>NC_041393.1:665735338-665806125 GCF_002162155.2 Triticum dicoccoides
CTTTCTTCAGCACAAACCTCTTTAGGGCTGATCTGCGCTTTGTCCGCACTTACTAGATGTGCTACTCGCACTCATTATACCTGGGGGCTTCTTTAACAGAAGCTTATTTATATGGGCTTCATGCCCAACACATGTGTCACACTTCCGCATGTACCTTTTGATCACCATTGTATGCATCGATATGACTTAAGTTTTGGCCAAGTCGGGTTGCCTGGCTCCTGTGCTTACCCCTACGTTCCCGATTGTTCGGCTAGGAGGTAAAGGGAGCACCTTTGCGATTGTTACTGTCGGGTCAGCCGGATGTGTACCTCAGACTAGGTGAAGCCGAAGGCTAGCGTTCTTAAGGGAATATTCGGTCGGTGACCTGAAAGATGATTTATTACTTACTTATTTATCTGCCCCCAGATGCTTTTTCTGCTATTTTCGCAGTCCGGACATGCACTTTAGGGCATGCCTCCCAGAGAAAGGAACCCTTAACGGAACTATTCTCCCTGGAAGATGTTTCTTACTAACCATGTAATATAACATAGCTAGTTGGGCACTTGTCTGATAAAGCATTATGACCCCTACGCCTTGTCTCCATGCATGCCCTGGTTCTTTTATAACCATCAGGGTATTCGGACACACTCCGGACTGTTGGGTCCCGAGGTTGAAGCGAAAAGGTCCGCAAAGGCAAACGATCTACAATCCGGCTAGAAGGAATTTTACATGTCATTTTTAAATTACATCGTCAAACTGACTGATTGTACTCCTCTTATATCCCATCTAACAGCCTGTCTAATTTACAGTCCTGTTGGGAATATTTCGTGGCCAACTCTACTTGGCCGTACATTAGGCTCACAGGGATCTCCTTCCCATCGGGCCTCGCAGGTCCGACCTCGGCCATGTGGTTTGGGTCAGCCTTCGGGTACCGCGTCTTCACCATGGCCTAGGCCTCCCTGGCGCCTTGATGGCAGGCCGATATCTTCCACAGACGGAGCCGCCGCCGTGCTCCCTGAAGCTTCTCAGCAAGCCCTCCAAGACCCTCGGGTAGGGAGACGGAAGGCCATAAGGCCTGAACGATGCCGCTCATCGCCTGCCGAACATGTTCGTGCAGTTGTAGCAGCTCGGGAAGAGGGTCTCCCGTGGAACCAGGCATCTCCTCCGCCGGACGACCCGTGAGCACACCTACAGACATATTTTTGTCAATCGACTTCCTCGCCGAACTCTTCTTTTCAAAAGAGTTTGCTCAAGCACTTACTATAAATGCCGCGACGAAGCCGCCGATTCTCCTTTACGGAGTTCGACAGCTGGACCCGAACATCTTTTAGTTCTTCGCCCAGCTGGGTGTTGGCATCTTGGAGTTTGTTCCTCTCCTGCTGCACCCTCATAAGCACCCTCTCGCCGGCCTTCACCTGGCGCTGCAGCTGTTCCCTGTCCGGATCCAGTCCGGCACTCTCTGCAATACTATTGTCAGACTATACACACACGCCACACTTCATAAACTACTTCTCCTTTCAAAATATGAATTACCAGAGGGGGTCTTCGTGGCTCCCCCGGCAGCGGCTAGTGTGGCCTCAAGTTGGGCCTTGCACTCTTGAAGCTCCTGAGACAGGTGGGTATTCTTCTCAGTAAGATCCTGCATAACAAATGATCCTTAAATCAGTTAGTTTAACTATTTTAAGTCTCGGGGGCTACTGGCATATATAGCCATTAAAATTCCTTACCCGTATGTCTTTTACATACTGCTCTGTGGCTTTGGTTAAACCATCTTGAGCAGCACGGAGGTGCGCGTCTCCCGCATTAAAGGCATTTAACGCCTCAGGGGAGAAACACGCGTCACGAAGAACTGTCCGATGGCACCTATGATTCATGGCGCTCTCCACCTCAGACCTGGTGGCGGACAACCTGTCGGCATCCTCCGTTGGAGGAGCGTCCGGCTCGCACCTTGCGCTCGCCTCCCCTTCCGGACCAGGCGTTGGAGCCTGGCTGGCGGAGGCCTGGTGGGCACCCTCTTCGGACTCAGTCCGGCAAGCACTTTTTCTCCTGGAAGAATCATGAGCATTAATATGCCTCCCAGGGGTCTTTCCTTAAAGGACAATGGTGCACCGTACCTTTGCGGCGACATTTCGATTCACGCCACACTCCTCTTCCACCTGCTGGGCCGAACTGACCTCGTTTGGTCAGTCGCCGCGGGCTCAGCTTCCTGCCATGAAGGCACCTCCTGTCGAGCACCATTGGTGCACGGTGGTCAGAAATAAGCATTAAAAAGTAACAGTGTTAGGACTTCGGTCGTACTCACCTGGGAAGCCGGACACAAGCCGGGATTGTCAGCCGTAATGGCGACTAAAGCATTATCTATGCTGAGCTGGTGGAATACCCCGTCAATTAAATCCACCTTAATGTCCGGATCCTCTTCGAAGGCCGGATCAAGGGATCTTCCCGGATCCTCGGGTTGTGGAGTCGGACTGTGTATGCCCTCCACATCCCGACGCAGTTCCTGCGTCAAAGTCATAAAGTAAGGCATTTAACTTCGAAAGCACGGGTCGGATGAATAAACGTTCGCTTACCCAGCTCCGAGGGTTATTCATGGAGAACCCATTCAAGGGGCTCGTCTGGAGAAAATCCTTCTTCTCCCCCTTGTACAAGCCGGACAGGATCTTCACCAGATCCGCGGCCGATCCTGGCCCCTTGCGGCCATGACGGGTGGCGTCGTTCTCCCCATCGAAGTCCCACATGGGGTGGCCCCTATATTGGAGCGGCTGCACCCCTCGCATAATGCACGTGGCCATGATTCCAATCATGGTCAATCCGGAGTGGGCCAGTAACCTAATCCGGCCCATCAGATGATGGACGCTCCCATCATCCTCCAGTTGAGGGCTCCGCGGGCGCCAACTCAGGCGTTTCTTCAAGGGAGCATTGCTGAACTCCGAGAGGCTGATCCGAACTGGATCCGGCAGAGGGGCGTCCTCCATATAGAACCATTCCGAAGGCCAATCTTCGGACGCCTTCTTCGGGGTACCGGATGGATATCCGGTCCCGGCGATGCGCCATATTTCGGCTCCGCCCACTTGATATATCGACCCCTCGTGAGAACAGGGTACGAGGCAAAACAATCTCTTCGACAGTGCGAAATGGGGCTCGATGCCCAAGAACAGCTCGCAAAGAGCTACAAAGCCCGCGATGTGCAAAATGGAGGCAGGTGTAAGGTGGTGAAGCTGGAGTCCGTAGAACTCCAGGAGCCCCCGGAGAAACGGATGTATGGGAAATCCGAGTCCCTTATTAAATAAGGGACAAAGCATACCCGCTCTCCTTTGGAGGGGTTGGGAGCGCTCTTCGCCTGCTTTCCACCCCGAAAGGTGGCTAGTCCGGCTCGAACCAGAACCATGAAGGCTGGGGGAAGATATCCCTCGGATTGGAGCGTCACTAGCTCGCTGTGTGGAACTGAGCATCTCCCCCAATCTCCTGGCTTAGGGTTGGGAGCACGAGAGGAGGAGCCGCGCCGACTATCCATGGTAGAATGGATTTTTGTCACAGGCGCTTCGATGAGTACTTGCGGAAGGAGGATGGTGTGAGTTGGATCTAGATCCTCGCCTCTCTTATAGGCGGCTCGTTCGCACGGCTAAGGGGAAAATGTAAAAATACCCTAGATTTTCGCATTCATACGACACGTGGAAGAAGGCCATTATTGGGCGTAGAAGCCAAGGAGCGCAACATTTATGAGAAAGCCGGACACTATTCGACAGGAACATGAAGTTTGAAGGAGAACCCGCCTTGTAACGCCGAAGACAACATGCGCGCCGGACTCGTCATCATTGAAGCCTGGTTTAGGGTCTACTGAGGGAGTTCCGGACTAGGGGGTGTCTGGATAGCCGAACTATCATCATCGGCCGGACTCCAAGACTATGAAGATTCAAGATTGAAGACTTCGTCCCGTGTCCGGATGGGACTTTCCTTGGCGTGGAAGACAAGCTTGGCGATACGGATATGTAGATCTCCTACCATTGTAACCAACTCTGTGTAACCCTAGCCCTTTCCGGTGTCTATATAAACCGGATGGCTTTAGTCCGTAGGACAAACAACAATCATACCATAGGCTAGCTTCTAGGGTTTAGCCTCCTTGATCTCGTGGTAGATCTACTCTTGTAACACACATCATCAATATTAATCAAGCAGGACATAGGGTTTTACCTCCATCAAGAGGGCCCGAACCTGGGTAAAACATCGTGTCCCTTGTCTCCTGTTACCATCCGCCTAGACGCACAGTTCGGGACCCCCTACCCGAGATCCGCCGGTTTTGACACCGACAGCTTTATTAAAAATGCCAGGGCATTTCCACAAATCACCAAACTGCTCATGCCCACTGTTTAGAATATAACCAAGATGGAACATTTCAGTTTAGGATTATTTGGACATCTAAAATATTTTATAGAATTTAAATGTCCAAATTCAAATAGAGTATGATTTAATTCAGAGCCCAAATATGTCAGGGAAAAATGTGCATCACCTCTGGCTATTGTTTACAGTATTTCCCATAAATGATGAACATTTTTGAAAGCCATTTGGACTTACTGAAAATATTTTAGGTGAACCTAGTGAATTCCTTTAATGTTAGGGTTTGGACAATCCCCATTTCAACTTTCTGTAAAAGTAAACATGATGCATCACCAAAGACTAGCACTAGTGCATTGCCAGAAGCTAGGGATGTGACACACGCTCTCTGGCGGAGCGATTTCACGGCCAAACTGCCGGCAGCAATGCCCTCTGGCCCTACGTGGTGAAGGAAGCCAGCGCTCCAGTGCTAGCAAACGCATCGCATGGCGCCACGCACACCTCGACGGCTACTCCGCGGCAACACGGTGTTCCCCGCAGAAGGCGGCACCCACGCGCGACCACTGGCTCCCGGCAGCGTGTCCACAGGAGAGACCAACGGCTAGCGCTTGGAGCGGCGGCTCTGTCCTGTGCGGCAGTCAGGGCAGAATGAGAAAGAACAGAGGCCGTGGATCTCCATCGATTCAAGAGTTGAAGGCCTCAACAACGAACGCCAATGTATTCCCATCGATTCATTGATGCAAGAAAGGAAAAAGGTACCATGCGTTCTTCAATTCTTCCTGCACTGCACCGGATCAAGCGACAACTGCCGTTGCTTTTCATCAGCTTCGCCAGCGATGCCCAACGCACACGCGCATGGCGACACGCTCTCCTACTACGCACGGCGCAGACGACAGCCTCGGCGCCCGCGAAGGCGGCACCCAACCGCGGCGCAGCACAGCAGACTGAGGCGACGCAACAGCCCTCGGCTTGCATCCGTGCAGGCGGCGCCCGAGGCAACGGCCCTCGGCTGGCCCTCCGGTCCCGGAGGAAGCGGCGCCCTTCGGCGTGGCTCCCACAGCAGAGACAACGGCGCTCCCACATTCATGGCAGAAATCACATATTTGATCTGAGGATGAAATCAAATCACGATCTGACCTGTTCTTGAAAAAAATTCACATAACAGACCATTTCGTGTGGCACCCGACAGCTGGGCGCTGCACTGCACTATGCAACGCCTTAGATTAAGGCGTCGTACGCCCGACCAGCGTGGCAGCCCGGGGCCACAGGTGCGGCCCCACAGCCAGCCGTGCAGCGCCCATGTGCAGCGCCTAGCTCTTAGGCGTTGCATAGTCTATTTGTCACTTACGCTAGCCCCACCCTCCCTCCCCTCCCACCCCCACCCCACCCAATCCCTAAGCCTTGTGGCCCTCCTCTTTTCCCCCCTCCCCCCTCTCAAATCCTTCTCGAATCATGCAAATCCGGAGTATTTGACCGTGGATTTTGAAGCCAAACCCTCCCTTAAGGTAACCTCCTCCGATCCTGTTGGGGATATAACTATTTGTGTAAGCCGCCCAGGAGGGGCCGGGTTACGCAAAGAGGGCTCACCGGAGAGAAGCCCAAGACAAGGCATGAAGATGACGGTTCATAAGAAGCTTAAAGCCCACCGGTGACTTAAGGCCCGTTGTAGTAAACCGCAGTTATAATATTACTTGTATCATAAGGTAGACTTAACTAGTCACCGAGCCGGACATTGTTTATAAGCCGGCCGGGACTCTGTAGGCCGGAGGGTGTCAACCCGTGTATATAAGGGGACGACCCGCTGACGGCTTAGAGCAAGAAACAACTCATCGAGAGCCAGGCATAGCGTATCTCGCTCCCTGGTCATCGAAACATCAATACCAACCCAACTAGACGTAGGCCTTACCTTCACCGTAAGGGGCCGAACTAGTATAAACCCTCTCGTGTCCTTTGTCCCGTTTAACCCCTTCAAGCTTCCTAGTTGCGATGGCTCCACAACTAAGTCCTTTCACGAGGACATCTGACGTGACAATTCCACGACAGTTGGCGCCCACCATGGGGCCAGCGCACGGTGGATTTGAGTTCTTGAAGGGCAACTTCGAAGGGCTCAAGGGATACGTAACGGGACGGATGACCAAGAGTCGTCGCGGCAAGATCTACATCAACGACGAAGGCTGGGGCCCGACGCCGGCTCAATTGAGTACGGGTATCGGGTCCCCTTCGGAGGGATCCACGTCTTCATCGGCCGGATTGGTGAGCCGGGGCCGGAGCCGGACAACTGCACCGACCTGGTCGAGACGGCTCAGCGTGCGAAACCCGCCCGAGTTCAACCCGGCGTGAAGCGTGTCTTTGTGGGCTGCGTCCACGGAGAAGAGCTTTCTGAAGGTCCTGAAGATGGTGGTGAGACAGCCGTCCCCTCTGATGGTGATTCGTCCACCGGTTCAACAGATTCTTTGTATCAAGTTCAAGATGGTGCGCTCGGGGGCTGTTCCGATGGTCTTAGTATTCCGGACCTCTGTGAGTCGCCAAATTGGGCAGGAGTCTTTATGGCTGGGACTCAACCCGGACAAAACTCTACAGCCGCGGCCGCGATTACTTCCGGGTTAGAGGCAGCCGGGGCAGGAGGCCCTGTGTGTTGGAAATATGCCCTAGAGGCAATAATAAATTGATTATTATTATATTTCCTTGTTCATGATAATCATTTATTATCCATGCTAGAATTGTATTGATAGGAAACTCAGATACATGTGTGGATACATAGACAACACCATGTCCCTAGTAAGCCTCTAGTTGACTAGCTCGTTAATCAATAGATGGTTACGGTTTCATGACCATGGACATTGGATGTCATTGATAACGGGATCACATCATTAGGAGAATGATGTGATGGACAAGACCCAATCCTAAGCCTAGCACAAGATCATGTAGTTCGTATGCTAAAGCTTTTCTAATGTCAAGTATCATTTCCTTAGACCATGAGATTGTGCAACTCCCGGATACCGTAGGAGTGCTTTGGGTGTGCCAAACGTCACAACGTAACTGGGTGGCTATAAAGGTACACTACGGGTATCTCTGAAAGTGTCTGTTGGGTTGGCACGAATCGAGACTGGGATTTGTCACTCCGTGTAAACGGAGAGGTATCTCTGGGCCCACTCGGTAGGACATCATCATAATGTGCACAATGTGACCAAGGGGTTGATCATGGGATGATGTGTTACGGAACGAGTAAAGAGACTTGCCGGTAACGAGATTGAACAAGGTATCGGTATACCGACGATCGAATCTCGGGCAAGTACCATACCGCTAGACAAAGGGAATTGTATACGGGATTGATTGAGTCCTTGACATCGTGGTTCATCCGATGAGATCATCGTGGAACATGTGGGAGCCAACATGGGTTTCCAGATCCCGCTGTTGGTTATTGACCAGAGAACGTCTCGGTCATGTCTGCATGTCTCCCGAACCCGTAGGGTCTACACACTTAAGGTTCGATGACGCTAGGGTTATAAAGGAAGCTTGTATGTGGTTACCGAATGTTGTTCGGAGTCCCGGATGAGATCCCGGACGTCACGAGGAGTTCCGGAATGGTCCGGAGGTAAAGATTTATATATAGGAAGTCTTGTTTCGGCCATCGGGACAAGTTTCGGGGTCATCGGTATTGTACCGGGACCACCGGAAGGGTCCCGGGGGCCCACCGGGTGGGGCCACCTGCCCCCGGGGCCACATGGGCTGTAGGGGGTGCACCTTGGCCTACATGGGCCAAGGGCACCAGCCCCTAGAGGCCCATGCGCCAAGATATAGGAAAAAGGGAAGAGTCCTAAAGGGGGAAGGCACCTCCGAGGTGCCTTGGGGAGGATGGACTCCTCCCCCCCCTCCTTAGCCGCACCCCTTCCTTGGAGGAGGGGGCAAGGCTGCGCCTCCCCCCTCTCCCCTGCCCCTATATATAGTGGAGGGGAGGGAGGGCATCCATACCTGAGCCCTTGGCGCCTCCCTCCCTCCCGTGACACCTCCTCCTCTCCCGTAGGTGCTTGGCGAAGCCCTGCAGGATTGCCACGCTCCTCCATCACCACCACGCCGTTGTGCTGCTGCTGGATGGAGTCTTCCTCAACCTCTCCCTCTCTCCTTGCTGGATCAAGGCGTGGGAGACATCGTCGAGCTGTACGTGTGTTGAACGCGGAGGTGCCGTCCGTTCGGCACTAGGATCATCGGTGATCTGAATCACGACGAGTACGACTCCATCAACCCCGTTCACTTGAACGCTTCCGCTTAGCGATCTACAAGGGTATGTAGATGCACTCTCCTTCCCCTTTCTACTCGTTGCTGGTCTCTCCATAGATAGATCTTGGTGATACGTAGGAAAATTTTTGAATTTCTGCTACGTTCCCCAACAGTGGTATCAGAGCTAGGTCTATTGCGTAGATTCTTTGCACGAGTAGAACACAAAGTAGTTGTGGGCGTCGATATTGTTCAATATGCTTGCCGTTACTAGTCTTATCTTGATTCGGCGGCATCGTGGGATGAAGCGGCCCGGACCAACCTTACACGTACGCTTACGTGAGACCGGTTCCACCGACAAACATGCACTAGTTGCATAAGGTGGCTGGCGGGTGTCTGTCTCTCCCACTTTAGTCGGATCGGATTCGATGAAAAGGGTCCTTATGAAGGGTAAATAGCAATTGGCATATCACGTTGTGGTTCATGCGTAGGTAAGAAACGTTCTTGCTAGAAACCCATAGCAGCCACGTAAAACTTGCAAACAACAATTAGAGGACGTCTAACTTGTTTTTGCAGGGTATGCTATGTGATGTGATATGTCCAAAAAGGATGTGATGAATGATATATGTGATGTATGAGATTGATCATGTTCTTGTAATAGGAATCACGACTTGCATGTCGATGAGTATGACAACCGGCAGGAGCCATAGGAGTTGTCTTTATTTATTTGTGACCTGCGTGTCAACTTAAACGTCATGTAATTACTTTACTTTATTGCTAACCGTTAGCCATAGTAGTAGAAGTAATAGTTGGCGAGGCAACTTCATGAAGACACGATGATGGAGATCATGATGATGGAGATCATGGTGTCATGCCGGTGACGATGATGATCATGGAGCCCCGAAGATGGAGATCAAAAGGAGCAAAGTGATGATGGCCATATCATGTCACTATTTGATTGCATGTGATGTTTATCATGTTTATACATCTTATTTGCTTAGAACGACGGTAGTAAATAAGATGATCCCTTACAACAATTTCAAGAAGTGTTCTCCCCTAACTGTGCACTGTTGCGACAGTTCGCTGTTTCAAAACATCACGTGATGATCGGGTGTTTTATTCAGACGTTCACATACAACGGGTGTTGACGAGCCTAGCATGTACAGACATGGCCTCGGAACACATGCAAACACTTAGGTTGACTTGACGAGCCTAGCATGTACAGACATGGCCTCGGAACACGGAGACCGAAAGGTCGAACATGAGTCGTATAGAAGATACGATCAACATGAAGATGTTCACCGATGATGACTAGTCCGTCTCACGTGATGATTGGACACGGCCTAGTTTGACTCGGATCATGTAATCACTTAGATGACTAGAGGGATGTCTATCTGAGTGGGAGTTCATAAGATGAACTTAATTATCCTGAACATAGTCAAAAGGTTTTTGCAAATTATGTCGTAGCTCACGCTATAGTTCTACTGTTTAGATATGTTCCTAGAAAAAAAAATTAGTTGAAAGTTGATAGTAGCAATTATGCGGACTAGGTCCGTAAACTGAGGATTGTCCTCATTGCTTCATAGAAGGCTTATGTCCTTAATGCACCGCTCAGTGTGCTGAACCTCGAACGTTGTCTGTGGTTGTTGCGAACATCTGACATACACGTTTTGATAACTACGTGATAGTTCAGCAAAACGGTTTAGAGTTGAGGCACCAAAGACGTTTTTGAAACATCGCGAAACATATGAGATGTTTTGAGGGCTGAAATTGGGATTTCAGGCTCGTGCCCATGTCAAGAGGTATAAGACCTCCGATGACTTTCTTAACCTGCAAACTAAGGAGAAAAGCTCAATTGTTGAGCTTGTGCTCAGATTGTCTGAGTACAACAATCATTTGAATCGAGTGGGAGTTGATCTTCCAGATAAGACAGTGATGGTTCTCCAAAGTCATTGCCACCAAGCTGTTAGAGCTTCGTGATGAACTATAACATATCAGGGATAGATATGATGATCCTTGAGGTATTCGCGATGTTTGACACCGCGAAAGTAGAAATCAAGAAGGAGCATCAATTGTTGATGGTTGGTGAAACCACTAGTTTCAAGAAGGGCAAGGGCAAGAAGGGATACTTCATGAAACGGCAAATCAGCTACTGCTCTAGTGAAGAAACCCAAGGTAAAACCCAAACCCGAGACTAAGTGCTTCTGTAATAAGGGGAACAACCACTAGAGCAGAATTACCCTAGATACTTGGTAGATAAGAAGGCTGGCAAGGTCGATAGAAGTATATTGGATATACATTGTGTTAATGTGTACTTTGCTAGTACTCCTAGTAGCACCAGGGTATTAGATACCGGTTCGGTTGCTAAGTGTTAGTAACTCAAAACAAAAGGCTACGGAATAAACGGAGACTAGCTAAAGGTGAGCTGACGATATGTGTTGGAAGTTTTTCCAAGCTTGATATGATCAAGCATCGCACGCTCCCTCTACCAAAGAGATTGGTGTTAAACCTAAATAATTGTTATTTGGTGTTTGCGTTGAGCATAGACATGATTGGATTACGTCTATCGCAATACGGTTATTCATTTAAGGAGAATAATGGTTACTCTGTTTATTTGAATAATACCTTCAATGGTCTTACACCTAAAATGAATGGTTTATTAAATCTCGATCGTAGTGATACACATGTTCATGCCAAAAGATAGTAATGATAGAACCACCTACTTGTGGCACTGCCACGTAAGTCATATCGGTATAAAACGCATGAAGAAGCTCCATACTGATGGATCTTTGGGCTCACTCGTTTTTGAAAAGTTTGAGACATGCAAACCATGTCTATTGGTGTATATGCATGAAGAAACTCCATGCAAATGGACCGTTTTGACTCACTTGATTTTGAATCACTTGGGACATGCAAATCATACCACATGGGCAAGATGACTGAAAAGCCTCGTTTTCAGTAAGATGGAACAAGATAGCAACTTGTTGGAAGTAACACATTTTGATGTGTGCAGTCCAATGAGTGCTGAGGCATGCAGTGAATATCGTTATGTTCTTACTTCACAGATGATTCGAGTAGATGTTGAGTATATTTACTTGATGAAACACAAGTCTGAATTATTGAATGGTTCAAATAATTTCAGAGTGAAGTAGAAGATCATTGTGACAAGAGGATAAAATGTCTATGATATGATCATAGAGATGAATATCTGAGTTACGAGTTTTGGCACACAATTAAGACATTGTGGAAATTGTTTCACAATTAATACCGCCTGGAACACCATAGTGTGATGGTGTATCCGAACATCATAACTGCACCCTATTGGATATGATGCATACCATGATGTCTCTTATCGAATTACCACAATAGTTTATGGGTTAGGCATTAGAGACAACCACATTCACTTTAAATAGGGCACCACATAATTCCGATAAGATGACACCGTATGAACTGTGGTTTAGAGAAACCTAAGCTGTCATTTCTTAAAAGTTTGGGGCTGCGACGCTTATGTGAAAAGTTTCAGGATTAAGCTCGAACCCAAAGCGGATAAAGTACATCTTCATAGGACACCCAAAACAGTTGGGTATACCTCCTAATTCAGATCCGAAAGCAATAGGGATTGTTTCTTGAATCGGGTCCTTTTTCGAGGAAAGGTTTCTCTCGAAAAGTTGAGTGGGAGGATGGTGGAGACTTGATGAGGTTATTGAACCGTCACTTCAACAAGTGTGTAGCAGGGCGCAGGAAGTTGTTCCTGTGGCACGTACACCAACTGAAGTGGAAGCTTATGATAGTGATCATGAAACTTCGGATCGAGTCACTACCAAACCTCGTGGGATGACAAGGATGCGTACTACTTCAGAGTGGTACGTAATCCTGTCTTGGAAGTCATGTTGCTAGACAACAATGAACCTACGAGCTATGGAGAAGCGATGGTGGGCCCGGATTCCGATAAATGGCTCAAGGCCATAAAACCCGAGAGAGGATCCATGTATGAAAACAAAGTGTAGACTTTGGAAGAACTACTTGATGGTCGTAAGGCTGTTAGGTACATATGGATTTTGAAAGGAAGACAGACAATGATGGTAAGTGTCACCATTGAGAAAGCTCGACTTGTCGTTAAGATGTTTTTCGACAAGTTCAAGGAGTTGACTACGATGAGACTTTCTCACTCGTAGCGATGCTAAAAGTCTGTTGGAATTATATTAGCAATTACTGCATTATTTATGAAATCTTGCAGATAGGATGTCAAAACATTGTTTCCTCGACGATTCTTGAGGAAAGGTTGTATGTGATACAACCGGAAGGTTTTGTCTATCCTGAAATATGCTAATAAGTATGCAAAGCTCCAGCAATCCTTCTGAGGACTGGAGTGAGCATCTCGGAGTTGGAATGTATGCTTTGATGATGATCAAAGATTTTGGGTGTATACAAAGTTTATGAGTAACTTGTATTTCCAAAGAAGTGAGTGGGAGCACTATAGAATTTCTGATGAGTATATGTTGTTGACATATTAATGATCAGAAATGACGTAGAATTTCTGGAAAGCATATAGGGTTATTTGGAAAGTGTTTTCAATGGAAAACCTGGATTAAGCTACTTGAACATTGAGCATCAAGATCTATAAGGATAGATCAAAACGCTTAATAGTACTTTCAAATGAGCACATGCCTTGACGTGATCTTGAAGGTGTTCAAGATGGATCAGTCAAAGAAGGAGTTCTTGCCTGAGTTGTAAGGTATGAAGTTAAGACTTAAAGCTCGACCATGGCAGAATAGAGAGAAAGGAACGAAGGTCGTCCCCTATGCTTAAAACATAGGCTCTACAGTATGCTATGCTGTGTACCGCACCTGAAGTGTGCTTTACCATGAGTCAGTCAAGGGGTACAAGAGTGATCCAAGAATGGATCACAGGACAGCGGTCAAAGTTATCCTTAGTAACTAGTGGACTAAGCAATTTTCTCAATTATGGAGGTGGTAAAAGAGTTCGTCGTAAAGGGTTACGTCGATGCAAGCTTAACACCTATCCGGATAGCTCTGAGTAGAGATACCGGATACGTATAATGGAGCAACAATTTAGAATAGCTCCAAGTAGAACAGTTATTTGGAATAGCTCCAAATAGAACGTGGTAGCTGCATCTAGGAGATGACATAGAGATTTTTAAAGCACACACGGATCTGAAAGGTTCAGACCCGTTGACTATAACCTCTCTCACAAGCATAACATGATCAAACCCAGAACTCTTTGGGTGTTAGTCACATGGGGATGTGACCTTGAGTGTTAATCACATATCGATGTGAACTAGATTATTGACTCTAGTGCAAGTGGGAGACTGTTGGAAATATGCCCTAGAGGCAATAATAAATTGATTATTATTATATTTCCTTGTTCATGATAATCGTTTATTATCCATGCTAGAATTGTATTGATAGGAAACTCATATACATGTGTGGATACATAGACAACACCATGTCCCTAGTAAGCCTCTAGTTGACTAGCTCGTTAATCAATAGATGGTTACGGTTTCCTGACCATGGACATTGGATGTCATTGATAACGGGATCATATCATTAGGAGAATGATGTGATGGACAAGACCCAATCCTAAGCCTAGCACAAGATCATGTAGTTCGTATGCTAAAGCTTTTCTAATGTCAAGTATCATTTCCTTAGACCATGAGATTGTGCAACTCCCGGATACCGTAGGAGTGCTTTGGGTGTGCCAAACGTCACAACGTAACTGGGTGGCTATAAAGGTACACTACGGGTATCTCTGAAAGTGTCTGTTGGGTTGGCACGAATCGAGACTGGGATTTGTCACTCCGTGTAAACGGAGAGGTATCTCTGGGCCCACTCGGTAGGACATCATCATAATGTGCACAATGTGACCAAGGGGTTGATCACGGGATGATGTGTTACGGAACGAGTAAAGAGACTTGCCGGTAACGAGATTGAACAAGGTATCGGTATACCGACGATCGAATCTCGGGCAAGTACCATACCGCTAGACAAAGGGAATTGTATACGGGATTGATTGAGTCCTTGACATCGTGGTTCATCCGATGAGATCATCATGGAACATGTGGGAGCCAACATGGGTATCTAGATCCCGCTGTTGGTTATTGACCAGAGAACGTCTCGGTCATGTCTGCATGTCTCCCGAACCCATAGGGTCTACACACTTAAGGTTCGATGACGCTAGGGTTATAAAGGAAGCTTGTATGTGGTTACTGAATGTTGTTCGGAGTCCCGGATGAGATCCCGGACGTCACGAGGAGTTCCGGAATGGTCCGGAGGTAAAGATTTATATATAGGAAGTCCTGTTTCGGCCATCGGGACAAGTTTCGGGGTCATCGGTATTGTACCGGGACCACCGGAAGGGTCCCGGGGGCCCACCGGGTGGGGCCACCTGCCCCGGGGGCCACATGGGCTGTAGGGGGTGCGCCTTGGCCTACATGGGCCAAGGGCACCAGCCCCTAGAGGCCCATGCGCCAAGATATAGGAAAAAGGGAAGAGTCCTAAAGGGGGAAGGCACCTCCGAGGTGCCTTGGGGAGGATGGACTCCTCCCCCCCTCCTTAGCCGCACCCCTTCCTTGGAGGAGGGGGCAAGGCTGTGCCTCCCCCCTCTCTCCTGCCCCTATATATAGTGGAGGGGAGGGAGGGCATCCATACCTGAGCCCTTGGCGCCTCCCTCCCTCCCGTGACACCTCCTCCTCTCCCGTAGGTGCTTGGCGAAGCCCTGCAGGATTGCCACGCTCCTCCATCACCACCACGCCGTTGTGCTGCTGCTGGATGGAGTCTTCCTCAACCTCTCCCTCTCTCCTTGCTGGATCAAGGCGTGGGAGACATCGTCGAGCTGTACGTGTGTTGAACGCGG
The DNA here is from genome assembly GCF_002162155.2 of Triticum dicoccoides. Taxonomy (NCBI): domain Eukaryota; kingdom Viridiplantae; phylum Streptophyta; class Magnoliopsida; order Poales; family Poaceae; genus Triticum; species Triticum dicoccoides. The sequence goes on from NC_041393.1 coordinate 665,750,738, forward strand.
AGGTGCCGTCCGTTCGGCACTAGGATCATCGGTGATCTGAATCACGACGAGTACGACTCCATCAACCCCGTTCACTTGAACGCTTCTGCTTAGCGACCTACAAGGGTATGTAGATGCACTCTCCTTTCTACTCGTTGCTGGTCTCTCCATAGATAGATCTTGGTGATACGTAGGAAAATTTTGAATTTCTGCTACGTTCCCCAACACTGTGCGCCCGCCGGCTCAAATACTGATAGACCTCATGGACAAGCTTACGACCTTTTTAACCGCCACCGTCATCCCTGCAAACAAAGATGAGCATGACGCGGAGGTAGCACAGGTACGTGAGGAGATAGCTCAGGCCAAGGAAGCCTTAGCAGCTGAGGACACTAGGCTAGCTACGGAGCGGGCGGCTCTCGACGCCCGGGCACAGCGGTTGCAGTCAGAGGCTTATCAGCTCACAATGAGTTTAAACGTGTCCAATGAAGTAATGAGGAGGACACACCAGAAGACCCAATCCCGGTTACCTCCGAATTATGATCCTAGGGTTCTCTTTGCCACACCCGGAGCCGGGCCAAGTAACCCGCCCAATGCTAATCAGTTCATGACACCCGGAGCGGGAGGACCGGCTCAGCGTCAGGAGATGCCACCTCCTCACATGAGCATGGCACCACTGCGTTATGTGCCAATACCGGAGGGTCACTTTTCCAACCCCATGGAGAATTTAATCGCAGCGTCAGCATATTTGGCTGCGCTTCTAGTGGATGGTGATGATCCAACAGCGGTGGAGACCCGGAGGATCAGGGAACTTGTCTAGACGGCTCTGGCTCAGCAAGAGACCTATTCTTACAGCCGGGATAGAATTCATTCAACCCCTCCACCTTGGTTAGCGCCGCCTCGTCAGAACCGGAGCCCGAGTTACAGCAGGCACATGTAGTCCGAAGCTTTATCAAGCAACGCACCAACGCCAGCATGGTGGCTATAACCCGGTGCAGAACCGAGTACGTCAGGAGAACGAGCGGGCGGCTCAACTGGCGGCTCAGCTGACGGCTCATCAGGATATCCCGGAGTACCCAACGACTTCTATTGAGTTGGGAGTGGCCACCAGAACCGGTGGAGTTCCTTGTTTGATACCGGCTTTGCGCAACGTGCGCCTGCCTAAAGATTTCAAGGGACCTCGGAAGGTGCCGAATTACACGGCCGACTTACAACCCGGAGCATGGATTGAGAGCTATGAGATGGCCATGGAGCCGTTGGAGGTTAGCGACGCGGCAATGGCTAAATACTTCACCATGATGTTAGATGGAACGGCCCGGTCCTAGCTAAAAGGTTTACCACCCAATTCCATTGGTTCGTGGGAGGAGTTAAAGGCCCGGTTCATCCAGAACTTCAAAGACACCTGTAAGCAGTCCATGTCAATCGTGGACTTGACAAGTTGTAAGCAGGGGAGGGTGAGTCCACCACCCATTGGGTACGCCGGGTCAAGGAGATAATTCATTCATCGGATAAGATGGATGCCGGCTCTGCAGTCCTCATGTTGGAGAAAAATTGCAACTTTGAGCCGATGAGGCAGAAATTGGGACGCCTAAAGCGAGACTGCACCGATATGGGAACGCTGATGGCGGCTTTAGTCAAATATGCCGATTCTGATAACACCAAGGACCCTGCGTCTAACGATGAGAAAACAGGGAAGGGTAAAAGGAACGGTAATGGAAAAGGTCAACAGCATAACCCGGGGAATCAAGGCGGCAATAAGCGTAAGGCGGACGGTAGTCCGGAGCTTGTGGCTAACGCTAGTACAGAGGGTAGCAATCAGAGACGCAAGGGTAAGTGGCCGCAAACCGGCGGGTCAGGTCCATCTCTTGAGCATCTACTCAACGAGCCCTGTCCGAAACACGGCACCCGGGAGCACCCCGCTACTCACCTGTGGAAAGATTGTGCGATCATGAAGGCGTTTAAAAATTCCAATATCTTCGATGGTGGTCATGGACCTGGTGGCGGTTCAGGGGCCGGCGGCTTTCATGGCCCGGGTGGCGGTTCAAATTTCGGTTTTTAGGGACAACCGGGTGGAAATAATCAACAGCAAGCTGGTCAGGGAGGACAACCGCAGCAGCAGTTGGGTTACCAGAGCCAACCGAAACAGTTGAGTGGTGGGCAATACCATGTGTTCACCACTAGCTTATGCAAACGTGACCAGAAGGTTCATAAAAGGGCTGTAAAATTCGGTTGAGCCGGCGGTCCCTCGTTATTTGAGATGGTCAGAGCAACCTATCATTTGGAGCAGGGAGGATCACCCGCTATGAGTTGGTAATCCGGGTCAGTTAGCCTTGGTTGTAGCACCCCAGGTTGGTGGATATAAATTCACTAAAGTACTCATGGACGGAGGTAGCAGCATCAATATCCTCTATTATGAGACCTTCCAGCGTATGGGGTTAACTGAGAAGAATCTAAGGACGTCCAACACGGTTTTTCACGAGGTGGTCCCAGGTAAGTCAGCTTACCCAGTTGGTAAGATTGAATTAGAGGTGGCTTTTGGAGATGGGTATGATTCCAGGGCTGAGAAGTTGACGTTTGAGGTGGTCATGATCAAGAGCCCGTATCACGCTCTATTTGGGCGACCGGCTTATGCTAAGTTCATGGCCCGGCCGTGTTATGTTTACTTACAGCTCAAGATGCCGGGTTACAAGGGCACCATCACCGTGCATGGGAGTCGAAAGGTGGCCTTGGAATGCGAAGAAGGCGACGCGGCTTACGCTGAGACGGCCTGTGCCGCGGAGGAGCTCAAATTTTATCAAGACAATGTTGACCCGACGGATATGACCTCCCTCAAGAAACCAACTACAGAGCACGACCCGGCGTTGAAGTTTAAATCGGCCGCTGATACAAAGCTTGTTGACTTCACCCTCGGGGACACCTCTAAGCAGTTCAGTATCAGTGCCAATTTGGATCCTAAATAGGAAAGCGCGCTCATCGAGTTCATCCGTGAGAACCGGGACATCTTTGCATGGAAACCTTCTAACATGCCGGGTGTACCGAGGGAACTCGCTGAGCACACTCTCAATATTGATCCGAAGTATAAGCCGGTCAGGCAGTTTCTCCGACGATTCAACGAAGAGAGACGAGCAGCCATTGGAGAAGAGGTGGCCCGGCTCTTAGCGGCCGGGTTTATTGTTGAGGTCTTTCATCCAGAGTGGTTGGCTAACCCGGTGCTGGTACTCAAGAAGAACGGCACTTGGCGGATGTGTGTGGATTACACGGACTTAAACAAGGCTTGCCCGGCTGATCCCTTTGCACTCCCCCGTATTGATCAAATCATTGATGCTACGGCAGGTTGTGAATGTTTGAGCTTTTTGGATGCTTACTCTGGCTATCATCAGATCAAGATGGCAGTTAAGGACCAGGAGAAGACAGCTTTCATCACTCCGTTTGGGGCCTTCTGTTATGTCTCTATGCCGTTTGGGCTCAAGAGTGCCCAGGCAACTTATCAGCGATGTGTGCAGAACTATTTGCATGATCAGATTGGGCGCAATGTTCATGCTTATGTGGATGAAATCGTGGTGAAATCCAGAGAAAAGGAAACTTTAATATCCGATTTGAGAGAAACCTTTGACAATCTTCAGGTTTACAAGATGATGCTTAACCCGGCCAAGTGTGTATTTGGTGTACCTGCAGGCAAGCTCTTGGGTTTTCTGGTGTCAAATAGAGGCATTGAAGCTAATCCAGAGAAGATCACGGCGATCACCTCTCTGGCTAAGCCGGCGTGTATCAATGATGTTCAACGCCTGGCGGGATGTGTTGCTGCTTTAAGCCGGTTCATAAGCCGGTTAGGCGAGAAGGCCTTGCTGCTGTACCAGATGATGAAGAAAACAGACACTTTTGTTTGGAGTGATGCTGCTAACACTGCCTTTGAGGATTTAAAGAGACAGTTGTCTGAGCCACCGGTTCTTGCAGCTCCCATTGATAAAGAGCCGCTATTGTTGTACGTGGCTGCTAACTCACGGGCTGTCAGTGTTGCCATCGTGGTGGAATGTAAGGAGGCAGGCAAGGAGCATCCGGTTCAACGGCCGGTTTACTACGTCAGCGAGGTGCTCATTGAGTCTAAACAAAGGTATCCACATTGGCAGAAGCTTGTTTATGGTGTGTTCATGGCTAATCGGAAAGCAGTACTTCCAAGGTCACCCTATAACGGTGGTGAGCTCAGCTCCTTTGGGAGATATCATTCAGAATAGAGAAGCTACAGGACGAGCTTGCAGTGCCAGACCCGGAGGCATAGTTGGTGGCTGCACTTCACATCATCCCGGATTGGACATTGCCATATTTGGCTTATATGACCCGGGGAGAGCTGCCTGAGGATGATACCTTGGCAAGACAAATTGTCAGACGATCCAAATCCATGACAATTGTTAACGGCGAGTTACATCATCTCAGTGTCACAGGTGCGTTCCAGCATTGTGTGTTGCCTGCAGAGGGTCAAGAGATACTTTGAGAGATCCATGAAGGGGATTGTGGTCATCATGCCGGCTCAAAATCTCTGGTGGCCAAGGCTTTCCATCATGGTTTTTATTGGCTGACGGCTCATGCTGATGCAGAAGATCTTGTTAGCAAATGTGACGGGTGTCAAAAGTTCTCAAGACGAGCTCATGTGCCGGCTCAGGAGTTGAGGATGATTCCAATTACTTGGCCGTTCGCAGTCTGGGGGCTTGACATGGTGGGACCTTTCAAAAGGTCTAAAGATAAAAAAACGCACCTCCTGGTGGCAGTGGATAAATTTACAAAGTGGATTGAGGCAGAGCCGATCAGTTAGTGTGATGCGGCCATAGCGGTGCAGTTCATCAAAAAGGTGATCTTTCGTTTTGGTTTTCCACATAGCATCATAACTGATAATGGCACTAATCTTTCCAAGGGTGCCATGGAAGAGTTCTGTCAACGGGAACATATCCGGCTTGACGTTTCGGCTGTTGCTCATCCTCAGTCCAATGGTCAAGCAGAATGAGCTAATCAGGAGATTTTAAGGGGTATCAAGCCACGGCTTTTGGTCCCCTTACAGCGGACTCCGGGTTGTTGGGTTGAAGAGCTGCCCTCTGTGCTGTGGAGCATCAACACTACGCCTAACAGATCAATGGGTTACACGCCTTTCTTCATGGTTTATGGAGCAAAGGCAGTTCTGCCAAGTGTTATCCGGCACGATTCACCCCGTGTGCGGGCTTATGTTGAGGCTGATAATGAGAAGGCTCGATAGGAGGCTCTTGACTTGTTGTATGAGGAGCAAGACTTGGCAATGTCCCACTCGGCGATTTACCAGCAAGACCTCCGTCGCTATCACGGCCGCCGGGTCAGAAGCAGAACATTTCAGGAAGGCGATTTAGTGCTCCGGCTCATCCAGGATCAGACCGATATGCATAAGCTATCCCCTCCTTGGGAAGGACCCTTTGTGGTCAGCAAGAATCTTCACAACGGGTCATACTACCTCATCGATATTCGAGAGCACAAGGACTCGGGTAAATCAGAGGAGGAGACCCGCCGGCCATGGAATATAGCCCATCTACGGCCTTATTATACTTAAGCCACCGGCTCTTTAGATGTATATATTTTTTATAATGTACATATTATATAAAGTAATAAAGCAGGACCTTTGTCCTTTTTTCACCCTCAAAAAAGTGTATATGTCCTTTTTTCAGGTGGTGGAAACAACCAATAGGGACCGGATCAAATATGAATCCGGTTTACCTTTGGTCCGGCTTATGATCATATCTGAATCTAGCCATGATCACTTGGGGGCTTCCTATTCAAACATAGGTCATATCCGAACCAAAGAGAACATAGCTGTCGATACCCACTTGATCGGCATACTTGCCAAGCCTACTTTGGGGCTTCCTGATCATATTTGAATCACAGCTTAACCCCTTTAGGTCTGACATGGATCGTATACGAATCAGTGTCATTAAACAAATCCTATGGTCACTTGGGGGCTTCCTGTTCAAACAAAGGTCGTATTCGAACCAAAGAGAACATAGCTGTCGATACCCACTTGATTGGCATCGCCACGCCACTGGGGGCTATATGATCGTATCTGAATCTTAGCTTAACCCCTTTGGAACGGTTTACTGATCGTATCCGAATCAGAGGCCTGTAAAAGTATTTTGATTATTCTGATGCCTTGTGGAAAGCATTTTAAGGTGTTTTTTGTCTTGCCGGTTTAATATTTGTCACCCCAGGTTATTTAAGTACTGGGTGAACATTATATGAGCTGGGAAGATCATTCAAGGATTGCAGGAATAAGGCAGGCAAAATTTAACACGCCAAGGAAGTGAAAGCCAGAAATATACAGCCATGGCGGCTTACGAAAAGCATTAAGTGATAAAAGCATGCACGAAGGCATGATGAGCATTAAGAAGCTATTTCTACCCTATTACATGACTCCCCGAGTCTGAATAGGTGAAGCATTGTATTTTGGCCAAACACCCGGTGATTCACTCCTTCGGTGAGCTTGAAGGCTCCGGGTTACCCTTCTCCGCTTCTCCGTCGGCTGTTGTTTCCTGGGAAGTTGATGAAGCCCAATCAATGCCGCTCAAAGCTTCAAATTCAGCTTCATCATCTATTAAACCGGCCGGGTCCACTTCAGGGGCAAAAGTATGCTTACGAATTGGAGGGATCAGGCTGATTTGATCATATGGAGCGTTTGGGATTTTCCGGTTGTTGTTGTCATAAGCCGACGCATACTTGTTGAGGTCAGTATCGTTTCCAATAAGGGTGGCCACCGTACATATGGCCTTAACACAGGCGTGGAAGTCATGATCATCAAAGGCATTGCCGTCTTCCTTTAGACTCGGATATCCAAGAGCAAGGTCTGCCGGGTCTAGTTCTGGGAGCCATGCTTTTGCCCGGCTCAATGCAGCTACGGCCCCGGCTCTTGAAGATGAACGCCTTAAGTCTTGGATCCGCTGAGGTAGAAAGGCGAGGCTCTTCAAAACATCTTGCAAAAGGCGGGGGTGTGGAGTTGATAAAGGTACAACGGCTAGGGCACGTTGTGTCCCGGAGTATAGCTGTTCCACTAACGTATGAACTGCTTTAAGCTTGATCAGCGTGTTCTGCTTCAGATTGACACTCCTGGAGCCTGTATGTGCACAAGCATAACGGTAAGCCGGAAGTATTTATTACAATAGTCATTGTACGGTTGCCATGTTAAAACTATGTCACAATAACTTACGAAAGATGGCTGAGACCATTTGGGATATTTGTTGTGTTAAGTTTGACAGCTCAGTTGTTGCTTCTGCAAGAGATGCTTCGGCTGTTTCGGCCTGAGTCACCAGGGAAGCCTTTTCATCAGCCCAAATTTTCCTTTCCGACTTAAAATTCTTCTTTAGTTTCTCATTTTCAGAGACACTAAATTCAAATTTGGAGTTAGCTTTTTGTGTTTCAAGCTCTTGAGTTTCCAGACGACTCTTCAGGGCAGCAAGCTCTGATTCAAATTGACTTATGGCAGCCTGCAATTGACACCGGGTAATGGTAAGGATTCTAGTAAGGTAAACATTCCAGTCCCAAGCACTTTACAAGTAAAGATACTTGGCACTTGGGGGCTAATGTATGCTGAAAGAAAATTTAACTTTATCCTGCTGGGTCAAGCATATTAAGTCTCAAGCACCTTACAAGTAAGGATACTTGACACTTGGGGACTAATGTGTATTGCAAATTTAAAAGCCTTATGTTATACCAGGTTAAATAAATTCTTTTTAAGCCGGATAAGTTAACAAGTAAAAGCAGAGTTCTAAGTCTACAGCGTATTTGTTCATATGCGGTAGACTTGGGGGCTAGTACAGTATATATAAGACTCAGATAAAAAGTATAAGTTATACCTCAGATTTATGCTGTATTTGTTTCACCATGTCAACTTCCAGGTCACGGCTATTATGCACTTGATTCAGATAGCCTGAGACTATATCACCAATGCTTAGGTGAGTATAATCAGTAATGTCCTACTTGGCTTTTCGGCGTTGGGTAAACTCATCTTTGGCGGAACATTTGGCAAGGACTGTGTGCTGCCCTGGTTCAACAAACTGGGACTTTACAATTTCAACTTCTGGGTCATTTCTCTTCACCGGGCTATGAATTTCCAGGTTATCAGAATCATGGACATCGTCTTCTGCAGGCGGGTCAGAGGTTGACACCGGAATGCTAAAAGTCAGCTCAGGCGGTGGCGGATGAGTGGAGCTATCAGGAACGGATGAGTCAATCGCCGGTTCAGTGACCACCGGGTCTTGGGACGGCTTGTTCTTCTTTGCCCTCTTACTGGGCTTCACCTGCAGGCTGTTAACAAAAGCGGAAGGATAAGTATGCAAGCACAGGTAAAACAAAAAGAGCATAAGTTTATATTACCCGGGAGCAGTTTTGAAAGTCGGCATATTTGACTGCATGGATTTGTCGGAAGAAGGAGAGGTATCCTGATAGTTGGAGTCAGATGAATTGAGAGGTTGACGAATTAAGCCTGCTAAAGGTAAGACGGAACATAAATTGGAGATAACCTCGGTCCGACGCTTTCTGGTTACATCAGGTAAGCCGGAGGAGAGTTCTGCATCTTTGTTGTTCCGGGTCTGCCTCTGGTTCTCAAGTTGTTGTTGCTTCAAAATAAATTGAGGATCTTGATAAGCAAGTGCATGTGAAAATCTTACTTTCTGGGTCACCCTTCGGGTCTTTCGCTTTGGCAAAGGCTCTGAGTCGGAGGAGATTATAGTTACCTCTTCATTAGCTGCTCGACTGTTCCCCGTATCCTCCTGAAAGGGTAAAATGTCAGACAGGTGATAACACGGGACTTAAGAAAGTTTAAAGATTACCTCTTCCTCATCCGAAGAGCTATCCTCTAATCTGAGTAAGTCGGGGGCGTTGGGTTTCTTCTTCTTTGAGGTTCCCACCTTGGCGGCTTTCCTTTCAGCTTTCTTGGTTGTTCTGGCCTATTTGGCAGCTTCATGGTCATATTTAACCTTCCAGAAGTCATTACCAGCCTGTGGAAAAAGTTAAAGAATTATGAGTATCAAGCAAGGTATAATGTATCCATGAATATTAGTTACGATTGATAACTTACCGCAGGGGCCGGGTTATTTTTGCAAAATGGAAGTAAGCCGAAGGCATTGCTCGTCATAGTACCCTCCTTCAGCAGTGAATGTGTTGTAGCATCCACCATGTCATCTGGTAAGTCATCAGGGCTATGGCGTTGCGGATCAGTCTTTTCTCCAGCATAAGTACACATTAAGCCGGGGCGGCGGCTTAATGGAAGTATACGCCAAGTGACCCAGACTCAGACCAGATCGACGCCGTTTAAGCCATTTCCCAAGAGAGCTTTTATTTTCTTAATGGTGGAATTGAGAGGCATGCGTTCAAGGGTTCTCAATTTGTCTGGTAGCAGATGGTTAGACTCAAGGCGCAGGGCGCGAAAGCCGGGCAGAGGTTTTTCGTCAGCCGGAGAAGTGTCCTGACAGTAGAACCACGTCTGGTTCCAAGATTTAGGGTGACTCGGCAATTCAGCATAAGGGAAAAGACAGTATCTCCGTCGCTGGATTGAGATGCCGCCAAGCTCAAGACTGGGCCCGTTGGCACGTTCATTTTGCCGGTTCATGTAAAAAAGTTCCCTGAACAAAAGCAGACTTGGCTCCTCTCCTAGGTACACCTCGCAGAAGACTTGAAAATTGCAGATATTTGACACGGAATTGGGTCCGATGTCTTGAGGTCTAAGGTCAAAGAAATTTAAAACCTCTCTGAAGAATTTTGAGCCGGGAGGAGCAAATCCGCGGCTCATATGATCCGTAAAAATTATTACTTCCCCTGCTTTGGGGAGAGGCTTTTCTTCAGACGGGTCAGGGGCATGGTACGATATGACGTCCTTTTTTGGCAGATGCCCAGATTTTACAAACTCAGCTAGTTTGCTATCGGTCACTATGGATGGAACCCAATTGCAAGTTACAGGGGCCTTGGTAGCCTTAGGAGCCATCACAGCAATTGACCTATGGAAAAACAAGAAGATCCGGTTCAATTTTAACCTGGGAGGAAAATCTTGATTAAAGTGGCGGCTTAATGAGGGGCCTAATGATATAAGGATGACTGTGCAACAATATTTAAGCCGCTACAAGTATCAAGTGCAATTCAAAATAATTCCGGGTCATGAGGAGCAGTCAAGGTTCTATATCATTTATTTAAGCCGGACATCTCGACAGTTGTATCTCAGGACATTTACCAGAGGAGGTTCTCCGGGTGATGAAAACAAGTTTCACAGAAGACAGTTATTACTCTGGATCGAAATAGTGCCCTGGAAAGAAATTTTCCTAGACCTAAAAATAGAGCAGAGAAGCTCATATGCTCGAAAAGGGGGTCTACACAAGGGAAATGAGATCTATTCCTGTGTAAGATCAATACGAGGGAGCACCGCAGTAGTTCTATGTAGTTTTTACGGTCTAAGCAGGGCGTTGGAGGAAAGAACTAGAGAAGGTTTGCGTCGGGCAGTGATGAACGCCGACGAACTCGGCACGAACCTAACGCAGATCTGAGAAAGGGAATGAGAAGAGCTCACAGATGCGGATGCGCCGCGGGAGTTTGCCGTCGATCTCTGGTCGGAATCAGGTCGATGCAGCGGCCTGAGTCGATGAAGACGAGGGGTTCGGCGGTGGCAACGGCAGAGCACAGGAGGAGGCAAGAGGAAGAGGACGACTGGGGAAGACTTAGGTCGCTCTATTTATAAGGGAAGACTGATCGAGCGGGCGCGAAAAACGAGGAGATGACATTCATTATCCAGCGGCTCTGGCGCCTCGATTCTCGGGATGGTCAATAAAGACAAAGATCCATTGAAGATGTGATGTTATAAAAAATGAAGCTTTAATGAAGATGATGTCACAGAGATTTAACCCGGAGTTAGATGATGACGTCACGGCGGGTTAAAATCCTTCGCGCAAGATAAAGACTGCAGGGCGGTTCAAAGGGTATTTTAAGATTGACATGAACCGGTTCAAATCAATCTGGGGCCTAATGTTGGGGATATAACTATTTGTGTAAGCCGCCCAGGAGGGGCCGGGTTACGCAAAGAGGGCTCACCGGAGAGAAGCCCAAGACAAGGCATGAAGATGACGGTTCATAAGAAGCTTAAAGCCCACCGGCGACTTAAGGCCCGTTGTAGTAAACCGCAGTTATAATATTACTTGTATCATAAGGTAGACTTAACTAGTCACCGAGCCGGACATTGTTTATAAGCCGGCCGGGACTCTGTAGGCCGGAGGGCGTCAACCCATGTATATAAGGGGACGACCCGCTGACGGCTTAGGGCAAGAAACAACTCATCGAGAGCCAGGCATAGCGTATATCACTCTCTGGTCATCGAAACATCAATACCAACCCAACTAGACGTAGGCCTTACCTTCACCGTAAGGGGCCAAACTAGTATAAACCCTCTCGTGTCCTTTGTCCCGTTTAACCCCTTCAAGCTTCCTAGTTGCGATGGCTCCACAACTAAGTCCTTTCACGAGGACATCTGACGTGACAATTCCACGACAGATCCCCTCGTTTTCATCCATAGGAATTGTCACATTTGCTCAAATCTTGCTAGTTTGGGGAAACCCTAGTTTTGGCTTGGATTTGGAAATTTGTGTTGATTTTGGTGTTAGGGTTATGGTTAGGCTTCATACTATGCTAGGGTTAGGGTTATGTGTGTTTGATGTTGGTGTTAGGGTTATGCTATGGTTAGGGTTGTGGTTATTGTTAAGTGGGGGTTAGCCTTATTGTTTCATATATATGCTAGGGCTTATGTATTTTGTGCAAATATTGTGTTAAGTACTTACTTGATATATGTGTGTTTTTGATTATTGTAGGGATGGGAAGAACATGTGTTTATGTTCATCATGCGGATAAAGAGGCCTTTTTGAACGGCAATGTTGAGTCGGACCCGGATGAGCTTGACATGGTGTTTGAGAGTAGTCCTAGCTATGCGGATGTCTTGGAACAAGTGAGGAAGGATTTGAATTGGATGGACCCAAGTGACGTTGTTCAGTTCGAGGGAAGGCACAATGTTGGTTTTGTAATACACATCCGTTGGAAGACAATGTGTGTGAACTCTGAGCAACGTTGGGTTGAATACAAGGAGACGGTTGCGAAATCTCTAGACAATGCTCTTGAGTTATTTGCCTCCAAGAAGGTTGAGTCTAGTTTGCATTTGGATTTGAACCGAAACCCCTCCCCGTTGGTTGCTAGTACTCCCCCACCCATGAACCAAGATCAAGTTACTGAATCTCATTTGACACAACAAGTTTGGCCAACATTGAGCCCGGTTTCGAACAACCAAAATGAAGCTTTTGAAGAGGAAAATTATGAGTACGAGGAGGATGACAACAAAGTTGATCTCCATGACAACAATGTGGGTGGTCTCGAGCAATATCATGTGCAAGAGATAATGGACCAATCCATCCCTTTTTCTCGTGCATATGCATCGGACTCTGATGACGATGGTCCCGATGAAGAAGTTGATGGGGAGGGGTTCACGCCCAAGGAGGCTCAAGCATTTAAGAAGGTATTCGGGCGGGATCACAAGACACCATTGTTCAAGGATCTTAGTCTCGTGGATGAAGCCGTTGTAGATGGTGGAAAATGTATATCTCTTGGAGCTAGGCCAAGTTATCACCGTGATTTGGAAGACGGCAAGAACGAGATATATCCCAGTTGTGAGTTTCAATCCTTCTTGGAATTGAAGATGTGGCTCGACAACTACTCGATTACGCATTATCGTCCATATAAAGTGGCCAACTCGGAATGCAATATGTACCTTGAGGAATGCTCGTAGTGAACCATCATCATTTCCTTCTCCAGCCGATGTCTTCTCCAGAATAGACTGGCTTTCATCAGCTGCTTTCTTAATCTGGTCACGCTGCGGATGAGAACGAATGAACACGTTAGCCATTCAAACATGTGTAATACGGCCAACGAGAAAGAAAAGAAGGGACAACTTTACCACATAGTTAATCACCGGAACATCAGGGACTCCTTGCCCTTCCCTGATATCTTTGTTGTACCACCGCTTTGATACATCCTCAAAGTTTATGGGCTCTTCAAGAATATCATCGTTGTATGCCGGTCGGCATATCTCAATTCGAGTATTTCAAAGAAACCATCGTAGGTAGTTATCGAAAGCAAGTGAGCTATGCTCATGAAGCTGGGCGTGTGCACTATTACGAGCTTGCTCCACACTAAGATGGAAACGGGTAACATACTGTACATGATGCTTGTCCCAGCCCTTTATCTTTCGCTGCTTTCTCCTTTCCAACCTACATGGTACAAAACCAAACATTAGCACAATCAAGAAGGAGTGGCGATGCTTAGTCAATACGGTTCATGCTCTCTTACCTATGAAGTGCTTTGTCCGTGTCCACCCAATCTGGTGGGTGAGGCTGGAACAGACGAAACTGACGATACACGCGATGTGGCAAATGAAACTCAACCGCCCAGTTGCATATCAGTGGGCACCGCATAAGCCGGAGATCCCTATCCCGCAAGCACATCGGGTTGATGGAGAACTCCTCGGTGTACCCAAAGCTCTCACCCGCGCCATATGGATGCCCTACCACCTATGAAATAGGGCAACAATGCAAAATTGATGACTATTTTTCAGGCAAGCATGAGAAATACAGAAGTAATGACCTCCTTACCTGCTCAGGCGTAATCGTGTCCAACTCGGCAATGTACTTTTGGTACATGAGATTGACATCATTCGTCATCTCGGATACCACATACCACTTGTAAGCCCAAGTGAGGCACCGTAATTCGCCATCTTCATCCCAAGGATTAAACGTGACGTTCTTCGGGCGTCAAACAGGAAGACGCTCCCAACTCCGTACAGAAAGCAAAAGCATATTACCACCAATGCCTACACTACCTGTGATCCTGCAACACGCATCGTCCAGCTGCATATGAAAGAAAACAATGTTAACTTGACAGCAAGGTTGCATTTCTAATGAAGAAATGACTTGATAGCAAAACAAACCAAGTACCTGTCAGTACAAGTAAGCAAGAGTCGCTAGACCCCAGCTCCATCCGCTATGAAGATGGTAAACGCCTTCAGCCACATCCATGGAGCGTTCTTGCTTGTCGAGTCAGGAAACAAAGTCCTCAAGACAACGTACCACATATAGACATGAGCATCTGTCTGTATCACATCATCAGTGGCATCCGCAGGGCAATGCGCAAAGTTTGCTTGAATCCACGTGAAAGCAGCTCCAGCTGCTTTCCTTTCCTCCTCCTTCTGCTCTTCTCCCTTCTCTACATCAGCCTCAGCCTCGGTAGGAGCCATACCAATAAGAGCAATCATCTGCTCGCGCCACCCATCAGAATCGGTGCTCATACATAGAGGCCTCCTATCGATAGGAAGCCCGGTGATCAAGGCGACATCCTCGAGCGTCACGGTCATCTCCCCAGTCCGAAGATGGAAACTGTGCATCTCTGGCCTCCACCGATCAGCAAGAGAGGTCACCAGAGGAGCGTTGAGGTTCAGCGTGGACCGGCTGACCAACTGAATCCACGGGAGGAGTCCTGCCTGCTGGATGTAGGGTGTGTACCGCTCATTGTAGGGTATGGCAGGACCAGAGACCCCGTGATACCGAATCTTCAGAGGTTCAAGCTTCTGCAAAAAACAAGTAATGAGAAATCATAGGGCATGTCAATTTCAACTAAAGGCAAATTTGCAAAATATTTAAATTACTCATTATTACCATCTCCTTCTCACGCATCATGTAGGCCCGGTATCGTGTGTCGTAGGCATCGTCAAGAAGCCAAACCATCCTTGCAAAGTTCAGACAATAAACATATATAAGTTCATTTTCATCTCAAATATCGGTATACACTAAACATCTCATATGTGTTCAACTAGAACAATCTCAACATGTTCTTCTCGCACAATGAATAAATGATTGTAAATTCTCATATATATCTCAAAAAAAACTCAACATCTCATATTTCAAATAAACTCAACATCTAATATATATCTAAAAAAACTAAACATCACATATATGTCTACAAAACTCAACATCTAATATATATCTAAAAAAACTAAACATCACATATATGTCTACAAAAATAGGCATCTCATATATATCTAAAAAAACTAAACAATCTAGGGTTTCACTAACAAGAATCATATATTGTGAACTAATGAACAACACTACGGTAGTACCACTATTACTACTCATCCTAAATCAAGCAAATCAAGGGTTCCACCAAATCTTGGTCAAACCTCTTAAATGGCAACAAATTTACGGAGGAAAAGAAAGGGAACGGATGAGTTTACCTAGTAGGAGGGATTGGATATCGAATCCACGGATCAAATCTTCAGATCTGAGAGGGATGTGGGGTGGGGGATCCGATGCGGCACCGCCGCCGCTGCTCTTTGTCCAGAGAGCAACTTCCTAGAGAGGGGGAAGAACTACTTGGGAGGGCTGGCCCGATGCGGCTTAAGTCAATGTGCATCGCCTAAGCGCTAGGCGCTGCACATTACACTGTGTGGCGCATAATGCTTAGGCGTTGAACGGCTGGCCGTGGGGCCGCACCTGGCCCCGGGCTGCCATGCTGGCCGGGGGTGCGACGCATGAGTCTAAGGCACTACATAGTGCAGTGCAGCACCCGGCTGTAGGGCGCCACACAAAATGGTCTATTATGTGAAAAAAAATAGACCAGGTTAGATCGTGATTTGATTTCGTCCTCTAGTCAAATATGTGATTTATGCTGTGACGCCCCCGATTCAATTGTACACTAATCATACGTGCAAATGTGTATGATCAAGATTAGGGACTCACGGGAAGATATCACAACACAACTCTAAACACAACTAAAAAAATACAAGCTTTATATTACAAGCCAGGGGCCTCGAGGGGTCGAATACATAGCTCGATACACAAGAGTCAGCGGAAGCAACAATATCTGAGTATAGACATAAGTTAAACAAGGATGCCTTAAGAAGTCTAGCACAAAAGCAACAACGATCGAAGAGGCAAGGCCTCCTGCCTGGGACCTCCTAACTACTCCTGGTCGTCGGCGGCCTCCACGTAGTAGAATCCATCGGCGGTGGCATCTGGCTCCAGGGATCCACCATCTGGTTGCAACAACCGGAAAGAAGAAAGAAGGGGGAAAAGGGGGTAGCAAAGCAATCGTGAGTACTCATCCAAAGTACTCGCAAGCATCAGATCTATACTAAGTATGCACTGGTATCAAAGGGAAGGTTTGTATCTGTGGACTGAACTGCAGAATGCCAGAATAGAGGGGAAGGCCTAGCCTAACAAAGACTAGCATCTTCAAGCAGCTCCAAGCATCTTGCAGCATGTAGAAGAGTAAGGAATAGCAGTTTAATTAACAAGCATGTTGTAACACAACGCCCAAATATCCTTTCCCGACTCCCTGCGAGAAAGCAATCTCGGAGCCACATATCCATCACATATCTCAAGTATACATTTCTAGTTATATAAGATCAGGATATAAGTCTGAACGTCCATTACCGTGGACACGTTATTCGAATATATATCTTCCCTATAGGGGTGCACCACGTTACCCAACACGCTCGATCACTCTGGCCAGACACACCTTTCTAGGGTCAATGCCCGGCCTTGGAAGATCAACACGTCGCAGCACTACCTAGGCTCAGCAGAGAGGTCCCCGCCGGTCTACATCCTAAGCACTCTGGGGTCTTGGGCCCATCGCCCGCAGCACTCTGGGTTGTTGTGTGCAGGGTGGATACCAGCACCACCTCGGATGGCCAGCACGATCCAACCGTGCCACAATGCTGAACCGGACGTCTGACAAAGCTTCGGCTGATACTGCGACGTCGAGGCCCATAACTATTCTCGCGTGGTGGTTAGTGTGTAAAGGCCAGAGGCCAACTCAGAACAAATACCCAAACCTATTAGTGCATTGGGGGATCGCGGAGACGAGCAGAGACTCACGATAATGTGACCCCGCCACCCCGTCTCCTGGACTTATGGCAAAGGCCCAGACTGCCCGGCCATGCCACGTGGAAAACTCGCGGGTGCTCTACGGGCCCGCCCGACTTTCACATCAACTCGTGGGTACCTCTCAGGGCCGATCCAACTTCAACAATGGTCTCAAGTAAAGTCAAGGTAACCGTGTGTCCAAACATCAAGGGGAAAACCCGAGGAATCACCCTCGGTGGATTCCACTTGATGTAATCATCAAGGTGAACGTAAGAGGAACCACCCTCGAGGTTCACACTTGAGGGGTTGCACGACAGAGTCGTATCGGAGGTGGTTAAGGAGGAATCACCCTCGATGACCATGACCGAATAGCTACACTATAGAGATCTCATCAGGAGTGATGTATGAGGTACCACCCTCGGCACTTGATGGTAACTCTGCAGAGTCGAGCAACAAAAAGGGCGTGATGTGATGTGAGGTGTCGGGCTCTGGTCGTCGATCACGTTGATCGAGGCATTAATGATGAAGCAGGGGCAACAAGGACAAGTGGGGGTCACTGGTGAATCACTAACCAACCTATACTAAGCAGTTTAGGATAAGCAGGTAAGGTACAATAGCAGGTTACAAAAGCAGGCTATGCATCAAAATAGGAGCAATCAATTATAGTAGCAAAATCTAATGCAAGCATGAGAGAATGGAATGGGCGATATCAGGATGATCAAAGGGGGGGCTTGCCTGGAAGCTCCGCTGAAAGGGAAGAAGTGTCGTCGGTGACGTAATCGATCACAATGGCAGCATCGGTATCGGGGTCTACCAGAGAGAAGAGGGGGGAGAAACAATAAATACACGCAAACATATGCATAACATGGCAACAAGAGGTACTAGAGATGTTCTAACGCAGAGCTAGGCGATACAGGCGAAGGGGGAAAACATCCCGGAAAGTTTTCCCGGTTTCGTACGTCTATTAGACAGATGAACTGGAGGGGAATATTTCGACGTTTGCTATGCTAGGGACATGTGGCGGGCAAACGGACCGCGTACTTGGATTCGTCTCTCCGTTCTAAGCAACTTTTATGTATAAAACTTTTTCATCCGAACTACGTATTATTTTATATGATTTTACAAAGTTTTAACAATATTCTGGAATTTAATTTAATTAGAAATAAATAATAAATTGCTACGTGCACCCAGCACAGGGTACACAGAAGTGCACCCAGTGGCTGACAGGTGGGCCAGGGGGTCCCAGTTAACCAGTCAACGTTTGACTGGTCAAAAGGGGGTGGGGCCCCCCGTCATTGACTGTTTTAAGTAATTACAGATTAACTAGCAATTAGGTTAGTAAAACCTAATTAATTAACTTAATTAACAATTGATTAATTAATTACATTACTATTATATATATTTATTTATTTATTTAAATATATTTTTTACAGGGGCCTGGTGGGGCCCACTGGGCAGTGGCCCTAGGCCTTAGCGGGCATGTGGGTGGCGGTTACGGGCGCCCGTGTGTGCCCGAGGCCACCAGTGGGTGGCAGAGGCCGGCCGTGGCGCGGCCAGCGTGCGGGCCGGGCGGCAGCGGCGCGTGGGGGCAGGCGGGGCTAGCAGCCTGAGCGGATGGGGGGCTGCAGCGGGAGGCGGGGCGAGTGTGCAAGAGGGGATAAGGCCCGAGCATAGCGCGGGCGCGGCCTCGCGTGGGCATGTGCGCATGGCGGTCAGGGGTGGGGTGATGCGGCATCCAGCAGCAGTGGGGGCGACGGGAGGTAGGCGCGACCAGCGGAACGGCCATGGCCAGGCGCGATGCGGGCGGCAGCAAGGTAGCAGCAGTTGTGGAGAGGCGGGCGCGCGCACGGAAGGGAAGCGGGGTAGCTGCTGCGAGCAAGGCGACTGCGGGTGCGGGGCGCGCGTAGGACGAGCGGGGACGGCCGGGGCGAACTGGGCCGTCAGGCGCAGCCGGAGCACGAACACGTCGGCGGCGATCTACGGTTACCACAGGAGAGTACGGAGAGAGAGCAAGGAGATGGTGCTCACGGCGGAGCTGTAGGGGGGTGGCAGCGGGCTCGTTGGAGCCGTTGGGGAGGACGACAGGGACATTCCAGTGGCGTCGTGGCTCCGGCGAGGAGGGCTCCGAGGCGAGGTGCGACCAGCGCGAGGTGGTCCGGCGCGTCGGGGAGACGAGCGGCGGCGTCGAGCGACGGGGGCGCCGGCCGCCGTCGGGGCATAGGTGAGGTTGTGGGTCGCAACGGGATGGTGGGCTCGGGTGCCCCTGATGCCGATCTGGATCAGGGAATGAGTGGGACGTGGGGGAGTGTGGGCAAGTGGGGAAGGAGTGGGGGCTCGAGGGGCGACCGGGCCAGGGTTTCCGGTTCAGGGAAGGGGCCATATAGGCCGAGCGGGGCGTGTAGGGGAGTGGGCCGGCCTGGCCGGCCGGCTGAAAGGCCAGCTGGGCCACGAGGCCCACTAGGAGAGGGGGGTTTATCCTATTGTTCACTTTTCATTTTCGTTTTGCAATTTCTTTTAGCTAGCAAATCTATTTTGTAAATGTGGGACGTGCCCACATAAATAACTTGCATTAACTAGTTCTGCCACAAAAAGTTAGGGAGGTTTTCGCGTTTGTTAGAATTTTTCATAAATGGAAGGTATTTGAATATGTTGCTCTAGCATTGAATTAATTAGTTTAGGGCGTTAAACCGCTTTATAAAAATGTTGATTCACCACCATAATTAGTTATGGAAAATTTGCAACACCTTGAACATTTTAGCTTTGACATTTGAAAACTTTAAATTTTGATTTTATTTTAGATTTGAATTTGAACCGGTTTTGAACCAACGCGAGTTTACAACAGTAATCATGGTGATGTGGCATCATCAACAGGGATCATTGTAGCTTAATTATCCGAGCGTTACATCTGCCCATAGTCGCGGCCCTGGCCGGTGTGCCAAAATAATGGCGGGCAGTTGCAGGATTTCTCCTGGTAGAAAGCGCTCGGGAGTAAAGAGATAGGAATCTTATCTCTTCGCAAGTTTTGCATTTCAGCCTTGTGACTTTACCTATTTCCGAAATAGGTCAAAACTTGCCTTTGTCATTGTTTTACGTGTAATTCCTGGATGTTTCGGGATATTGCAGCTTGGTCTAACTAGTTGTTGTTGATTAGCACCAGTAACGTTAGGCCATATGAAGATCACCATTTAGCCCATTTTCTGTTGAGTTTAAAAATTCCAGAAATGTGTGGTTGTTGATGCTCCACATGTTCAATGTGTTTGCTCTTTGGCAATCCCTTTAACATGTTGTATTAGTACAATGACATTGGTTTGCGATTGAGATAAGTTTTCTCGCACAACAATATTGATTTGCGGTTGAGTTTTGTTTTCTCGCAAAACAATCTCATTGCGATTGAGGTTAATTTTCTCTCGCAAAATACTAATTCACCCCGCTGAATTATCTTGCAACTTGATACAAGATCATTTTGTTTAAGCTGAGGTCGATAAAATTCAAGTTTTACACTTGAGCATCAAGTTTGCAACATCATTATTATTCATTACAATAGTAGTGTTTTCCTGTTGAGTACCATATGTATTCCAGAATCTATCTCTGATGTAATATATCTCCATGTTTCTTACATGTTGAGATTAATTACATCTATTATTTGCAATTAAGATTTTCAATTTCTTGCAAATACAATCTGTTTATCTCTTGAGTACGAGGTATTCCGGAATATTTCTATGATGTATCTATTTTCATGTTAAACACATGTCGAGATTAATACATCTATTTGCAATTGAGATTTTCAATTTCTTACAAATACATATGCAAAATTCAAGGTGTCATCCTTAGCAATTTGAGATTCACACTAATGATTTTGAGCCACCTTCTTGAAATCTATTAATTTTGCAACATTAAGTTGTATTTATATTACACAATCTGTAATATAAATAAATTACCAGTTTTTCACCGGAGATGATTTGTTCTATGTGTTTACCACATTGCCATTCTTCATGAACATGTCATAGCGGTCGAGATTGACTTCTCCCACACAACAACTTGTAAAATTTTGACAATAGCATCCCCCTCATTATATTAGGAAAACGCAAGGTAATGAGTTGGATCTACTGCCCATGTGCAGACTATCTCTATTACTGTGAGATCTGTATGATCTTCAATGTGTTATGTTCCCATAGTTAAGGTTGAGCATTTTCAAGTTATACACTTGGAGTCAATTTTTTGCATTCTTATTACAAAACCATGATGGTTTTTAATTTACTCCTTATAAATTAATTATCTCTGGCTTGCCCCTATAAGTAATCGATGGCTAGCAATTTGAGGCTCTTGCCCTCAATGGCAACAACTTACTTAAGCGGGTCATGGACATCAAGATCAGTCTTGCATCCCATGGGATAGCGCGTGCAATTCAAGCCATGCCACCGGGACGCAAAAGACCTCAAGGGTAATGGTTTGAAACTCACTTCAAACCCTCAACCTGACAACCTCAAGCTATCACGAGACCATATGAGCATGAAGAGCATGATGGTTGAATATGCATCAACCGACATGTTTGGAGACTATATACATTTAGTCCCTTAGTCTTCTTAGTGATCTATTTATTTACATCCATTTATGATGTTCTAATAAGAACATGATTATTGTTGTCATCATATATAGTATATCACAATATACTGTATCAGCACTTTGATACAAATACATTTGTATGTATTCTAAATATCTGACAGTGATTTTCATATTGAGAATCTTCATGTCTATATATAGATTTCTATCGGAGTCAATCCGATGAAAAATGATATGCGCCTTGTGGACATATGCACCACAAACTTTATACTCAGGGAGGTCCAATGTTTCCACTCTCATTGAGAGAAAGGAGATATTTAAATCGCTAGACACGATGAGGTATTTGTTGGCTCAACTCGAGTCATATTTACTATCCCTATGGGTACTCGAGTAACGTCGGATGCTTTATTGCTTCCCAGGTTTAACTCGTACCCTACTAAACTATGAAGGTATCCATCAAAATAGTTTCCATAGCGAAACTTATGATGACAACAAAGAGAAATAACTTCTCTTTACCATATGCAACGGATATAGCAAGCACATTCTCTGTGTATCATCTGGATTGTACTACACATACGACACAACACGTAGCACATGTTGTGTACGAGATAGTTTTCCAGAGTGTCTTGTACATGACAAACTTGGCATACTCGCCTTGGTTATCGAGACATTGGGTTGAAACATAACTATCAGCAATTCCAATAGTTTATGATTATTATGATGCTAAATTCTAACACCATTTGGATTTTATGTGCACTACAAGTAACACAGGGAAGCTAATTTTTAAGGCTCGCACACCTTAAAGTCTACGCTGAACCACTCAGACTCCTTGAATGCATCAAGTTGAGGTCAGTGGCGCTTCCCATCCATTGACTAGACTATTCAGGTGTTCAATGGTTCTAAAAGACATATCTACATGATGGTCTTAAGTGTGTGCTTTATTCACATGAAACCATTGGCTCGTTATCCTGACATCGATTTCAAGCAAATCGAATGGATAACATTGCAGAATTCTCCTTGAGGCCTTCTTTATAGCCCTTGGATTGACGTTTAGCAATTTGTCCTAATGTCTAGACTCAAAATGGTTTGGTAGAATCCTATGCAAAGAGTTAAGCTCATTACATTATCTTTACTTTGGAATTGCAATTTACCAACTTTACGTTGGAATCATGCAGTTTTACACACTCATGACAGAACTGCATAATATCATTCCCCTCTATCTTTGATATGTGGATATTTACCAAGTATTTCCTATCTGCGGTAATTCGGTTGCATACTGATATCACCACCCGGCATACATCATTGTCCCCTCAACATATAGTTGGGATCTATGTGAGGAATGACTATATTTCCGTCAATACCTCGAGCCCC
Source organism: Triticum dicoccoides (assembly GCF_002162155.2). Lineage (NCBI taxonomy): Eukaryota > Viridiplantae > Streptophyta > Magnoliopsida > Poales > Poaceae > Triticum > Triticum dicoccoides. Next base: position 665,773,585 of record NC_041393.1, read on the forward strand.
TCGCACGGGGAGTTATTCAAGGCCAGTTTGCTGATTCAACGAGGAACATTTCCAGGCATTAGGGGGAGATTTCAAGTACCATAAAGAATGACAGGGAATTAGTGGAATGTTCAACACATTTCTCCCTCAAATCCACATACTCAAAGATCTGAACCATGCGTTCAGAAGATTTGCAACTCATTGCAAATAACCTGTCACATTCATTTACTGAATATAAAGGTGTCATACAATCCTACAATCCTGAAAAATATGTCGGAAAGAGTGGAGGTACCAACTAAAACCACTCAACTCCCCGTTCAAAGAAACAGGGGGAGAAGTATGACAATAGTACATCAGGATTCAGCTTCACGTAATCAACGATATCAAAGCCTGAGAATCAGTAAATGCAAGTCAACTTCACGTTGACAGACACCTGATGGGTAGTATACACCCAGTGGACGGTGTTGGGGAACGTAGCAGAAATTCAAATTTTCCTACGTGTCACCAAGATCTATCTATGGAGAAACTAGCAACGAGGGAAGGAGAGTGCATCTACATACCCTTGTAGATTGCTAAGCGGAAGCGTTCATGAGAACGGGGTTGAAGGAGTCGTACTTGTCGTGATCCAAATCACCGGAGATCCTAGTGCCGAACGGACGGCACCTCCGCGTTCAACACACGTACAGCCCGATGACGTCTCCCACGCCTTGATCCAGCAAGGAGAGAGGGAGAGGTTGAGGAAGACTCCATCCAGCAGCAGCACAATGGCGTGGTGGTGGTGGAGGAGCGTGGCAATCCAGCAGGGCTTCGCCAAGCACCACGGGAGAGGAGGAGGGGGAGAGGTAGGGCTGCACCAAGAGGAGAAGTTCTCATCTGTTGGGCAGCCCCAAAACCTCAAGTATATATAGGGGGGAAGGGGGCTGCGCCTCCTTTAGGGTTTCCCACCCCAAGGGGTGCGGCCAGCCCTAGATCCCATCTAAGGGGGGCGGCCAAGGGGGGGAGGAGTGCCTCCCAAGTCAAGTGGAGGCCCTCCCCCTTAGGGTTTCACCCTTCCCATGCGCATGGGCCTTGGGGGGGCTGGTGCCCCTGGCCCATTAAGGCTAGGGCGCCCCCCCTACAGCCCATGCTACTGTATTGGACGTGGTGGAACAATTTCCGGACTTCCGGACCCCTCCGGAATCCTCCGGAACCTTCTGGAAGCTTCCCGGTACAATACCGAAAAAACCCGAACTTTTTCCGGAACCCGAACAACAACTTTCCATATATAAATCTTTACCTCCGGACCATTCCGGAACTCCTCGTGACGTCCGGGATCTCATCCGGGACTCCGAACAACATTCGGTAACCACATACAAACTTCCTTTATAACCCTAGCGTCATCGAACCTTAAGTGTGTAGACCCTACAGGTTCGGGAGACATGCAGACATGACCGAGACATTCTCCGGTCAATAACCAACAGCGGGATCTGGATACCCATGTTGGCTCCCACATGTTCCACGATGATCTCATCGGATGAACCACGATGTCAAGGACTCAATCGATCCCGTATACAATTCCCTTTGTCTAACGGTATTGTACTTGCCCGAGATTTGATCATCGGTATACCGATACCTTGTTCAATCTTGTTACCGGCAAGTCTCTTTACTCGTTTCGTAACACATCATCCCGTGATCAACCCCTTGGTCACATTGTGCACATTATGATGATGTCCTACCGAGTGGGCCCAGAGATACCTCTCCATTTACACGGAGTGACAAATCCCAGTCTCGGTTCGTGCCAACCCAACAGACACTTTTGGAGATACCTGTAATGCACCTTTATAGCCACCCAGTTACGTTGTGACGTTTGGTACACCCAAAGCATTCCTACGGTATCCGAGAGTTGCACAATCTCATGGTCTAAGAAAAAGATACTTGACATTAGAAAAGCTTTAGCATACGGACTACACGATCTTTGTGCTAGGCTTAGGATTGGGTCTTGTCCATCACATCATTCTCCTAATGATGTGATCCCGTTATCAATGACATCCAATGTCCATGGTCAGGAAACCGTAACCATCTATTGATCAACGAGCTAGTTAACTAGAGGCTTACTAGGGACATGGTGTTGTCTATGTATCCACACATGTATCTGAGTTTCCTATCAATACAATTATAGCATGGATAATAAACGATTATCATGAACAAGGAAATATAATAATAACTAATTTATTATTGCCTCTAGGGCATATTTCCAACAGTCTCCCACTTGCACTAGAGTCAATAATCTAGTTCACATCACCATGTGATTAACACTGACAGGTCACATCACCATGTGACCAACATCCAAAGATTTTACTAGTGTCACTAAACTAGTTCACATCATCATGCGATTAAGACTCAATGAGATCTGGGGTTTGATCATGTTCTGCTTGTGAGAGAGGTTTTAGTCAACGGGTCTGCACCTTTCAGATCCGTGTGTGCTTTACAAATCTCTATGGCATCTCCTAGATGCAGCTACCATGCTCTATTTGGAGCTATTCCAAATAATTGTTCTACTTGGAGCTATTCTAAATTGTTGCTCCATTTTACGTATCCGGTATCTCTACTTAGAGCTATCCGGATAGGTGTCAAGCTTGCATCGACGTAACCCTTTACGACGAACTCTTTTACCACCTCCATAATCGAGAAAATTCCTTAGTCCACTAGTTACTAAGGATAACTTTGACCGCTGTCCTATGATCCATTCTTGGATCACTCTTGTACCCCTTGACTGACTCATGGCAAGGCACACTTCAGGTGCGGTACTCAGCATGGCATACTGTAGAGCCTATGTCTTAAGCATAGGGGACGACCTTCGTCCTTTCTCTCTATTCTACCGTGGTCGAGATTTAAGTCTTAACTTCATACCTTACAACTCAGGCAAGAACTCCTTCTTTGACTGATCCATCTTGAACACCTTCAAGATCATGTCAAGGTATGTGCTCATTTGAAAAGTACCATTAAGCGTTTTGATCTATCCTTATAGATCTAGATGCTCAATGTTCAAGTAGCTTAATCCAGGCTTTCCATTGAAAAACACTTTCAAATAACCCTATATGCTTTCCAGAAATTCTACGTCATTTCTGATCCATAATATGTCAACAACATATACTCATCAGAAATTCTATAGTGCTCCCACTCACTTCTTTGGAAATACAAGTTTCTCATAAACTTTGTATAAACCCAAAATCTTTGATCATCTTATCAAAGTGCACATTCCAACTCCGAGATGCTTACTCCAGTCCTTAGAAGGATTGCTGGAGCTTTGCATACCTTTTAGCATCCTTAGGATCGCCAAAACCATTCTGATTGTATCACATACAACCTTTCCTTATGAAAACTGATAGGGAAACTCGTTTTGACATCCATCTGCCAGATTTCATAAATGCAGCTAATGCTAACATGATTCCGACGGACTTTAAGCATTGCTACGGATGAGAAAATCTCATCGTAGTCAACTCCTTGAACTTGTGAAAAAACTCTTCGCCACAAGTCGAGCTTCATAGATGGTGACATTACCATCCACGTCCGTCTTCTTCTTAAAGATCCATTTATCTCAATGGCTTGCCGATCATCGGGCAAGTCCACCAAAGTCCATGCTTTGTTCTGATACATGGATCCTATCTCGGATTTCATGGCTCCTAACCATTTGTCGGAATTTGGGCCCACCATCGCTTCTCCATAGCTCGTAGGTTCATTGTTGTCTAGCAACATGACCTTTAAGACAGGATCACCGTACCACTCTGAAGCAGTACGCGTCCTTGTCGTCCTACGAGGTTCGGTAGTGACTTGATCCGAAACTTCATGATCACTATCATAAGTTTCTACTTCAATTGGTGTAGGTGCCACAGGAACAACTTCATGTGCCCTGATACACACTAGTTGAAGTGATGGTTCAATAACCTCATCAAGTCTCCACCATCCTCCCACTCAACTTTTCGAGACGAACTTTTCCTCGAGAAAGGACCCGATTCAAGAAACAATCCCTATTGCTTTCGGATCTGAATTAGGAGGTATACCCAACTGTTTTGGGTGTCCTATGAAGATGCATTTTATCCGCTTTGGGTTTGAGCTTATCAACCTGAAACTTTTTCACATAAGCGTCGCAGCCCCAAACTTTTAAGAAACGACAACTTAGGTTTCTCCAAACGGTGTCGTCTCTACGGAATTACGTGGTACCCTATTAAAGTGAGTGCGGTTGTCTCTAATGCCTAACCCATGAACGATAGTGATAATTCGATAAGAGACATCAAGGTACGCACCATATCCAATAGGGTGCTACTATGATGTTCGGACACACCATCACACTATGGTGTTCCAGGAGGTATTAATTGTGAAACAATTTCCACAATGTCTTAATTGTGTGCCAAAACTCGTAGCTCATATATTCATCTCTATGATCATATCATAGACATTCTATCCTCTTGTCACGAAGATCTTAAACTTCACTCTGAAATTACTTGAACCATTCAATAATTCAGACTTGTGTTTCATCAAGTAAATATATTCTCAACATCTACTCGAATCATCTGTGAAGTAAGAACATAACGATATTCACTGCATGCCTCAGCACTCATTGGACTGCACACATCAAAATGTGTTACTTCCAACGAGTTGCTATCTTGTTCCGTCTTACTAAAACGAGGCTTTCAGTCATCTTGCCCATGTGGTATGATTTGCATGTCTCAAGTGATTCAAAAACAAGTGAGTTCAAACGGTCCATTTGCATGGAGTTTCTTCATGCATATACACCAATAGACATGGTTCGCATGTCTCAAACTTTTCAAAAATGAGTGAGTCCAAAGATCCATCAACATGGAGCTTCTTCATGCATTTTATACCGATATGACTTACGTGGCAGTGCCACAAGTAGGTGGTACTATCATTACTATCTTTTGGCATGAACATGTGTATCACTACGATCGAGATTTCAATGAACCATTCATTTTAGGTGCAAGACCATTGAAGGTATTATTCAAATAAATAGAGTAACCATTATTCTCTTTAAATGAATAACCGTATTGCGATAGTCATAATCCAATCATGTCTATGCTCAACGCAAACACCAAATAACAATTATTCAGGTTTTAACACCAATCTCGATGGTAGAGGGAGCGTGCGATGCTTGATCATATCAACATTGGAAACACTTCCAACACATATCGTCAGCTCACCTTTAGCTAGTCTCCGTTTATTCCGTAGCTTTTATTTCGAGTTACTAACATTTAGCAACCGAACCGGTATCTAATACCCTGGTGCTACTAGGAGTACTAGTAAAGTACACATCAACACAATGTATATCCAATATACTTCTATCGACCTTGCCAGCCTTCTCATCTATCAAGTATCTAGGGTAATTCTGCTCCAGTGGCTGTTCCCTTTATTACAGAAGCACTTAGTCTCGGGTTTGGGTTCAACCTTGGGTTTCTTCACTAGAGCAGCAGTTGAATTGCCGTTTCATGAAGTATCCCTTTGTTCCCTTGCCCTTCTTGAAACTAGTGGTTTCACCAACCATCAACAATTGATGCTCCTTCTTGATTTCTACTTTCGCGGTGTCAAACATCGTGAATACTTCAAGGATCATCATATCCATCCCTGATATGTTATAGTTCATCACGAAGCTCTAGCAGCTTGGTGGCAATGACTTTGGAGAAACATCACTATCTCATCTGGAAGATCAACTCCCACTCGATTCAAGTGATTGTTGCACTTAGACAACCTGAGCACAAGCTCAACGATTGAGCTTTTCTCCCTTAGTTTGCAGGCTAAGAAAATTGTCGGAGGTCTTATACCTCTTGACGTGGGCACGAGCCTGAAATCCCAATTTCAGCTCTCGAAACATCTCATATGTTCCGCGACATTACGAAAACGTCTTTGGTGCCTCAACTCTAAACCGTTTAACTGAACTATCACGTAGTTATCAAAATGTGTATGTCCGATGTTCGCAACATCCACAGACGACGTTTGGGGTTCAGCACACTGAGCGGTGCATTAAGGACATAAGCTTTCTACTGTCCGCATAATCGCTACTGTCAACTTTCAACTATATTTTCTCTAGGAACATATCAAAACAGTGGAACTACAGCGCGAGCTTACGACATAATTTGCAAAAGGTCTTTTGACTATGTTCAGGATAATTAAGTTCATCTTATGAACTCCCACTCAGATAGACATCCCTCTGGTCATCTAAGTGATTACATGATCCGAGTCAACTAGGCCATGTCCGATCATCACGTGAGACGGACTAGTCATCATCGGTGAACATCTTCATGTTGATCGTATCTACTATACGACTCATGCTCGACCTTTCGGTCTCCGTGTTCCGAGGCCATGTCTGTACATGCTGGGCTCGTCAAGTTAACCCTAAGTGTTTCGCGTGTGTAAATCTGTCTTACACCCGTTGTATGTGAACGTAAGAATCCATCACACCCGATCATCACGTGGTGCTTAGAAGCGACGAACTTTAGCAACGGTGCACAGTTAGGGGAGAACACTTCTTGAAATTGTTGTAAGGGATCATCTTATTTACTACCGTCGTTCTAAGTAAACAAGATGCATAAACATAATAAACATCACATGCAATTATATAGTAGTGACATGATATGGCCAATATCATATAGCTCCATTGATCTCCATCTTCGGGGCTCCATGATCATCATCGTCACCGGCATGACACCATGATCTCCATCATCGTGTCTTCATGAAGTTGTCTCGCAAACTATTACATCTACTACTATGGCTACCGGTTAGCAATAAAGTAAAGTAATTACATGGCGTTGTTCAATGACACGCAGGTCATACAATAAATAAAGACAACTCCTATGGCTCCTGCCGGTTGTCATACTCATCGACATGCAAGTCGTGATTCCTATTACAAGAACATGATCAATCTCATACATCACATATCATTCATCACATTCTTCTTGGCCATATCACATCACATAGCATACCCTGCAAAAACAAGTTAGACGTCCTCTAATTGTTGTTTGCATATTTTACGTGGCTGCTATGGGTTTCTAGCAAGAACGTTTCTTACCTACGCAAAACCACAACGTGATATGCCAATTGCTATTTACCCTTCATAAGGACCCTTTTCATCGAATCCGTTCCGACTAAAGTGGGAGAGACTGGCACCCGCTAGCCACCTTATGCACCAAGTGCATGTCATTCGGTGGAACCTGTCTCACGTAAGAGTACGTGTAAGGTCGGTCCGGGCCGCTTCATCCCACAATACCGTCGAAACAAGATTGGACTAGTAACGGTAAGCATATTGAACAAAATCAACGCCCACAACTACTTTGTGTTCTACTCGTGCAAAGAATCTACGCAATAGACCTAGCTCATGATGCCACTGTTGGGGAACGTAGCAGAAATTCAAAATTTTCCTACGTGTCACCAAGATCTATCTATGGAGAAACTAGCAACGAGGGAAGGAGAGTGCATCTACATACCCTTGTAGATCGCTAAGCGGAAGCGTTCATGAGAACGGGGTAGAAGGAGTCGTACTCGTCGTGATCCAAATCACCGGAGATCCTAGTGCCGAACGGACGGCACCTCCGCGTTCAACACACGTACAGCCCGATGACGTCTCCCACGCCTTGATCCAGCAAGGAGAGAGGGAGAGGTTGAGGAAGACTCCATCCAGCAACAGCACAACGGCGTGGTGGTGGTGGAGGAGCGTGGCAATCCAGCAGGGCTTCGCCAAGCACCACGGGAGAAGAAGGAGGAGGAGAGGTAGGGCTGCACCAAGAGGAGAAGTTCTCATCTGTTGGGCAGCCCCAAAACCTCAAGTATATATAGGGGAGGAAGGGGGCTGTGCCTCCTTTAGGGTTTCCCACCCCAAGGGGTGCGGCCAGCCCTAGATCCCATCTAAGGGGGCGGCCAAGGGGGGGAGGAGTGCCTCCCAAGTCAAGTGGAGGCCCTCCCCCTTAGGGTTTCACCCTTCCCATGCGCATGGGCCTTGGGGGGGCTGGTGCCCCTGGCCCATTAAGGCTAGGGAGCCCCCCTACAGCCCATGCTATTGTATTGGACATGGTGGAACAATTTCCGGACTTCCGGACCCCTCCGGAATCCTCCGGAACCTTCTGGAAGCTTCCCGGTACAATACCGAAAAAACCCGAACTTTTTCTGGAACCCGAACAACAACTTTCCATATATAAATCTTTACCTCCGGACCATTCCGGAACTCCTCGTGACGTCCGGGATCTCATCCGGGACTCCGAACAACATTCGGTAACCACATACAAACTTCCTTTATAACCCTAGCGTCATCGAACCTTAAGTGTGTAGACCCTACGGGTTCGGGAGACATGCAGACATGACCGAGACATTCTCCGGTCAATAACCAACAGCGGGATCTGGATACCCATGTTGGCTCCCACATGTTCCACGATGATCTCATCGGATGAACCACGATGTCAAGGACTCAATCGATCCCGTATACAATTCCCTTTGTCTAACGGTATTGTACTTGCCCGAGATTCGATCGTCGGTATACCGATACCTTGTTCAATCTTGTTACCGGCAAGTCTCTTTACTCGTTCCGTAACACATCATCCCGTGATCAACCCCTTGGTCACATTGTGCACATTATGATGATGTCCTACCGAGTGGGCCCAGAGATACCTCTCCTGACAAATCCCAGTCTCGATTCGTGCCAACCCAACAGACACTTTCGGAGATACCTGTAATGCACCTTTATAGCCACCCAGTTACGTTGTGACATTTGGTACACCCAAAGCATTCCTACGGTATCCGGGAGTTGCACAATCTCATGGTCGAAGGAAAAGATACTTGACATTAGAAAAGCTTTAGCATACGAACTACACGTTCTTTGTGCTAGGCTTAGGATTGGGTCTTGTCCATCACATCATTCTCCTAATGATGTGATCCCGTTATCAATGACATCCAATGTCCATGGTCAGGAAACCGTAACCATCTATTGATCAACGAGCTAGTCAACTAGAGGCTTACTAGGGACATGGTGTTGTCTATGTATCCACACATGTATCTGAGTTTCCTATCAATACAATTATAGCATGGATAATAAACGATTATCATGAACAAGGAAATATAATAATAACTAATTTATTATTGCCTCTAGGGCATATTTCCAACAGACAGGAAACCTCCACCAACTTAGGTCATAGTGCCACCGGGACATCGGAATACCCGACTCAATCGCATTGGGAAATCGCGAGCAGTCATCATGGGTAACGATATTTTCGTCAACTATATATTGATATATAGATTCTGGAGAAACATATAGCCGGAAGTCTACAATTGTCGACATACATTTCTCAACTAGATTGAAAAAACCTTTCAAGTGATTCAGATCCAGAGACCATGGCCCTGGCAAAGTGTGAACAACACTCAGACTGAATTCAAGCAAAGGGTATAATCTAGATAGAAATGATCTTGCTCAATAATGGGAAAGTATTCATAAGCAATACCTACACCAGTTTTCTTCTGGAAACAGAATAGAGAATAACGAGGTGGTGAAACAAAGAGCATGTATTGTAGCACAAGGGTTCACACAGATACCCAACTATTCCCCAAAGGTGGAATCTCATTCCGATAACTTATATCATTGGCAGTTCAAAATCATCTGTCTCTGTAGTTGATAGATGTAGTGATTACATATCCATGTAGATCAATAGATTCAGATATAGATAGTTCCCGACGGAACCTCAATTCTGAATCGAAGTACAAAATGCAACATACATTGTGTAAACTCAACAAGTCACCATATGACTTATTATTATTGTCGGTACATTTGGTACAACCGATGTAGTGAGTTCCTTATTCACAAGGATTACTCCTACAATGATGATTATCCATGTTTGTGTGTCTGCAATGACGATACATGTAATCATCTAAATGACAGAGTTTAAAATGAAGGATTTGGGTAAGCCAAAATACCGTTCGTTACTACAACTTGAGCACCTTCATTCATACATTATGGTATACTATGTTGTCTATATCCATAATATATTGGAGAAATTCATTATGGACAAATCTTACCATCCATAACTCTCATGGTAGTTCATTCTCTAGACATAGAGAAAGGTCTATATAGACCAAGAGATGATGGAAATGAGATATTGGGACTCAACGTTCCATAATGCCATTGGATCCACCAAACACAATTGGTTGGTACTCGAGAATATCTTTCGATATCTCTAAAGTCATCAAACATCTTGTCCTGGTTTTTCAGTTTCACATAAATGTGAACACCGATATCATTTGGTACTTCGATTGGATCCCCACTATGTCAGATCGTAGACAAGCTTAGTGTTCATACAAGGTGTGGTAGCCCTCTCATGAAGAGTCTTCAAAACATACCTCATGGCTACATCCACCAACCATTATCTCAATGATAATGTTGCTTGTGCTGCCCGGATGCAAACAGGTTACTAATAAGCAATATCTTTATATTGCATATCTTGCAAGTCAAATCATGCAACTGAATTGTTCACCAAGTCTCTACCAACTTTTACATTCCAGAAACATGTTCATGGAATTGGTATGTGACGGCTTTGGAAATTGCAAGAATCAGGGGGAGTATCTTCCTAAGTTGTTCCTGTTCAATGCATCATGAGTTTACTAGTATATAGGTTCTCATAGAAGTTTTTAATGAGGTAATATCAACATGAGATCATGTCATACTTTCTGTTTTCCCCACTGGGGTTTTTGGGGAAGTATATATGACATATTTATTGTCCTCTAAACTCTATGAGTTTTCTCGTATTGAGTTAAACAAGATAATGACCAATATATGTTGTACCATTTTCTCCTTCATTTTTTTAGCATGTATCTCCTTACATTTTTCCCACGGGGTTTTCAAGGAGAATCTTTATCAAGATGGGGAGTGTTAGGATTAATTAATGATTGTTAATTAAGGGATAATCCCTGCTAACAGCAGGCAGTTGCATCTGTCGCGTCGGTTCCCTGCCAAATAGGCACCTAGTGGTGCCTCAGAGATAAAGCATGATTCAGCTCTGATCAGGGCATAAAATTTGGGTAAAGGTTTAGCGACGGCAGACCGGCCGAAGCTTTTGGCCGGTCGCGCTGGCTCGCGCGCTACGCGCTTGTCTCTAATACAAGCCACGTAACCAGTAAGGCCCACCAACCGCTCGTTCTTCTTCCTTATCCTCACTTGGAGCACCCCAGCCACCAATCCCCCACATCTCTATCTCACCCTCTCGCATCTCCGGCTGGCTCACGCTGGTCATGGCCGCCGCCAACTATACACACAGCCAGATGCCGCCCCATGAAATTGCTGCTGCCCAGGCCCACGCGCACCCCAGGAACTACTGCGGGGAACCAAGTCAGTGATGACGGACGCAGACTGACGATGGTCATCCACCACTTCCCTTCTCGTCCATCTCCGGCCAAGGCCATGGCGTACTCGCAGCTCCGCGGCTGCATGGCGTGCTACAACCAGTAACTGGCCATGCTACAACCGGTGGCCGGATTTGTTATAAGGGAGTGTGGCGGCAACGCTGGTGCTGCATTTTTGCTGCTGCCGGCACCGGGAAAGCTACCACCGGTGACGGGATTTGCTACAACCAGTGGGGCCATACCACAGTGGTGGTGACCACGGCCCGACGGTAGTGCTGCAACCAGCTTGTATTTTGCTACAACCAACCCCATTTTTTGCTACTACCGTCTTCGAATTTTGCTGGAAACCCATTCTTTGCTACCATCGTCTTGATTTTTGCTACAACCAGTGTGTGATTTTGCTTCCCCGGCGGCTCGTATTTTTTTGGTTCCATCTCCCATGCGAGTTTTTTGCCGGAGCCGGGGTCCCATTTTCTTTTTTGCTTCCATAGTATGTTTGTTTTGCTGGAATCGGCACAGTTTTCGCTACCACCACTTTTTTGGTTGTAAGCTACGCGGTTGTGCCATTTTGATTTTGTAACCGGCGACGAGGATGGTCGGTTGTCATTGGACTGCAGCTACCGCATCGGAGTTGCGGCCGTCGTCATGGGGAGCTGCAACCGCAAGAAGCAGGCTGCTAACATGCACGAAGCCGGCGACGACAACCGACAGCGATGACGGCGACCGGCAGGGAAGCGACGGCCGGAGAACGTGCAGGTGGTGTTTCGAGGCCGGGGCATCGCGCGGTGTCGATTGACTTTTCTTTTTTTTCTCTGCGGGCGAGTGGTTAACGAGGAAGAAGATTTAGGCTTTTTTATCGGTTAGCAGGTAGTATCAGACGGCTGCGGGCCGACCGGCCCAAATTTGGGCCGGTGCGCCGGCGCAGAGTACTGGCCTAAAATTTGACAGGTGAAAATGAGACGAGTAATGGTTTCATGGATAACACTGCAACAAGTCAACAATTGCCAACACGCATGCAAAATCATTCAGCAATTCACCAAGATATAAACCAAGTAGCTACAGAACCAACTTTGTCTAAGCTTATCACCAACACCTAAGTTCCTAGTACTAATTAACGACAGACCCTCATAACAAAGTATTAACTATTTCCTTCAAGTCGCCTTGGGCTTCTTAGGCATCCTGTAGCCACCGACAACGCAGGCATGGTCACGCTCGAAGGGCTCCAGGGTCACCTGCTCCGAAGGCTTGAACTGCTCAAGCTTCAGCTTCTCAACTTCGGCGGCAAACACGGCCTCAGGGGCCTGGGTGGAGTCGATACAGTTGGCCTGGCATATTTGGAAGAACCATCAGATCAATGCAAATCTCTGGCATTTCCAGGACATCATCTTCCAGGGCAAATGCAATGTTTCTTGAATCTGGAATCAGTACATACCTTGATTGAAATGACAAAGTGACCACCATTCTTCAAGAAGTATGAAGCATTAAGGGCCAAGATCCTAGCCTGCAGGACAGAAGATAGTTTGACAGGTTTAAGAACATTGGCACAGTTTAGAATCACTGATGAATGTTTGCAAGCAATATTGGAATATTTGTTGTTCCAGCTGATATCTGAACACTAATTTTAAAAATAGACAGCCTACATATAATGTATTTAGCTAACACAAAAGACAATTGCATTTCTTAAATCTTAGTCAATAACCATCAGTATGTTGTAAGAGATGGGACGTGCAAACTAAATGTCCCAAACATAATAAATTCAGTTGACACTGCTGTTTAACCCTGCAACCTTGAAAAGGTATACATATCAGTAAAGACAACACCATAAGTAGTAACTAAAATGAACCACCATATGCACAAATCGTTCATAGTATTATAGTACAGAAGGTACGCATGCCACGGTTCTATCAGCAAGGGGGTAGTTGCAAACCAAAGCGGAAAAGGGAGAAGCAATTATACTTTTATCAAATCTGAAATTGTACAGTGGCAAGGTTCGACAAGCAAGCATAAATCAAACTTCCAAACTGAAGGTAAAAACACAAAGAAAGAACAAGTTACAGGAGGCGAATTATTGCAAGCCAATGAAATGGAATCAAAACAAAAATACCATTCAAAGTGAAGTAAGAAAATCCAAGTGTAATCAAAAATCAAGAAAAAAAATGGTGATACAAAAAATAGGAATTTTGGGCGTTAAGAGCATCAGAGACTCGATTTTGCATCATCCATTGTGATGTCCTGAAGGGGAATCCGAGTTAGCTCATCATCAGCAATTGCACCAATACAGCCAAAGAAAACTAGGAAAGCAATGCAAACAGATAAACCATAACAGCAAACAATAATCCAATGTAAATCATTATTACAAAAACTGAGCGGTCCTGTTCAAATAATTATAAACATAAATAAATGGATAGTGCTATTGGATACTATTGCAATGGGAACAGTTTCATGAAACATCCAATGTGATGACAACAAAACGGAAGCATAGCAAATTCAAAATAAAAAATGCAGCAAAATAACTAAGAAATTGACTAGCATTGGGCTTAAAATGCATCAGATACTCGATTTTGCATCATCCATTGTGATGTCCTGAAGGGGAATCCGAGTAAGCTCATCGTTTGCTAAGCTCCAATGTAGCCACAGAAGGTGATCAAACCATAGCAGTTAATGACATACCACAACAGACAGGTTTACCGAAAGGCAATGTTAATGAGCAAATAGTTATTTGTGGGCATTTATATGCTGACAGGTATACCTGGTCAGGCTGTGCAACATCAGAGAAGATAACATCAACCATGCCGACCAACATCCGGTACTTGGCAGGGTGCCTAGCATCCTCGATGATGGGAATCACATTGGTCCTCTTCTTGGCCATGTTGACAAGATCCCTGCCACTGCGGTGCGAGAACTCCACAGCATACACCAACCCAGTCTGCAAGTCAAAAGATTGATGTAAGATAGCAACTTCCTTTAATGGAAACCATTGACCTATAGTAAGTAGCCATGAGATCTCACCGGTCCAACAATATCAGACACATGAGACACTGTCGTTCCAGAGGCAGCACCAAGATACAGCACACGAGCACCAGGAGCCTGAATTAACAAGCGCAGGGTCAGCATATGAAAAATGCTAGAAGTTTAATCTACAAAACAACCTGGAACACGAAGGTTTTGACACAAAGAACACATGCTAAAGCACAACGAGCTTACAATCCAGATGTTGTCGACGCCACCAAGAACAGCGGCGGCCAGCTTTGACCTGAAGGGGTTCCACACCCTGTACTCAACCTTGGTGCCGTCCTCGTTCTGCAATACCAGAGAGGAAAGAAGCATACTTTCATTGATATATGCACAATGAGCACAACTGAGCAGGAAATCTGATATCACAAGGAAACAATCATCTAAAAAGATCATACAAACAAGCAATTGCACTGAAGCTAAGCTGGTTTAACCTAGGTTGACCTATATCCCACCCCTCGTAGCAGATGGAAGACCGTGATATGGTGCAAGAGCGGGGCAGCGAGCGAGCACTAACCTGGACGGAGACGCGCTTCTCGCCGTAGACGGACTCCCCGGCGACCATGTTCTTGGTGCAGAGCGCGTCCTCCTTGGCCTTGGCGATGAAGACGCCGTCGTGCTTGTGCGGCACCACGACCACCTTGCTGCCGCCCTTCATGCCGGCCCCTCCCCTTCCACCGCCGCCACGACCACCACGGCCCCTGGGCGTCCTGCCTCCCCTGCCGCCCCTGCCCCCGCGGCCGCCGCCATCGCTCCTGCCGCCGAAGCCCCTGCCCCCGCGGCCGCCGCCGTCGCTCCTGCCGCCGAAACCCCTCCCGCCGCGTCCTGCGTGAAGCGTAACAGCGTCAGCGGATGAGATTGGGGGTGTGAGGACCAAGAGTAAGGTAGAGGGTAGGGAGACGGATGATTACCTCCTCGTGCCGGTGGCCTCATGGTGTCGGAAATTTGTCGCTGCCGCCGCCGGAGATGGAGGAAGGAGGGAGCAGGAGGAGGCTAGGGTTTTTGAGAGGGTTAGCCGCCGCCGGGGGAGCGGTAATTTTATAGACGAAGACTAGGGCCCATTTTTTTTGGAGAATAGGGCCCATTTGAGAAAGACTGGTTGAAGCAAGCCGAACAATGTGACCCAATATATGGTCGGCCATTTGAAATAGCCCATCTTATCGGGAGCCTTTTCATGGGCAAGCCCAATAAAGCGAGTAGCACTCTGTCGCAAGATAAACGAAAAAAAATGTGAATTCAAATATCTTACTGGACTCTAAAAAAATTCCCAAACTTCAAAAAAGTACGTGAATTTGGAAAAACGTTCATCAATTTTGAAAAAAGTTCAAAGAGTTGGATAAAAAGTTGATCGAATTTGAAAAAAAAATTGCAAAAAATTTTCAAAAACTGAAAAGTTCATCGAATTTGGAACAAAGTTCATCGGTTTTAGAAAAATTAATTGATTTGAAAAAAACCTGAAAGATAAGTTCATAGAATTTGAAAATAAATGCATGCAACTTAAAAAGAAAGAAAAATGAAAAACGAAACGTCGAAAATCCAGGTGGAAACGTGAAAAACAAACGAACTGAAAAATAAATGGGCCAGCCCGCTAATCGGCGCTTAAGGCGCCGTTTAGGGAATGCCCATCTCTTGCGTTGGCCCCGCTCGGTGCTAGTGGGCTCGCTCAGTAAGGGACGCGTTGAGGAGTGGTTTTGCATCGGTTTTCTTTGTTTGTTTTCCTTTTTCCTTTCCTTTTTCTTGATTTTCTTTGTTTCTTTCTTCGTTACTTTGTTTTTCTATTTTCCGTATACATAAGAAACATTTCTTTATACGCATTTAACAATTTTCAAATACATGATTAGCATTTTTTTAATATATGTTTTGACTTCTACTTTTCTATACATATTATGCATTTTTTTATAAATATGAAACACTTTAATAAATGTTAAAGATCTTTTAAATGCATGAATAACAATTTGAAAAATATACATTCTTCTACTTTTTCATGCACATGTACATTTTCTTATACACCTATTTTGTTGTACATGGTTAACATTTTAATATACATGATCAATATATTTTTAAACACATGTTTTGAACATTTTTTGGAATACGTATTAAACATTTTTTAATTACATGAACATGTTCTAACATTGTATAACATGTTTTCATGAACACGTTTTTTGCAGCACGTGAACAGTTTTTTGAATGCTATCAACGCTTTTTGTAACTACGCTAACAAAAAATCTGTGCTGCGTTAACATTTTCTAAATTCAGGTATTTTGTAAATTTTTAAGTTGCTTAAGTTTTTGGAATATATGCATTTTAGAAATATTTTTGAAAATATAACAAAATAAAAAATGAACGGTTGAAATAAAAAAGTGAACTAAACAAACTAACGTGGGCCGGCCCATAGCGACAGGAAGACAGGCAGACAACGCTGGTTGAGGCAAGACCTCTTTCTGGTTATAGATAAGCGACATATAGCCGCGCCCGTCAGAACACCATCGTCGTTCATCTTCATGTTGTCGGGTGTAGAACAAGGGTGTAGTTAGAATCTTCTCAAGAAACAAAAAGATGCAGATGGAGTTCTTTGCCGAGATGAGCATGGAAAGTCCTGGGGGCGTCAGCACTCAGAAGTGTTGTTCGATTGACTCGATGATCCCCCCATACATTCTTTTGTTTTAGGGTTCATTTATACATTCTTGTAAGCGTTGATATTATGATAAAGCGGCATTGTTGTTCTAAAAAAAAAGAGTCAGAACGGAGCTCAAACTTAATTTGCATATATCTTCTAAAAAAGCGCAAAATTTACCTAGAAAAAGGAACACAACATTAATTATGTCATCTAAAAATGTTATATCTCCAAGATAACCAGGAATCATTTTTCCAAACAAAAAATCTAAGGAGGAAAATCGAATCAGTATGAATTGTTGTGCATGATGACTGCCATTCCACTCCATTCCATTCCATGATAAGGTGTTGCTTTTCAAAGTTATAAGAGACTCTTGGCCCTTGACTAGTCCCTGTCCTGGCAGTAGCATTCAGCGGCTGGTGGCTGGCCAGATGGCCTAACAGAAGGACAAAAGAGCAAGGAAGAACCTGATCCACCGCCATGTAAGATTAAGCTGCAAGAAAGATGAGGACCTACCAGGATAGCCATCCAAAGGTTGTTCCAAAAGAGACATGGGAATGAAAGCGAGGCTCCTGCCATGATGGCTGACAGGGACACCAAATCTGCATAAACCATTTAGTAGTACGTCTAGTCATGGTCTACTAACCAGCACTACCACAGCCTGAACACAGAGAGAGAGAAAGAGAAGGTAGTACAACCATGTATGTAGCGTATACATGTTGCTTGTTACTTTGATGTTTTGCTTCTTGTTTTTTACTCAAAATGTTGATCATTTTAGCTACAAGTGGTTGAGATTTGAGAACAGAGCTAGCTGCTAGCACCATCCTCCTGCTGATATGCATGCATGTCACACCGTTAATGGACTGGCTTATGCTTGACAGCTCGACTGCTACCCCTCTTGTTGCCCGGTCATGTCGTCCACCGCCTTGCTTCAGGCATGGAAAGTTAGATGATCATGCATGATGCATCGGTGTAGCTTGCGCAGCAAGATCTCGAAAAGTAATGCACGGTGACATGCGCCTAAAATCTGATAGATCAGGTGGCCAAGAACTCGGGGTTCACAAAAGAAATCCAGCGTAAAATCTGTACCCTTTTTGTTGTGAGCAAGGAAATGAAACATCTTTTGACCTTAGGACGACACCACACCGTCGGAACCTGGTTTTTTCACAAGGTTGACAAAGGAAAGCCTGCTGAAAATCTGGCCTATTTTTTAGAGGTGTTTCTTCACCACGAAAAATGATGGCCATGAGAATGCTTCCACTCCAAGGCCTTCTTTTCCCCATCACGGGCCACCACAACACAACGCTCTGAGTTGAATTACCGGACGGTGACGGCAGAGAGTACCACGTACAGATCCCCAAGAACTCCATGAACCGTCGTACATGTGGTAGCTGTCGCTGACCAGATCACCATGGTACTACACTTGTACTACCACGAAATTTGCCGGTGTACTACTACTCACCAGTCATCAACGTCAAGCGTCACTCCGCGGCAACCCTGTCCTGGTGGTGGACGTTGCTGGCCGGCCGGTGACCTACCTTGGGGTGTGATGTGAGGCGAACTCCACCGCGCGATCCCAAACGGACGTCCGTTTTGTTCGGATTTTGTTCGTTTGGGCAGGGAAATGGGGTCGTGTCCGGGCCTGTCCGGGGATGCGGTGGTCGTGCGCCCAGCGCGCGGCCGCATCCTTTACCCCATCCTATCCGCGTCTATTTTAAAAAAAATGAGAAACATATCAAATGCCAAGCCCTACGGCCGCAGTTCATCACGCACGCCGGCAACAAAGCCAGCGGCCTACACGTCCATCGCCGGCATTGAGCCAGCGGGCGGTAACACATCCCGGCCTCCAAAATGAATGGTTGTCCTCGCCGGCAACACAGTCAGCGGCCGGCAACACAGCCGGCCTTCAAAATGAATGTTTTTTCGCCGGCACACGGCCAGCGGCAACCATGCCAGCCTCCAAAAAAGAACGGCCGCGGCCGATCGGACGACCTAGTTCAGGCCGTCGGCGTCGAGCATCTCCTTCTGCCTGGCCTCGAACCAGGCTCTCGTCTTCTCGCTCATCTTCGACAAGTCCACGCTCATGATCGCCAGGGCCACCTCTTTCGCTTTAGTGGCGGCATTGGTGGCCACCCTCCGGTCCCTCCTCTTCGCCGATTCCGCGTCCAACTTGGCGATCTCCTCCGGCGTGCACTCCGACCGCGGCTTCCTTGGCGCCTTGGGCTTCTTCTTCTTGGCCATTCCGGGTGGGTCGACGGCCGGGCCGCCGGAGTTCGGCTGGGCGTCGGCTATGGACGGAGGAGGGAGTGAGACAGGCGGGACGTGGGAGGGTTTGGGGGGGAATGGCGCCAAAGGGGCCGCGGGAGGGGGGTTGCTTTGTGTCACCGACAGGCGGGCCAAGGGCGGACAAGCGCGCGCGTCCCGCCCGTCCGCGCGCAGTCCATTTCACCCCAAAAGCGGCGCAAACTTGGTCCGCGGATGGGTCGAAAGCGGACACAAAACGGACAAATGTCCGTTTGCTCCCGCGCGCTGGGCCGCCTGGTTTGTCCGTTTTGTCCCAAATGGACGGAGCTGGACATGATAGGGTCGCGCGGTGGAGTTGGACTGAAATGTTGATCATAGGCAACACAACAAGAAGATGGATTTGGAAAAGTGAAGGGAAGCTTTTTCAAAAAAAAAGGGAGTGAAGGGAAGCTCCACCAACCCTCGGTGGCACAGAGAGGCCGACAGACAGGTTGCCGATTCTACTAGCCTACTACTGTCCCTGAAAACGAACCTTCAGCTTTCGGCTTTCAGCATGCTATGCGGACGACAGTAGGCCGGCCGAACGCTGGACGATGTTGGATCAAACGGTGTTGCTCAGTTTGGCTCTAACCACACGAGTGGCTTGCTCATCTGAAAATCGTCCAATGTTTGGGGGTGTTTGGTTTAGATGTTATGACCGGTCAGGTCTATACCAGAAAGAGGCCCATCGGGCATTAGTATTAGGGGCTTGTCTTGCAAGTTATCTTAGGCAAGTTATCTTAGGCTAAGGTTATAAATACTAGTTGTAAGACACCGTTTGAGATCAAGCAATAAAGATATTATAATCTTCTGTTGCTCGGCTCCCCAAGGAGCCGGAACCCTAGCCGCCTCTCCCAACCCTAGCCGCGACGGTGCCCGACCGCCGGCGCGCCCGCTCCAGCCTCCGTCCCCCTCCTCCTTGCCCATACAACCTACGCCGGAGGCCTGGTAGGAACCCTAGTCCTACCAATTTGGTATCCAGAGACACCAGGCCGATCATGTCGCTTCCTCCATCACCGCCGCCGCTGCCATCCACCTCCGCCCCACCACTGCTGCCGCCGGCCACCTCCTCGCCGATGACGGCGATCATGTCCGGGACCGTCACCACCACCGCGCCAGCGCCGGTCACCACCACGGCGGATCCGCCCCCGCTCCTCACGCCCGAGGAGATGTCGGGCACCCTGCGGGAGCTCGTCCACGCCGTCCGAGGCATCAGCCTCTACCTCGCCGGGCACCAGCCCCCGCCACCGAACGCCGCCACCACCGCCTATGGGCCGCCGCCGCTACAGTGGCCCGCCCCGGCCTTCCAGGCGCCCTACGGAGGGGCACCCCCGCCGCTGCTCCTGCTGCCGCACTACCCGGCCGCGGGAACCCCTTGGCCAGCGTGGCCGACCACTGCCGCATCGTTGGGGGGCCCGCCTCAGCAGTCCCTCCCGGCGCCACCGCCGGTCCCCACGATGCAGGCGCCGGTGCAGCCGCACCACCAGGCGTCGCCGCCATCGACAGCACCACCACCCGCGTCCTGGCCTCCTGGTCGGCCCCTGCACCAGGTGCAGTTTCCGCCCTCGCCATCGCCGATTCCCGCGTGGGCGGCCGGCTCGTCTCTGGACCCGGTGTATACTACGACGCCGGAACACCCGATGCCCTCTCTCCGATTTGATCGTCCCTCCAGCTCGGCGAACTACGCCCCAGAGATACCCGACCCAGCACACGCGCTACCGTTTACTGCAGCCCCCGGGCACGGTGGTCCGACACCCCCTCGCTTTGCCAAACTGGATTTCTCCACTTACGACGGCACGGAGGACCCCCTCAACTGGCTCAACCAGTGCGAGCAGTTTTTTCGAGGGCAGCGGACGCTCGCTTCAGATCGCACCTGCCTCGCGTCCTATCATCTCCGAGGCGCGGCGCAGACTTGGTACTACGCCCTCGAGCAAGACGAGGGCGGCATTGCCACCATGGGAGCGCTTCCGGGAGCTTTGTCTCCTCCGGTTCGGGCCTCCTATCCGCGGGAGCCGACTGGCGGCCCTCGGTCGCTTGCCTTTCACATCCACGGTGCAGGACTACGCCGACCGCTTCCAGACCCTGGCATGCCATGCGCCGGGCGTCTCCGCGACTCAGCGTGCCGAGTTATTTGTGGGCGGATTACCGGACCATATTCACGTGGACGTCGAGCTCCGGGATCCCCCCGACCTCCAGACGGCCATGTACTACGCCCGGGCCTTCGAGCAGCGGGCTCAGGCGCTGCAGCAACCGGCCGACCTGGGCGGCCGCCTTCCCAGTCGACCCGCACCATCACCAGGCCGGCCTCCTCCAGCCCCGGCGACCACATCTCCGGCCACCACCCAAACCTTCCGTCGGTTGTCACCGGCCGAGCAGCAGGAGCGTCGCCGTCAGGGCCTCTGCTTCAACTGCGATGAGCCCTACTCGCCGACCCATGTCTGCCCCCGCCTATTTTACTTGGAGATGGTCGACTACACCGAGGCGGATGACTCGACCGACGAGCCACCACCTGCGGCGACCGCGGACGCGCCCGCGGATTCTACGGCAACGGCGTGCGTCGTCTCCCTCCACGCTCTCGCCGGCATCCGTGGCGAGCGGACCATGCTGTTACCGTCGACGGTCCATGGCGAGCGGCTGGTGGCCCTGCTGGATACTGGCTCCACCCATAATTTCCTGCCCGCGGCGACCATGCGTCGGCTAGCACTGCCGACTCCAGTGTCATGGGCTCGTCCGCGACGTTCCCATCTCCATCGGTGGCGAGCACTTCTCCATTACCTGTGTAGGGATCGACCTCGGCTGCTTCGACTTCATCCTCGGGGTGGATTTCCTCCGGACCCTCGGGCCCATCCTGTGGGACTTCGACGTGCTCACGATGACGTTCTGGCGGCTAGGCCGCTGCATCCGGTGGGACGGCCTTGGGGGCGCCGCACCAGCCGTGCCACACCTCCAGCTGGCCGCCGTGTCCCAGGAGGCCGAGCACCCCCTGCTGGATCCCCTTCTGCAGCAGCACATCGATCTCTTCGACGAGCCACGGGGTCTTCCGCCCGCCCGGGTGTACGACCACCATATTCACCTCGTACCGGGTTCCACCCCCGTGGCGGTTCGGCCCTACCGCTACCCGCAGCTGCAGAAGGATGAGTTCGAGCGACAGTGTGCCCTTATGCTCGCGGCAGGCATCATCCGGATCTCCATGTCGCCCTTCTCCGCGCCGGTGCTTCTCGTCCGCAAGACGGATGGCACGTGGCGTTTCTGCATCGACTACCGCGCCCTGAACGCGCTCACGCTCAAGGACAAGTTCCCTATATCGGTGGTTGACGAGCTCTTGGATGAGCTCCATGGGGCGCGCTTCTTCACCAAGCTCGATCTCCGCTCGGGCTATCATCAGGTGCGCATGCATCCAGATGACATCGCCAAGACGGTGTTTCGCACCCACCATGGCCACTTCGAGTTCTTGGTGATGCCCTTTGGCCTCGCCAACGCCCCGGCGACTTTCCATGCCCTGATGAACAACGTCCTTCGACCCTACTTACGGCGGTTTGTGCTTGTTTTCTTTGATGACATTCTTATCTACAGCGCCACCTGGGCCGAGCACCTCCAGCACGTTGCCATTGTCTTCAATGAGCTTCGGGTGCACCACCTCCACCTTTAGCGCTCGAAGTGCTCGTTCGGGACACCTACAGTCGCCTACCTCGGCCATGTCATCTCGGCCGACGGGGTGGCTATGGACGCCGACAAGGTGGCGGCCGTCTCTGCATGGCCGACGCCTCACCCGCCGCGGGCTCTCCGCGGGTTCCTCGGCCTCGCCGGCTACTACCGGAAATTTATCCGGGAGTTCGGGCTCATCGCGGCGCCCCTCACGCGGTTGCTTCGCCGCGACGCTTTTGCCTGGGACGACGAGGCGACGACGGTGTTCGAGGCCCTCAAAGGGGCCCTCACGACGGGCCCCGTCCTCCAGATGCCCGACTTCGACCACCCGTTTGTGGTGGACTGTGACGCCTCGGGCGCCGGGTTCGGCGCCGTGCTTCATCAAGGCGATGGACCCCTCGCTTTCTTCAGCCGGCCCTTCGCTCCGCGGCATCTTAAGCTGGCGGCGTACGAGCGGGAGCTCATTGGCCTTGTACAGGTCGTTCGTCATTGGCGGCCATACTTGTGGGGACGATCCTTCCACATTCGCACGGACCACTACAGCCTGAAGTTCTTGCTGGACCAACGGCTATCGACCGTGCCGCAGCACCAGTGGATCAGCAAGCTCTTCGGCTTCGACTTCTCCGTCGAATATCGGCCGGGCCGTCTTAACATCGTGGTCGACGCGCTGTCCCGTCGTGACTCCGACCTCGCTCCCTCCACCGACGAGTCCACCGGGACGGCCCTGTGCATCCGCTCAGGGCCGACGTTCGGTCTCTTCGCCGACATTCGCCGCGCCACTGCGACGGCCGACGATGCCGTCCTTCTTCAGCAGCAGCTCATGACCGGCGACCTGGAGGAGCCTTGGCGCTTTTCTGACGGACTGCTTCTCCATGGGCGCCGGATCTTTGTTCCGGCGCATGATGATCTCCGTCACCATCGTCTTCGCGCCGACTTCTACATCCCTGGCGATCGCGCCCTGGTCCGCGACTGGGTTCGGTCTTGTCAGACTTGCCAGCGCAACAAGACAGAGACCCTGAGGCCGGCTGGTTTACTTCAGCCTTTGGAGGTGCCATCTCAGGTTTGGACGGATATATCCATGGACTTCATCGAGGGCCTTCCCAAGGTGGGCGGCAAGTCGGTCATTCTCACGGTGGTCGACCGCTTCTCCAAGTACGCCCACTTCATCGCGCTCGGTCATCCATACACGGCGGCGTCAGTGGCCAGGGCCTTCTTCGACGGCATCGTCCGTCTCCACAGGTTCCCTGCTTCAATCGTCAGTGATCGGGACCCAGTGTTCACGGGCCATGTCTGGCGCGACCTCTTCAGGATGGCGGGTGTCCAGCTTCGCCTGAGTGCGGCGTTTCATCCTCAGACAGATGGTCAGTTTGAGGTGGTTAACAAGGTCATTGCCATGTATTTGCGTTGTGTGACAGGTGATGGGCCTCGCGCTTGGGTAGATTGGCTCTCTTGGGCGGAGTACTGCTACAACACCTCTTATCACTCCGCCCTGCGCGCGACGCCGTTTGAGGTGGTCTATGGTCGCCCACCCCCGCCTATACTTCCGGTGGACCCGGAGACGGCTCGGACGGAGGTTGCGAGTGACCTTATCCGCAGTCATGACGAGATGCTTGCTGAGGTTCGTCAGCGTCTCCTTCAGGCACAGCAGCTGGCCAAGCACTACTACGACGATCATCATCGCGAGGCGGAGTTCGCGGTGGGTGATTGGGTGTGGCTGCGTCTTCTCCACCGCTCTACGCAGTCACTCGACCCGCGCGTGAAGCGCAAGCTCGGCCCTCGCTACGCCGGGCCCTTCCCTATCTTGGAGCGCATTGGGAAGGTGGCCTATCGTCTTCAGCTTCCAGCCCGCGCTCGCATCCACGACGTCTTCCATGTTGGGCTGCTCAAGCCTTTCCGTGGCGAGCCACCGGCGGCTCCCCCGGCGCTTCCTCCAATCGCCGATGGTCGCATTCTTCCCGAGCCAGCAAAGGTGTTGCAGGCGCAGCTCCGTCGTGGCGTCTGTTCGTCCTCGTTCAGTGGGCGGGCCTTCCGGAGGAGGAGGCTACTTGGGAGCAGCGTGACGAATTCCGCCAACACTATCCAGACTTTCAGCTCGAGGACGAGCTGTTTGCGCAGGCGGGGAGAGATGCTATGACCGGTCAGGTCTATACCAGAAAGAGGCCCACCGGGCATTAGTATTAGGGGCTTGTCCCGCAAGTTATCTTAGGCAAGTTATCTTAGGCTAAGGTTATAAATACTAGTTGTAAGACACCGTCTGAGATCAAGCAATAAAGATATTATAATCTTCTGTTGCCCGGCTCCCCAAGGAGCCGGAACCTTAGCCGCCTCTCCCAACCCTAGCCGCGATGGCGCCCGACCGCCGGCGCGCCCGCTCCAGCCTCCGTCCCCCTCCTCCTTGCCCATACAACCTACGCCGGAGGCCTGGTAGGAACCCTAGTCCTACCATTAGAAGTCCTAGGACTTTTTCTAGTCCCAGGGACTAATAAAAAAGACTCTCTAGTAGAGTCTTTTTTTAGTCTCTGTAAAAAAGTCCCTCCCGTTTGGTTCCTAGGGGCTTTTTAGGAACTTTTTCTAGTCTCTGGGACTAAAAAGTCCCTGAACCAAACACCCCCAAAGGTGTAGCGGCGCTCGCATGAATATATAGCACTTCCTCCCCCGATCCATATTAATTACTAACGCTGGAGAGAGTACTACCTCTCTCTCTCAGTTTACAGGGCGTGCGCGTACCCCTAGGTCGTCAATTTGACCAACCTAATACAAGTCATATATTACAAAAAATATACCAACATAAACTTCGGAGTTTCTACTTTCAAAAGGTATAATTTTTGTGTTATATAGTTTATATTAGGGTGATAAAATTGGCAACCTAGGTATACGCGTAGGACTTGTAAACTGAAACGGAGGTAGTAGTTCTCTTGAAAATCGAGGGCATGCAGGCGAAAAGTACGGTACTAGTTTTTTTTTTCCCAAATGCCTTTCAGTTTGTATTCTAGTACTATTTTCTACTCTATCTAGCACACGTTGCCGGACGTGTTCATGCCGCGCACCACATCCACAGCTCCGCATGCACCAACAACTCCTCACGCATGGCATGGATCAGGCGATCAGCTGAATCACCTGAATATATAATGTGCCCCTCCATCACCCGCAGCTAAGCCTGTCTTAACAAAGAGGCAGAGCTGATGGATGATTATTCTAGTTGGTGCAGTATTATTCTACTGTTGTCAGCCATGATTCACTCGGTCGTCAGGGTCTCTAGGTGCACGTGCAGTTGCAGATGCAGTGCAAGCACACATGATCTGGCTCTGTTGAGTAAAGCAAAGCCGGTGGCACAGTTCAGTGCTTCGTCGAATCTGCATTTGCCATGCTAGTATAACATTGGTGCAAAACCTGCTTCCACGAGGCCATCCACTTTGAGCCATGGCCTCCGGTACGTGTGGCGGTTGGGACTTGCCGGGTCGGCTGGGTGGGCTTTTGGGCGATAGGTCTCCATGCCTTGTCCAGTTATCCTCGTGGCCTTGCTTTCACTTCACTTGCCGTGCTGGGGTTGTTCGCAAAACGAGTGTCTGCACGCGACCGACCAGCGTTACTGTCACTTTGGTAGCATGAACAAGTCGTATCACGCTTCATGCATCTCGGTAAAAGAAAAACGTGCCTTGGCCTTTGAGTGGACGAGTTAGGGCGTGACAGCCTGACAGATGATCAATGACTTTTTCTTCTTCAAGCGTTTTCTCCCTTCCCCCACGGTAACTAAGGCAAACTCTCTCGAGGCTTCGTCGGCTAGCCCATGAATTTGGCTTCACTTTGCCTGCCGCTCCGACTGTCGGTGACGTACCAATGTCTTGACTCTAACTGGTAGTTTAAGTTAGGGTCTTTTAATCTTCGCATATGCAGTGCTTGAGCGAATGGCGGCCCTTCTTCTTTGAGTTTGTTTTTCAGACTTTGATCCTTTCTTGAGTTTGTCCATCGTAGTCGATGCAGCTCCGACGTAGATTCCTATTGTCTTCTTGGAACGGTGATGTCAGGGTTTCTCTTTGTGCGCGCGCGACGGCGAGGTTTGGTGTCGGTTGCTTCAGATGTATTCATGGGTTCAACGGCAACAACTGCGGCTCCAGGGCGTTGGTCCTTAGGGCACGTGCACGAAGACTTTTCGATAGTCATCAACAAGATCAAGCTGGCTCGAGTAGGGGAGCGATGACAGGGACACGAGGCAGTAGTAGTCACTCCATGGTCTAGAGGCCTTAATGTAATTTTTGTTATATTTGACATTGTTTTTGTACTTCTGATGAATATTGATAATAGATAGATTATTTTCTCTGGAAAAGAGCCTTTTCGGCCAAAGTTTCTCAGTGGTATAAACTTAGAGCATCTCCAACAGCCGCGTCAAACTAGCGCCGTGCCGCAAATGGGCGTTTTAGCGCGCACGCAACCGGTGTAGTTGCTCCAGCGGGCGCGCAAAAACAGCGCGCGCGACATATGCAGTTCAGCGCGCTGGCCGAAACGCAATCGCGTGCCGCTTATTTGATGCGCCCGCTCCCGCGCGCTGGACTCTCGCGCGCTTGCTCTCTCACTTCCACCCCCATCCGGGCGCGCCGCCGCCGCCGCCCGCGCCCCTCGACGGCCGTTCCGGCGCTTCCCCCGCCTATCCCCGTGCCGCCGCGCTTTCGCCCCCCTCCTAGTCCCGCCGGCCCTCGCGCGCGCCCGTCGTCCGAGGAACAGAGCCCGAGCGCTCGCTGCCGCGCCGCGCCCGCAAGGTGTTCGACAAAACGCCTACAAGGTATGTATTGCTCAAACTTCATGAATTTGGTGCATGTTTTTAATTGTAGTTTTTATAGTATAGTATTGAACATTGTAGATGAGTTCGTCGTATGATTCTTCCGAAGAAGAATTTGATATGGAAGAGGAGGAGGATCTTGCAATGATCCTAGCTATGCATATCAATAAAAAACCAAAGCACGGTGGCTCGGTTATGGGTCGGGAGAAAATTTGGAGAGATAGGATTGATGCCCATAACAGATTGATGAGGAACTATTTCGTGGAGAATCCCACATACCCGATGTGCTGGATTTGCCATGCCACATCCACACGAAGAAGGATGAGGAAGGTAATCTGATTTACCCGAAGCATACCACTCGACAATGTCGACTCCTAATCCAGCAGTTCCGAGAGAAACAACCCAATGAGAAGGAGAAGGAGTCGGACCAAGGTGAAGATGAAGAGGAGGACGATGGTTATCCCAAAGTCAATTCCACTCTGATGATTTTTGCTGACGTTGAAAGCAAGAGTCGATTGAAGGTCATCAACAGAGAAGTGAATATGGTCGCTCCTGCGGCGACGACCACCTACCTGAGATGGTCTCAGACAGCCATCACGTTCGACCAGTCTGACCATCCTGCTTGTGTGGCCACCCCTGGGAGGCAAGCACTGGTGGTCGACCCCATGGTTGGAGGCACTCGATTGACCAAAGTACTGATGGACGGTGGCAGTGGTCTGAACATCCTCTATGCTGAGACCTTGAAGGGGATGGGCATTCCGATGTCCAAGCTTAGCGAGAGCAATATGAGTTTTCATGGTGTTATTCCTAGAAAGAAAGCTGAATCACTCGGCCAAATCGCCCTTGACGTGGTTTTCGGTGGCTCGAAGCATTACCGTAAGGAGAAGTTGGCATTTGAAGTCGTGGATTTCCAGAGTGCCTATCATGCCATTTTGGGTAGGCCAGCCTATGCACGTTTTATGGCTCGACCATGTTACGTGTACCTCAAACTGAAGATGCTTGGCCCCAAAGGTGTGATCACAGTTACTGGCAATCGGCAGAAGGCTGAGGAATGTTTCCAGAAAGGTTCCAAAATCACCCACAAACAGATGGCAGTAGTCGAATTCCAAGAATATCAGAAGAATGCAGATCCGAGTGACTTGCTTCGAGCCAAGAAGCCTGCCATAGATTCCGCATTCCAGTCAACTGGTGAGACGAAACCAGTTCATATTCACCCAACGGATTCCAATGCTGCACCGACTCATATATCAACAATGCTCGACAGCAAATAGGAAGAAGCGCTCATTTAGTTCCTCCGTGAGAACTCGGATATCTTTGCATGGAAACCTTCTGACATGCCAGGTGTACCCAGGGGACTGGCCGAGCACCATTTGTGTGTCGACCCCAAAGTAAAGCCTGTCAAAGAGCACCTTCGGCGGTCCGCCGTGCAGAAGAGGAAAGCAATCGGCGCTCGACTGTTGGCAGCAGAGTTCATCCGTGAAATCTACCACTCTGAGTGGTTAGCCAATGTAGTCATGGTTCCTAAGAAGGATGATTCACTTCGTATGTGTATTGATTTCAAGCATATCAATCGGGCCTGCCCGAAAGATCACTTCCCTCTTCCTCACATCGATCAGATTGGTGACTCGACTGCGGGGTGCGAGCGCTTGTCTTTCTTGGATGCATATTCCGGTATCATCAGATCCGATTGTATGGTCCCGATGAAATAAAAACAGCCTTCATCACCCCATTTGGGTGCTTTTGCTATGTCACCATGCCTTTCGGTTTGAAAAACGCCGGAGCCACATTCATGAGAATGATTCAGAAGTGCCTGCTCACTCAAATCAGTCGGAATGTGGAAACGTACATGGATGACATCGTGGTCAAGTCCCGCAAAGGTTCCGACCTATTGATTGACCTTGCAGAAATCTTTGCCAACCTGAGGAGGTACGATATCAAGCTTAATCCATCAAAATGCACATTCGGAGTTCCAGGAGGAAAGTTACTCGGTTTTCTCATTTCCGAACGAGGGATCGACGCCAATCCAGAAAAAGTTGATACCATCCTCCGAATGAAACGCCCTATGTGAGTGCATGATGTTCAGAAGCTGACCGGTTGTTTGGTCGCCCCGAGTCAATTCATTTCTCGTCTCGGTGAAAAGGCCTTGCCCCTTTACCAACTGATGAAGAAATCTGATAAGTTCGAGTGGACTGAAGAAGCTGATGCAACGTTTGCAGAGCTCAAAACCCTGCTTTCCACCCAGCTGGTGCTCACTGCGCCAATCAGCAAAGAGCCTTTACTGCTTTACATTGCAGCCACTGGACAAGTCGTCAGCACAGTACTCACGGTCGAGCGAGAAGAAGAAGGAAAAGCTTACAAGGTTCAATGCCCAGTCTATTATCTCTCTGAAGTTTTGACTCAATCCAAGCAACGATACCCACATTATCAGAAGCTTGTCTATGGAATATACATGACCATGAAGAAGGTTGCGCATTATTTCTCTGACCACTCCATTACAGTCATCAGCGACGCGCCACTATCTGAAATTATGAATAACAGAGACGCAACTGGTCGAGTGGCAAAATGGGCAATTGAACTCCTTCCAGATATCAAGTTTGAGGCAAAGAAGGCTATCAAGTCTCAAGCAATTGCAGATTTCCTTGCCGAGTGGATTGAGCAGCAATTGCCGACTCAAGTTCACTCGGAGCATTGGACTATGTTCTTTGATGGCTCCAAGATGCTGAATGGTTTAGGCGCTAGAGTAGTTTTGGTATCCCCCCGCGGAGACAAGCTTAGTTATGTTCTCTGGATTCATTTTGATTCCTCCAATAATGAAGCCGAATATGAAGCACTTATATACGGGTTGCGTATGGCCATTTCACTCGACGTCCGTCGCCTTATGGTCTACGACGACTCAGATTTGGTGGTTAACCAAGTGATGAAGGAATGGGATGTCAGGAGCCCAGCCATGACTGGTTATTGCAATACAGTGAGAAAGCTGGAGAAGAGGTTTGAAGGTTTGGAGCTCCACCATATACCCCGACTAAAAAATCAAGCTGCAGATGAGTTGGCCAAGATAGGTTCAAAGAGGGAGGCCATTCCCCGAAATGTGTTTTTGGAGCATATTCATTCGCCTTCAGTTCAAGAAGATCCTTTCACCAAAGAATCACCACAGCCCAAGAGTGCCACAGATCCGACTAAAGTCGAAATCCCAGCCGTGGTCGACTTAGTCATGGAGGTTTTGGTCATCACTCCCGACTGGACAGTGCCATACATTGCATACATTCTTAGGAAGGAACTCCTAGAGGATGAAGAAGAGGCTCGACATATCGTCCAACGGTCTAAAGCCTTTACTGTGATAAAAGGACAGTTGTTCAGAGAAAGTGTAACTGGGGCCTGCCAGAAGTGCATCATGCCAGAGGAAGGTCGAATGATCCTCAATGATATTCACTCGGGGACCTATGGTCACCATGTGTCCTCTCGGATCATCGTGGCCAAAGCATACCGAGCCGGATTTTACTGGCCGCATGCCAACGAGATGGCAAAGGAAATAGTGGACAAGTGTGAAGGTTGTCAGTTTTATTCCAACATGTCTCATAAACTTGCATCAGCTCTAAAGACTATTCCACTCGTCTGGCCTTTTGCTATTTGGGGATTGGACATGGTTGGACCTCTGAGGACCGGCAAGAGCGGATTTACCCATGTGCTGGTAGCAGTTGACAAGTTTACCAAGTGGATCGAAGCCAAGCCTATTAAAAACCTTGAAGCAAGTACTGT
Source organism: Triticum dicoccoides (assembly GCF_002162155.2). Lineage (NCBI taxonomy): Eukaryota > Viridiplantae > Streptophyta > Magnoliopsida > Poales > Poaceae > Triticum > Triticum dicoccoides. The sequence goes on from NC_041393.1 coordinate 665,805,012, forward strand.
TGTGAGCTTCATCAGAGAGTTGATACTCAGGTATGGCGTACCGCACAGCATCATCATTGATAACGGATCGAACTTCGACTCCGATGAGTTCAGAGCCTTTTGTGCTTCCCAAGGCACGAGGGTCGATTACGCTTCGGTCGCCCATCCTCAGTCGAATGGGCAGGCTGAGCGAGCGAATGGATTGATTCTCAAAGGACTGAAGCCCCGGTTAATGCGTGACCTCAAGCACGCTGCAGGAGCTTGGGTCGATCAGCTCCCATTGGTGCTTTGGGGGCTGAGGACCACCCCCAATCGGTCGACTGGACGAACTCCATTCTTTTTAGTCTACGGAGCCGAAGCCGTTTTGCTAAGCGATTTGCTCCACAACGCTCCTCGAGTCAAACTCTTCTCAGAAGAGGAAGCAGAGCAAGCTCTCCAAGATGCAGTCGACCTCCTGGAGGAAGAAAGAGAGATGACCTTGATCCGGTCGACCATTTATCAGCAAGACTTGCGTCGATTCCATGCCAGGAACATAAGGGGTCATGCATTCCAGGAAGGGGACTTGGTCCTCCGAGTGGATCAGCAGAAGCCACACAAGCTCGCCCCCGCTTGGGAAGGCCCTTTTGTCGTCACCAAGGTGCTCCACAACGGGGCATACCGTCTCTTCAACGTCGAGCACAACAAAGATGAACCACGCGCCTGGAATGCGGAACTGCTCCGCCCTTTTTACTCTTAAGTATTTAGACTGATGAGATGTAATAAGAAGTACCTCTTAGTTTGATTATCAAAAGACATAATTTTATAGTCTTCTGAATGATTGTTGTTTATTTCCTTTGTATGTGTTGCCTTAGCTGCGAATCTGTTTCGCCTAAGATGAAGTTATTAAAATCCTACCGAGTGGTGAGTCCGCCTCCCACTCAAGGGCTTAGTTGCAGCCCAGTGCTCGCCTAAGTTTAAAAATCCTACCGAGTGGTGAGTCTGCCTCTCACTCGGAGGCTTAGCTGCAGCCCAGTGCTCGCCTAAGTTTGAAAAATCCTACCGAGTGGTGAGTCCGCCTCCCGCTCGGGGGCTTAGCTGCAGCCCAGTGCTCGTCTAAGTTTGAAAAATCCTACCGAGTGGTGAGTCCGCCTCCCAC
>NC_041393.1:665806370-665825214 GCF_002162155.2 Triticum dicoccoides
CCGAGTGGTGAGTCTTCCTCCCACTCAGGGGCTTAGCTGCAGCCCAGTGCTCGCCTAAGTTTGAAAATCCTACTGAGTGGTGAGTTTGCCTCTCACTCGGAGGCTTAGCTGCAGTCCAGTACTCGCCTAAGTAATAAAAATTCCTCCCAAACGGCATCCCTCCGGGGGTTGCACCGTCAAGAAGAAGGACAAGATTGTGGTGAGCAGCACTCACCTCAGTTTGAAAAATCCTACCGAGTGGTGAGCGACCCTCCCACTCGGGGGCTTAGCTACAGCCCAGCGCTCGCCTAAGTTTGAAAATCCTACCGAGTGGTGAGCGACCGTCCCACTCGGGGGCTTAGCTGCAGCCCAGCGCTCACCTAAGTTTGAAAAATCCTACCGAGTGGTGAGCGGCCCTCCCACTCGGGGGCTTAGCTGCAGCCCAATGCTCGCCTAAGTTTGAAAAATCCTACGGAGTGGTGAGCGACCCTCCCACTCGGGGGCTTAGCTGCAGCCCAGCGCTCGCCTAAGTATGAAAAATCCTACCGAGTGGTGAGCGACCCTCCCACTCGGGGGCTTAGCTGCAGCCCAGTGCTCGCCTAAGTTTGAAAAATCCTACCGAGTGGCGAGCGACCCTCCCGCTCGGAGGCTTAGCTGCAGCCCAGTGCTCGCCTAAGTTTGAAAATCATACCGAGTGGTGAGTGAGGCCGCGGGTTGCCACACCCCCCCACCCGGGGGCTGCACCGTCAAGAAGAAGGATGAGATTGTGTGCACCCAACGATTGGCCCCTCGCTGATGACAAGAACGTCAAGACCATTGCTGAGTACCTCGCTGATGAGCTGATCAATGCTACCAAGGGCTCGTCATCAGGTCGACTGTTGACCCTTCTTCAGCACCTGCATCAAATGATGATAAAACCGATCCAAGTGAAGAACAGACTTCACTTGAAGATAAACCCAACATATTCAAAGACAAATCGAGAGTTTCCTAACCACAGATTAAAAGTACTCAGGCACCAGACCCGGAGGAGTTTTAATGGTTACAAAATCACTCGGCATCCCGATGCAAATAAAGGTGAAGCATAATGTTTTTTCAATCACTCGGCGGGAGAAGGACTGGCCGGATCACAGAAGCTGTCAAGGTCAATGATGTCGGCAATGCGAGTCGCTGCCTCGAGGAAGGTGTCCATGAAGTCCTGGAAAGAGTGCTTCTTAGTATTCGCCACCTTGAGGGCCGTCAGCTTCTCTTCTTTAGCCTCCTTGCAGTGCACGCGAACAAGGGACAAGGCGACATCAGCGCCACAGCGGGCAGAAGACTTCTTCCACTCTTGCACTCGGTCAGGGATTTGGTTGAGTCGAGTCATCAGCGACTCGAGACTTTGAGGAAGTTCTGCCTGAGGCCAGAGTTCGACGTCCACTCGGGCCATCGCGGCCTTCAACCAAGCCAGATAGTTGACTGCACCATCCAAGCGTGATTCCAGTCGAAGCAAGTTCATTGCAACTTCATCTTTCATGGGACAGTTGATGGGGTCGAGACCTGTCTCGACCCGTCCAGTTTCAGCTTCGAAGTCCTGACACAGTTCTGTTCCATCACAACAAACAATGAGTCGATAGTATTGCAAATCTCAGTCGACGACAGTTATCTAACTGAACAGTCATACCTTCAAGCTTCAAGACAAGCTTCACCGCAAGTTGTTCCAAATGGGACTCTAGCTTGCCCGTCTTGGCCCTGAGACCGTCAACTTCAACGGTCAGGTTCTCCTTGTCCTTCCTCAGTTTCTCGACTTCACGATTGGCGTCCGAGACGGCCGTCTTCAATTTCGCGTTCTCATCCTCCAACTTGCCGACTGAAGCCAGCTTCTGGTCCGCAAGCGTCGTCTTCTCATGAGCTTATTTTTGAGCAGCAGCAAGGTCCTGGTCCTTCTTCTCCAATGCCTCCTTCATTCTCTCTAAAGAAACAACACTCTTCAGACGAGCCTGAAGTTGGCGGTTTTCACTATGCACATCTGCTTATGTGAAGTCACTCAGTTCAAAGAGACTGAAAGAAAAGCAGCAGAAAGTCCACTAAGCAGACGAAATGGTCGAATGGTTACCTCCCATGATACCCGTCTCTTCTTGAGCAGTCTTGAGATTCTTCTTAGCAAGTTCAAGGTCAAGTTCAACGCTGATATGCTTCTTCTTTAACTCAGAAAGACGAGCTCCAAGATCACAAGACCTCTACAGTCAGCAAAAGTGCCATGTCAGTCGACAGAAATAAAAGACAATCGACGGAGGAAAGCTATTCTAAGAGTACTGTCGAATCAAACATCCAACAAGTAGTCTCGGGGACTACACCCAGTGGGTGCACTTAGCGTGCCCCCACTGGTTTAGAACAATACTCAGCAGGGTCTGCCCAGCGATACATTATAAGACCTGAGTCGACTGCCAGCAGTCGGCCGTGGTCTCGGGGACTACACCCAGTGGTGCACTTAGCGTGCCCCCACTGGTTCAAATCAATACTTAGCAGGGTCTACCCAGCATGAGTTCAGAAAGTCTACTAAGATTCTACTCAAGTTGAGTGGAATGGAAAATTTTCAAAGCTCTAAGCAAAGAAACACCCCAGTGGGTGATCAGATACAAGATAACATTCGAAAGTTCATTCGGAGTCGTGCTGACCTGAACATTGGCCTGAAGGGCAGTACTGGCATTGTAAGACACTTGGCTGGCCTCGTGCACCACCTTCACCTGATCCATGGCAAGGTTCACCTGGCGCAGAGCTTCCCTAGCGGTACTCGGTGAGTCATCCGGAGTCTAATATGCAACAAAAAGTGACGGCTGCAGAGCAGCCGAGGTAGTCGCTGGGTCGGAGGCGTGGAGCTGCACTGGAGCAGCAGGAGTCGGTGCGGTCGAGCCCGCCGGACGATCAGTCGTCAGCGGGCTAGCGAATGTGACCATGGTCCGAACAGGCTCTCCGGAGCGTTCGGCCACCGCCTCGAGCGCCGGCGTCGACTGAGGAACCTGAACCTCAAGCCTCCTCCTGCCAGCACTTCCACTCCTCCTCTTCCTCTCCTATAGAGGCACTTCTTCTTCGTCATCAGGGAGCACAACAACTTCTTGCGGAACTACAGAAAAGGAGAAAATGTCAGAAACTCTAGCTATTGACAGTCTGCACGATTTAACAAAGCTTGGCCGATCAGACTTACCGACTCGTGAGGTGGCTTCTTCGTCTCCTGGCACCTTGTCAATGTCCATGTCAGTGGAAGCAGAGGTGTGGCTGGAAAGACACATGAGTTAGTGGGCCAGAACAAGAAAGTCTTCAGTCGACTTACAAAAACGCAAGCAAGATACTCACCCCGAAGTGACAGGGACGTCCATCTTGATCCGTGGCAGTGTCTTCCGAGCCTTGGGAGGAGCAACTTTAGCCTGCTTGGCCACCTTCTCCGTCGACTCCGGAGTCGATGTCCGAGTGTGCTTCTGGGTAGTGGCACTCTGAGCCACGCTTTTCCCACGCCAGCCAGACGGATCATGTTGCTGTTTGGATCGATGTTCAGAGCGTGGCGGCGAGTCGACCTCTTCCTCCTCGTCCGAATCCTCGCTCTCCTCCTCCTCCTCTTCTTCCGGGGACTCCCACTCGCCACTCTCCTCCGCACTGTCCTCCCCCTCCTAGTCCTGCGCCAAAACCTGTTCGCCGTTGGGCATTGAATGCATCTCAGTGAATACCTGCAAAGCAAACCGATCGAAGCAAGAGTCAGACAACATCAAGTACAGTCGGAGCGCGAGCGGAAAACAGTCGAAACAGAGAATGTACCTTGTCGGGTGGGTTGTCTATTGGAAATATGCCCTAGAGGCAATAATAAAAGAATTATTATTATATTTCCTTGTTCATAATAATTGTCTTTTATTCATGCTACAATTGTATTATCCGGAAATCGTAATACACGTGTGAATACATAGACCACAATACGTCCCTAGTAAGCCTCTAGTTGACTAGCTCGTTGGTCAACAGATAGTCATGGTTTCCTGACTATGGACATTGGATGTCATTGACAACGGGATCACGTCATTAGGAGAATGACGTGATGAACAAGACCCAATCCTAAGCATAGCACAAGATCGTGTAGTTCGTTTTGCTAGAGCTTTTCCAATGTCAAGTATCTTTTCCTTAGACCATGAGATCGTGTAACTCCCGGATACCGTAGGAGTGCTTTGGGTGTACCAAACGTCACAACGTAACTGGGTGACTATAAAGGTGCACTACAGGTATCTCCAAAAGTGTCTGTTGGGTTGACACGGATCGAGACTGGGATTTGTCACTCCGTATGACGGAGAGGTATCACTGGGCCCACTCGGTAGTGCATCATCATTATGAGCTCAAAGTGACCAAGTGTCTAGTCACGGATCATGCATTACGGTACGAGTAAAGTGACTTGCCGGTAACGAGACTGAACGAGGTATTGGGATACCGACGATCGAGTCTCGGGCAAGTAACATACCGTCTGACAAAGGGAATAGCATACGGGGTTGCTTGAACCCTCGACATCGTGGTTCATCCGATGAGATCATCGAGGAGTATGTGGGAGCCAACATGGGTATCCAGATCCCGCTGTTGGTTATTGACCGGAGAGCCGTCTTGGTCATGTCTGCATGTCTCCTGAACCCGTAGGGTCTACACACTTAAGGTTCGGTGACGCTAGGGTTGTATGAATATGAGTATGCAGCAAACCGAATGTTGTTCGGAGTCCCGGATGAGATCCCAGATGTCACGAGGAGTTCCGGAATGGTCCAGAGGTAAAGAAAACTATATAGGAAGTGCTATTTCGGCCATCGGGAAAGTTGGGGGGTCACCCGGTATTGTACCGGGACCACCGGAAGGGTCCCGGGGGTCCACCGGGTGGGGCCACCTATCCCGAAGGGCCCCGTGGGCTGAAGTGGGAGGGGAACCAGCCCCTAGTGGGCTGGTGTGCCCCCCCTTGGGCCCCCCCTCCTGCGCCTAGGGTTGGAAACCCTAGGGGGGGGGGCGCACCACTTGCCTTGGGGGGCACTCCACCCCCTTGGCCGCCGCCCCCCTTGGGAGATTGATCTCCCAGGGCCGGCGCCCCCCTGGGGGCCTATATAAAGGAGGGGGGAGGGAGGGCAGCCGCACCCCAAGTCTTGGCGCCTCCCTCCCCCTGCTACACCTCGTCCTCCTCCCGCAGCAGCTTGGCGAAGCCCTGCCGGAGTTCTGCTGCATCCACCACCACGCTGTCGTGCTGCTGGATCATCATCAACCTCTCCTGCCCCCTTGCTGGATCAAGATGGAGGAGACGTCACGCTGACCATACGTGTGTTGAACGCGGAGGTGCCGTCCGTTCGGCGCTAGGATCTCAAGTGATAGGATCACGACGAGAACGACTACTTCAACCCCGTTCTTTTGAACGCTTCCGCGCGCGATCTACAAAGTGGTATGTAGATGCAATCTCTCTCCCATGACTCGTTGCTTAGATGAACTCATAGATGGATCTTGGTGAAACCGTAGGAAAAATTTTAATTTTCTGCAACGTTCCCCAACAGTGGTATCAGAGCTAGGTTTATGCGTAGTTCTCTATTGCACGAGTAGAACACAATTTTGTTGTGGGCGTAGATCCTGTCAACTTGCTTGCCGCTACTAGTCTTTTCTTGATTCAGCGGTATTGTGGGATGAAGCGGCCCGGACCGACCTTACACGTACGCTTACGTGAGACAGGTTCCACTGACTGACATGCACTAGTTGCATAAGGTGGCTAGCGGGTGTCTGTCTCTCCCACTTTAGTTGGAGCGGATTCGACGAAAAGGGTCCTTATGAAGGGTAAATAGAAGTTGACAAAATCACGTTGTGGTTATTCGTAGGTAAGAAAACGTTCTTGCTAGAACCCAATTGCAGCCACGTAAAAGATGCAACAACAATTAGAGGACGTCTAACTTATTTTTGCAGCAATTGTCATGTGATGTGATATGGCCAGAAGTTGTGATGAATGATGAATGATATATTGTGATGTATGAGATCATGTTCTTGTAATAGGAATCACGACTTGCATGTCAATGAGTATGACAACCGGCAGGAGCCATAGGAGTTGTCTTTATTTTTGTATGACCTGCGTGTCATTGAAGAACGCCGTGTAAATTACTTTACTTTATTGCTAAACGCGTTAGCCATAGAAGTAGAAGTAGTCGTTGGCGTGACAACTTCATGAAGACACAATGATGGAGATCATGATGATGGAGATCATGGTGTCAATGCCAGTGACGAAGATGATCATGGATCCCCGAAGATGGAGATCGAAGGAGCTATATGATATTGGCCATATCATGCACTACTATATAATTGCATGTGATGTTTATTATGTTTTATGCATCTTGTTTACTTAGAACGACGGTAGTAAATAAGATGATCCCTTATAATAATTTCAAGAAAGTGTCCCCCCTAACTGTGCACCGTTGCTAAAGTTCGTCGTTTCGAAGCACCACGTGATGATCGGGTGTGATAGATCCTTACGTTCACATACAACGGGTGTAAGACAGATTTACACATGCAGAACACTTAGGGTTAACTTGACGAGCCTAGCATGTACAGACATGGCCTCGGAACACAGAGACCGAAAGGTCGAACATGAGTCGTATGGAAGATACGATCAACATGGAGATGTTCACCGATGATGACTAGTCCGTCTCACATGATGATCGGACACGGCCTAGTCGACTCGGATCGTGTAACACTTAGATGACTAGAGGGATGTCTAATCTGAGTGGGAGTTCATTAAATAATTTGATTAGATGAACTTAATTATCATGAACTTAGTCTAAAACTTTTGCAAAATATGTCTTGTAGATCAAATGGCCAACGCTCATGTCAACATGAACTTCAACGCGTTCCTAGAGAAAACCAAGCTGAAAGATGATGGCAGCAACCATTCGGACTGGGTCCGGAACCTGAGGATCATCCTCATAGCAGCCAAGAAAGATTATGTCCTAGATGCACCGCTAGGTGAAGCACCCATCCCAGAGAACCAAGACGTTATGAACACTTGGCAATCACGTGCTGATGATTACTCCCTCGTTCAGTGCGGCATGCTTTACAGCTTAGAACCGGGGCTCCAAAAGAGTTTTGAGAAGCACAGAGCATATGAGATGTTCGAGGAGCTGAAAATGGTTTTCCAAGCTCATGCCCGGGTCAAGAGATATGAAGTCTCCGACAAGTTCTATAGTTGTAAGATGGAGGAAAACAGTTCTGTCAGTGAGCACATACTCAAAATGTCTGGGTTGCACAACCGCCTGTCCCAGTTGGAGATCAACCTCCTGGACGAGGTGGTCATTGACAGAATCCTTCAGTCACTCCCACCAAGTTACAAGAGCTTTGTGATGAACTACAATATGCAGGGGATGGTGAAGACCATTCCTGAATTATTCTCAATGCCGAAGTCAGCAGAGGTTGAAATCAAGAAAGAACATCAAGTGTTGATGGTCAATAAGACCACTAAGTTCAAGAAGGGCAAGGGTAAGAAGAACTTCAAGAAGGACGGCAAAGATGTTGTCGCGCCCGGTAAGCCAGTTGCCAGGAAGAAGTCAAAGAATGGACCCAAGCCTGAGACTGAGTGCTTTTATTGCAAGGGGAAGGGTCACTGGAAGCGGAACTGCCCTAAATACTTAGCGGACCAGAAGGCCGGCAACACTAAAGGTATATTTGATATACATGTAATTGATGTGTACCTTACCAGTGTTGGAAATATGCCCTAGAGGCAATAATAAAAGCATTATTATTATATTTCCTTGTTCATGGTAATTGTCTTTATTCATGCTATAATTGTGTTATCCGGAAATCGTAATACATGTGTGAATAACAGACACCGACATGTCCCTAGTGAGCCTCTAGTTGACTAGCTCGTTGATCAACAGATAGTCATGGTTTCCTGACTATGGACACTGGATGTCATTGATAACGAGATCACATCATTGGGAGAATGATGTGATGGACAAGACCCAATCCTAAACATAGCACAAGATCGTATAGTTCATTTGCTAGAGTTTTCCAATGTCAAGTATCTTTTCCTTAGACCATGAGATCGTGTAACTCCCGGATACCGTAGGAGTGCTTTGGGTATGCCAAACGTCACAACGTAACTGGGTGACTATAAAGGTAGACTACGGGTATCTCCGAAAGTGTCTGTTGGGTGACATGGATCAAGACTGGGATTTGTCACTCCGTATGACGGAGAGGTATCACTGGGCCCACTCGGTAATGCATCATCATAATGAGCTCAGAGTGACCAAGTGTCTGGTCACGGGATCATGCATTACGGTACGAGTAAAGTGACTTGCCGGTAACGAGATTGAACGAGGTATTGGGATACCGACGATCGAATCTCGGGCAAGTAACATATCGATAGACAAAGGGAATAGCGTACGGGGGATTGATTAAATCCTCGACATCGTGGTTCATCCGATGAGATCATCGTGGAGCATGTGGGAGCCAACATGGGTATCCAGATCCCGCTGTTGGTTATTGACCGGAGAGTCGTCTCGGTCATGTCTGCTTGTCTCCCGAACCCGTAGGGTCTACACACTTAAGGTTCGGTGACGCTAGGGTTATGAAGATATGTATATGCAGAAACCCGAATGTTGTTCGGAGTCCCGGATGAGATCTCGGACGTCACGAGGAGTTCCGGAATGGTCCGGAGGTAAAGAATTATATATAGGAAGTGCTATTTCGGGCATCGGGACAAGTTTCGGGGTTATCGGTATTGTACCGGGACCACCGGAAGGGTCCCGGGGGTCCACCGGGTGGGGCCACCTGTCCCGGGGGGCCACATGGGCTGTAGGGGGTGCGCCTTGGCCATCATGGGCCAAGGGAACCAGCCCCTATAGGCCCATGCGCCTAGGGTTTCCCCCTAGGAGGAGTCCTAGTGGTGGAAGGCACCCCTAGGTGCCTTGGGGGGGAGGGAAACCTCCCCTAGGCCGCCGCCCCCCCTAGTAGATCTCATCTACTAGGGCCGGCGCCCCCCTGGCACCCCTATATATAGTGGGGGAGAGGAGGGACTTCATACACCAGCCCCTGGCGCCTCCACCTCCCCCCGTTACGTCTCTCCCTCGTAGTCTCGGCGAAGCCCTGCTGCTGTGACGCCCTGCATCCACCACCACGCCGTCGTGCTGCTGGATCTTCATCAACCTCTCCTTTCCCCTTGCTGGATCAAGAAGGAGGAGACGTCTCCCGTCCCGTACGTGTGTTGAACGCGGAGGTGCCGTCCGTTCGGCGCTGGTCATCGGTGATTTGGATCACGTCGAGTACGACTACATCATCACCGTTCTTTTGAACGCTTCCGCTCGCGATCTACAAAGGTATGTAGATGCATCCAATGACTCGTTGCTAGATGAACTCCTAGATGATCTTGGTGAAACGAGTAGGAAAATTTTTGTTTTCTGCAACGTTCCCCAACAGTGGCATCATGAGCTAGGTCTATGCGTAGTTCTTCTTGCGCGAGTAGAACACAATTTGTTATGGGCGTAGATTTGTCAACTTTCTTGCCGTTACTAGTCCTTTCTTGCTTCAGCGGTATTGTGGGATGAAGCGGCCCGGACCAACCTTACACGTACGCTTACGTGAGACCGGTTCCACCGACTAACATGCACTAGTTGCATAAGGTGGCTGGCGGGTGTCTGTCTCTCCTACTTTAGTTGGAGCGGAATCGATGAACAGGGTCCTTATGAAGGGTAAATAGAAGTTGACAAATCACGTTGTGGCTTTAACGTAGGTAAGAAAACGTTCTTGTTAGAACCCTAATTCAGCCACGTAAAACTTGCAACAACAATTAGAGGACGTCTAACTTGTTTTTGCAGCAAGTGGTTTGTGATATGATATGGCCAAAGTTGTGATGAATGATGAATGATCTATATGTGATGTATGAGATGTTCATGCTATTGTAATAGGAATCACGACTTGCATGTCGATGAGTATGACAACCGGAAGGAGCCATAGGAGTTGTCTTTATTCTTTTATATGACCTGCGTGTCATCAAGAAACGCCATGTAAATTACTTTACTTTATTGCTAAACGCGTTAGCCATAGTAGTAGAAGTAATAGTTGGCGAGCAACTTCATGGAGACACGATGATGGAGATCATGATGATGGAGATCATGGTGTCAAGCCGGTGACAAGATGATCATGGAGCCCCAAGATGGAGATCAAAGGAGCTATGTGATATTGGCCATATCATGTCACGTTTATTATTTGATTGCATGTGATGTTTATCATGTTTTGCATCTTGTTTACTTAGAACGACGGTAGTAAATAAGGTGATCCCTCATACTAATTTCAAGAAGTGTTCCCCCTAACTGTGCACCGTTGCGACAGTTCGCTGTTTCAAAACACCACGTGATGATCGGGTGTTTTATTCAGACGTTCACATACAACGGGTGTAAGACAGATTTACACATGCAAACACTTAGGTTGACTTGACGAGCCTAGCATGTACAGACATGGCCTCGGACCACGGAAGACCGAAAGGTCGAGCATGAGTCGTATAGAAGATACGATCAACATGAAGATGTTCACCGATGTTGACTAGTCTGTCTCACGTGATGATCGGACACGGTCTAGTTTAACTCGGATCATGTAATACTTAGATGACTAGAGGGATGTCTAATCTAAGTGGGAGTTCATTAATAATTTGATTAGTTGAACTTAATTATCATGAACTTAGTCTAAATATTTTACAATATGTCTTGTAGATTAAATGGCCAACGTAGTCCTCAACTTCAACGCGTTCCTAGAGAAAACCAAGCTGAAAGACGATGGCAGCAACTATACGGACTGGTTCCGGAACCTGAGGATCATCCTCATAGCTGCCAAGAAAGATTATGTCCTACAAGCACCGCTTGGTGACGCACCCGTTCTCCCTGCAGAACAAGATGTTATGAACGCTTGGCAGGCACGTTTCGATGACTACTCCCTCGTTCAGTGCGGCATGCTTTACAGCCTAGAGCCGGGGCTCCAAAAGCGTTTTGAGAGACATGGAGCATATGAGATGTTCGAAGAGCTGAAAATGGTTTTCCAAGCTCATGCCTGGGTCGAGAGATATGAAGTCTCCGACAAATTCTTCAGCTGTAAGATGGAGGAAAACAGTTCTGTCAGTGAGCACATACTCACTATGTCTGGGTTGCATAACCGCTTGACTCAGCTGGGAGTTAATCTCCCGGATGATGCGGTCATTGACAGAATCCTCCAGTCGCTTCCACCAAGCTACAAGAGCTTTGTGATGAACTTCAATATGCAGGGGATGGAAAAGACCATTCCTGAAGTATTTGCTATGCTGAAATCAGCAGAGGTAGAAGTCAGGAACGAACATCAAGTGTTGATGGTCAATAAAACCACTAAGTTCAAGAAAGGCAAGGGTAAAAGAAACTTCAAGAAGGACGGCAAGGAGGTTGCTGCGCCCGGCAAGCAAGCTGCCGGGAAGAAGCCAAAGAATGGACCTAAGCCCGAGACTGAGTGCTTTTATTGCAAGGGAAGCGGTCACTGGAAGCGGAACTGCCCTAAGTACTTAGCGGATAAGAAGGCCGGCAAAACAAAAGGTATATGTGATATACATGTAATTGATGTGTACCTTACTAGTGCCCGTAGTAGCTCCTGGGTATTTGATACCGGTGCAGTTGCTCACATTTGTAACTCAAAGCAGGGGCTGCGGAATAAGCGGAAACTGGCAAAGGACGAGGTGACGATGCGCGTCGGGAATGGTTCCAAGGTCAATGTGATCGCCGTCGGCACGCTACCTCTGCATCTCCCTTCGGGATTAGTTTTAAACCTTAATAATTGTTATTTAGTGCCAGCTTTGAGCATGAACATTGTATCAGGATCTCGTTTAATTCGAGATGGCTACTCTTTTAAATCTGAGAATAATGGTTGTTCCATTTTTATGAGAGATATGTTTTATGGTCATGCTCCTATGGTGAATGGTTTATTCTTTATGAATCTCGAACGTGATGCTACACATGTTCATAATGTGAGTGCCAAAAGAAGTAAGGTTGATAATGATAGTCCCACATACCTGTGGCACTGCCGCCTTGGTCACGTAGGTGTCAAACGCATGAAGAAGCTCCATGCTGATGGACTTTTAGAGTCTCTTGATTATGAATCATTTGACACATGCGAACCATGCCTTATGGGTAAAATGACCAAGACTCCGTTCTCAGGAACAATGGAGCGAGCAACCGACTTATTGGAAATCATACATACTGATGTGTGCGGTCCAATGAGTGTTGAGGCTCGCGGTGGCTATCGTTATATTCTCACCCTCACTGATGATTTAAGTAGGTATGGGTATATCTACTTAATGAAACACAAGTCTGAAACCTTTGAAAAGTTCAAGGAATTTCAGAGTGAGGTTGAAAATCAACGTGACAGGAAAATCAAGTTTCTACGATCAGATCGTGGAGGAGAATACTTGAGTCACGAGTTTGGGGCACACTTAAGAAAATGTGGAATAGTTTCACAACTCACGCCGCCTGGAACACCTCAGCGTAATGGTGTGTCCGAACGTCGTAATCGCACTCTGTTAGATATGGTGCGATCTATGATGTCTCTTACCGATTTACCGCTTTCTTTTTGGGGCTATGCTTTAGAGACTGCCGCATTCACTTTAAATAGGGCTCCATCGAAATCCGTTGAGACGACACCGTATGAATTGTGGTTTGGGAAGAAACCTAAGCTGTCGTTTCTAAAAGTTTGGGGATGCGATGCTTATGTCAAGAAACTTCAACCTGAAAAGCTCGAACCCAAGTCGGAAAAATGCGTCTTCATAGGATACCCAAAAGAAACTATTGGGTACACCTTCTACCTCAGATCCGAAGGCAAGATCTTTGTTGCCAAGAATGGGTCCTTTCTGGAGAAAGAGTTTCTCTCGAAAGAAGTAAGTGGGAGGAAAGTAGAGCTTGATGAAGTATTACCTCTTGAACCGGAAAATGGCGCAACTCAAGAAAATGTTTCTGAGGTGCCAGCACCGACTAGAGAGGAAGTTAATGATAATGATCAAGATACTTCTGATCAAGCCCCTACTGAAATTCGAAGGTCCACAAGGACACGTTCCGCACCAGAGTGGTACGGCAACCCTGTCTTGGAAATCATGCTGTTAGACAACGGTGAACCTTCGAACTATGAAGAAGCAATGGCGGGCCCGGATTCCGACAAATGGCTGGAAGCCATGAAATCCGAGATAGGATCCATGTATGAAAACAAAGTGTGGACTTTGACTGACTTGCCCGTTGAGCGGCGAGCCATAGAAAATAAATGGATCTTTAAGAAGAAGACAGACGCGGATGGTAATGTGACCATCTATAAAGCTCGGCTTGTCGATAAGGGTTATCGACAAGTTCAAGGGGTTGACAACGATGAGACTTTCTCGCCGGTAGCGAAGCTGAAGTCCGCCCGAATCATGTTAGCAATTGCCGCATTCTATGATTACGAAATATGGCAAATGGACGTCAAAACGGCATTCATTAATGGTTTCCTTAAGGAAGAATTGTATATGATACAGCCGGAAGGTTTTGTCGATCCTAAGAATGCTGACAAAGTGTGCAAGCTCCAACGCTCGATTTATGGGCTGGTGCAAGCATCTCGGAGTTGGAACATTCGCTTTGATGAGATGATCAAAGCGTTTGGGTTTACACAGACTTATGGAGAAGCCTGCGTTTACAAGAAAGTGAGTGGGAGCTCTGTAGCATTTCTCATATTATATGTAGATGACATACTTTTGATGGGAAATGATATAGAACTCTTGGACAGCATCAAGGCCTACTTGAATAAAAGTTTTTCAATGAAGGACCTTGGAGAAGTTGCTTATATATTAGGCATCAAAATCTATAGAGATAGATCAAGATGCCTCATAGGTCTTTCACAAAGCACATACCTTGATCAGATATTGAAGAAGTTCAATATGGATCAATCCAAGAAGGGGTTCTTGCCTGTGTTACAAGGTGTGAAATTGAGCTCAGCTCAATGTCCGACCACGGCAGAAGATATAGAAGACATGAGCGTCATCCCCTATGCCTCAGCCATAGGTTCTATTATGTATGCCATGCTGTGTACCAGACCTGATGTTAACCTTGCCGTCAGTTTGGTAGGAAGGTACCAAAGTAATCCCGGCAAGGAACACTGGACAGCGGTCAAGAATATCCTGAAGTACCTGAAAAGGACTAAGGAAATGTTTCTCGTTTATGGAGGTGACGAAGAGCTCGTCGTAAAGGGTTACGTCGACGCTAGCTTCGACACAGATCTGGATGACTCTAAGTCACAAACCGGATACGTGTATATTTTGAATGGTGGGGCAGTAAGCTGGTGCAGTTGCAAGCAAAGCGTCGTGGCGGGATCTACATGTGAAGCGGAGTACATGGCAGCCTCGGAGGCAGGACATGAAGCAATATGGGTGAAGGAGTTCATCACCGACCTAGGAGTCATACCCAATGCGTCGGGGCCGATCAAGCTCTTCTGTGACAACACTGGAGCTATTGCACTTGCCAAGGAGCCCAGGTTTCACAAGAAGACAAGGCACATCAAGCGTCGCTTCAACTCCATTCGTGAAAATGTTCAAGATGGAGACATAGAGATTTGTAAAGTACATACGGACCTGAATGTAGTAGATCCGTTGACTAAACCTCTCCCTAGAGCAAAACATGATCAACACCAGAATTCCATGGGTGTTCGATTCATCACAATGTAACTAGATTATTGACTCTAGTGCAAGTGGGAGACTGTTGGAAATATGCCCTAGAGGCAATAATAAAAGCATTATTATTATATTTCCTTGTTCATGATAATTGTCTTTATTCATGCTATAATTGTGTTATCCGGAAATCGTAATACATGTGTGAATAACAGACACCAACATGTCCCTAGTGAGCCTCTAGTTGACTAGCTCGTTGATCAACAGATAGTCATGGTTTCCTGACTATGGACACTAGATGTCATTGATAACGAGATCACATCATTGGGAGAATGATGTGATGGACAAGACCCAATCCTAAACATAGCACAAGATCGTATAGTTCGTTTGCTAGAGTTTTGCAATGTCAAAGTATCTTTTCCTTAGACCATGAGATCGTGTAACTCCCGGATACCGTAGGAGTGCTTTGGGTATGCCAAACGTCACAACGTAACTGGGTGACTATAAAGGTAGACTACGGGCATCTCCGAAAGTGTCTGTTGGGTGACATGGATCAAGACTGGGATTTGTCACTCCGTATGACGGAGAGGTATCACTGGGCCCACTCGGTAATGCATCATCATAATGAGCTCAGAGTGACCAAGTGTCTGGTCACGGGATCATGCATTACGGTACGAGTAAAGTGACTTGCCGGTAACGAGATTGAACGAGGTATTGGGATACCGACGATCGAATCTCGGGCAAGTAACATATCGATAGACAAAGGGAATAGCGTACGGGGTTGATAGAATCCTCGACATCATGGTTCATCCGATGAGATCATCGTGGAGCATGTGGGAGCCAACATGGGTATCCAGATCCCGCTGTTGGTTATTGACCAGAGAGTCGTCTCGGTCATGTCTGCTTGTCTCCCGAACCCGTAGGGTCTACACACTTAAGGTTCGGTTACGCTAGGGTTGTAGGGATATGTATATGCAGTAACCCGAATGTTGTTCGGAGTCCCGTATGAGATCCCGGACGTCACGAGGAGTTCCGGAATGGTCCGGAGGTAAAGATTTATATATGGGAAGTCCTGTTTCGGGCATCGGGACAAGTTTCGGGGTTATCGGTATTGTACCGGGACCACCGGAGGGGTCCCGGGGGCCCACCGGGTGGGGCCACCCATCCCCGGGGGCCACATGGGCTGTAGGGGGTGCGCCTTGGCCTGCTTGGGCCAAGGGCACCAGCCCCACAAGGCCCATGCGCCTAGGGTTTCCAAGGGGGAGGAGTCCTACTAGTGGACACAAGGACACGTTCCGCACCAGAGTGGTACGGCAACCCTGTCTTGGAAATCATGTTGTTAGACAACGGTGAACCTTCGAACTATGAAGAAGCGATGGCGGGCCCGGATTCCGACAAATGGCTAGAAGCCATGAAATCCGAGATAGGATCCATGTATGAAAACGAAGTATGGACTTTGACTGACTTGCCCGTTGAACGGCGAGCCATAGAAAATAAATGGATCTTTAAGAAGAAGACAGACGCGGATGGTAATGTGACCATCTATAAAGCTCGGCTTGTCGCTAAGGGTTATCGACAAGTTCAAGGGGTTGACTACGATGAGACTTTCTCACCGGTAGCGAAGCTGAAGTCCGTCCGAATCATGTTAGCAATTGCCGCATTCTATGATTACGAAATATGGCAAATGGACGTCAAAACGGCATTCCTTAATGGTTTCCTTAAGGAAGAATTGTATATGATGCAGCCGGAAGGTTTTGTCGATCCTAAGAATGCTGACAAAGTGTGCAAGCTCCAACGCTCGATTTATGGGCTGGTGCAAGCATCTCGGAGTTGGAACATTCGCTTTGATGAGATGATCAAAGCGTTTGGGTTCACACAGACTTATGGAGAAGCCTGCGTTTACAAGAAAGTGAGTGGGAGCTCTGTAGCATTTCTCATATTATATGTAGATGACATACTTTTGATGGGAAATGATATAGAACTCTTGGACAGCATCAAGGCCTACTTGAATAAAAGTTTTTCAATGAAGGACCTTGGAGAAGCTGCTTATATATTAGGCATCAAAATCTATAGAGATAGATCGAGACGCCTCATAGGTCTTTCACAAAGCACATACCTTGATAAGATATTGAAGAAGTTCAATATGGATCAATCCAAGAAGGGGTTCTTGCCTGTGTTGCAAGGTATGAAATTGAGCTCAGCTCAATGTCCGACCACGGCAGTAGATATAGAAGAGATGAGCGTCATCCCCTATGCCTCAGCCATAGGTTCTATTATGTATGCCATGCTGTGTACCAGACCTGATGTAAACCTTGCCGTAAGTTTGGTAGGAAGGTACCAAAGTAATCCCGGCAAGGAACACTGGACAGCGGTCAAGAATATCCTGAAGTACCTGAAAAGGACTAAGGAAATGTTTCTCGTTTATGGAGGTGACGAAGAGCTCGTCGTAAAGGGTTACGTCGACGCTAGCTTCGACACAGATCTGGATGACTCTAAGTCACAAACCGGATACGTGTATATTTTGAATGGTGGGGCAGTAAGCTGGTGCAGTTGCAAGCAAAGCGTCGTGGCGGAATCTACATGTGAAGCGGAGTACATGGCAGCCTCGGAGGCAGCACATGAAGCAATATGGGTGAAGGAGTTCATCACCGACCTAGGAGTCATACCCAATGCGTCGGGGCCGATCAAGCTCTTCTGTGACAACACTGGAGCTATTGCACTTGCCAAGGAGCCCAGGTTTCACAAGAAGACAAGGCACATCAAGCGTCGTTTCAACTCCATTCGTGAAAATGTTCAAGATGGAGACATAGAGATTTGTAAAGTACATACGGACCTGAATATAGCAGATCCGTTGACTAAACCTCTCCCTAGAGCAAAACATGATCAACACCAGAATTCCATGGGTGTTCGATTCATCACAATGTAACTAGATTATTGACTCTAGTGCAAGTGGGAGACTGTTGGAAATATGCCCTAGAGGCAATAATAAAAGCATTATTATTATATTTCCTTGTTCATGATAATTGTCTTTATTCATGCTATAATTGTGTTATCCGAAAATCGTAATACATGTGTGAATAACAGACACCGACATGTCCCTAGTGAGCCTCTAGTTGACTAGCTCGTTGATCAACAGATAGTCATGGTTTCCTGACTATGGACACTGGATGTCATTGATAACGAGATCACATCATTGGGAGAATGATGTGATGGACAAGACCCAATCCTAAACATAGCACAAGATCGTATAGTTCGTTTGCTAGAGTTTTCCAATGTCAAGTATCTTTTCCTTAGACCATGAGATCGTGTAACTCCCGGATACCGTAGGAGTGCTTTGGGTATGCCAAACGTCACAACGTAACTGGGTGACTATAAAGGTAGACTACGGGTATCTCCGAAAGTGTCTGTTGGGTGACATGGATCAAGACTGGGATTTGTCACTCCGTATGACGGAGAGGTATCACTGGGCCCACTCGGTAATGCATCATCATAATGAGCTCAGAGTGACCAAGTGTCTGGTCACGGGATCATGCATTACGGTACGAGCAAAGTGACTTGCCGGTAACGAGATTGAACGAGGTATTGGGATACCAACGATCGAATCTCGGGCAAGTAACATATCGATAGACAAAGGGAATAGCGTACGGGATTGATTAAATCCTCGACATCGTGGTTCATCCGATGAGATCATCGTGGAGCATGTGGGAGCCAACATGGGTATCCAGATCCCGCTGTTGGTTATTGACCGGAGAGTCGTCTCGGTCATGTCTGCTTGTCTCCCGAACCCGTAGGGTCTACACACTTAAGGTTCGGTGACGCTAGGGTTATGAAGATATGTATATGCAGAAACCCGAATGTTGTTCGGAGTCCCGGATGATATCCCGGACGTCATGAGGAGTTCCAGAATGGTCCCGAGGTAAAGAATTATATATAGGAAGTGCTATTTCGGGCATCGGGACAAGTTTCGGGGTTATCGGTATTGTACCGGGACCACCGGAAGGGTCCCGGGGGTCCACCGGGTGGGGCCACCTGTCCCGGGGGGCCACATGGGCTGTAGGGGGTGCGCCTTGGCCTAGATGGGCCAAGGGCACCAGCCCCTATAGGCCCATGCGCCTAGGGTTTCCACCATGGAAGAGTCCATGTGGTGGAAGGCACCCCTAGGTGCCTTGGGGGGGAGGGAAACCTCCCCTTGGCCGCCGCCCCCCCCCCTAGTAGATGCCATCT
>NC_041393.1:665825269-665840532 GCF_002162155.2 Triticum dicoccoides
ACCAGCCCCTGGCGCCTCCACCTCCCCCCGTTACGTCTCTCCCTCGTAGTCTCGGCGAAGCCCTGCTGCTGTGACGCCCTGCATCCACCACCACGCCGTCGTGCTGCTGGATCTTCATCAACCTCTCCTTTCCCCTTGCTGGATCAAGAAGGAGGAGACGTCTCCCGTCCCGTACGTGTGTTGAACGCGGAGGTGCCGTCCGTTCGGCGCTGGTCATCGGTGATTTGGATCACGTCGAGTACGACTACATCATCACCGTTCTTTTGAACGCTTCCGCTCGCGATCTACAAAGGTATGTAGATGCATCCAATGACTCGTTGCTAGATGAACTCCTAGATGATCTTGGTGAAACGAGTAGGAAAATTTTTGTTTTCTGCAACGTTCCCCAACAACCAGTACTCGTAGTAACTCCTGGGTATTTGATACCGGTGCTGTTGCTCACATTTGTAACTCACAGCAGGAGCTGCGGAATAAGCGGAGACTGGCGAAGGACGAGGTGACGATTCGCGTCGGGAATGGTTCCAAGGTCGATGTGATCGCCGTCGGCACGCTGCCTCTACATTTACCTACGGGATTAGTTTTAAACCTCAATAATTGTTATTTAGTGCCAAGTTTGAGCATGACTCGTTTGATACGAGATGGCTACTCATTTAAATCCGAGAATAATGGTTGTTCTATTTATATGAGAGATATGTTTTATGGTCATGCCCCGATGGTCAATGGTTTATTCTTAATGAATCTTGAACGTAATGTTACACATATTCATAGTGTGAATACCAAAAGATGTAAAGTTGATAACGATAGTCCCACATACTTGTGGCACTGCCGCCTTGGTCACATAGGTGTCAAGCGCATGAAGAAGCTCCATACTGATGGACTTTTAGAGTCTCTCGATTATGAATCATTTGACACGTGCGAACCATGCCTCATGGGTAAAATGACTAAGACTCCGTTTTCCGGAACAATGGAGCGAGCAACCAACTTATTGGAAATCATACATACCGATGTGTGCGGTCCAATGAGCGTTGAGGCTCACGGAGGATATCGTTATGTTCTCACTCTCACTGATGACTTGAGTAGATATGGGTATGTCTACTTGATGAAACACAAGTCTGAGACCTTTGAAAAGTTCAAGGAATTTCAGAATGAAGTAGAGAATCAACGTGACCGAAAGATAAAATTCTTACGATCGGATCGTGGAGGAGAATATTTAAGTCACGAATTTGGTACACACTTAAGAAAATGTGGAATCGTTTCACAACTCACGCCGCCTGGAACACCTCAGCGTAATGGTGTGTCCGAACGTCGTAATCGCACTCTATTGGATATGGTGCGATCTATGATGTCTCTTACCGATTTACCGCTATCATTTTGGGGATACGCTCTAGAGACAGCTACATTCACTTTAAATAGGGCACCGTCTAAATCCGTTGAGACGACACCATATGAATTATGGTTTGGGAAGAAACCTAAGCTGTCGTTTCTAAAAGTTTGGGGATGCGATGCTTATGTCAAGAAACTTCAACCTGAAAAGCTCGAACCCAAGTCGGAAAAATGCGTCTTCATAGGATACCCTAAGGAAACCATTGGGTATACCTTCTACTTAAGATCCGAAGGCAAGATCTTTGTTGCCAAGAATGGATCCTTTCTGGAAAAAGAGTTTCTCTCAAAAGGAGTAAGTGGGAGGAAAGTAGAACTCGATGAAGTACTACCTCTTGAACCGGAAGGTAGTGCAGCTCAGGAAAACGTTCCTGTGGTGCCTACATCGAATGGAGAGGAAATTAATGATGATGATCAAGGTAC
Organism: Triticum dicoccoides; assembly: GCF_002162155.2. Classification (NCBI taxonomy): domain Eukaryota; kingdom Viridiplantae; phylum Streptophyta; class Magnoliopsida; order Poales; family Poaceae; genus Triticum; species Triticum dicoccoides. Next base: position 665,827,073 of record NC_041393.1, read on the forward strand.
TTCCGATCAAGTTGCTACTGAACTTCGTAGGTCCACAAGGACACGTTCCACACCAGAGTGGTATGGCAACCCTGTCCTGGAAATCATGTTGTTAGACAACGGTGAACCTTCGAACTATGAAGAAGCGATGGCGGGCCCAGATTCCAACAAATGGCTAGAAGCCATGAAATCCGAGATAGAATCCATGTATGAAAACAAAGTATGGACTTTGACTGACTTGCCCGATGATCGACGAGCGATAGAAAATAAATGGATCTTTAAGAAGAAGACGGACGCGGATGGTAATGTCACCATCTATAAAGCTCGACTTGTCGCTAAGGGTTATCGGCAAGTTCAAGGGATTGACTACGATGAGACTTTCTCTCCCGTAGCGAAGCTTAAGTCCGTCCGAATCATGTTAGCAATTGCCGCATACTATGATTATGAGATATGGCAGATGGACGTCAAAACGGCATTCCTTAACGGCTATCTTAAGGAAGAGCTGTATATGATGCAGCCGGAAGGTTTTGTCGATCCTAAGAATGCTAACAAAGTGTGCAAGCTCCAGTGATCCATTTATGGGCTGGTGCAAGCATCTCGGAGTTGGAACATTCGCTTTGATGAGATGATCAAAGCGTTTGGGTTTATGCAGACTTATGGAGAAGCCTGCGTTTACAAGAAAGTGAGTGGGAGCTCTGTAGCATTTCTCATATTATATATAGATGCCATACTTTTGATGGGAAATGATATAGAATTCTTGGACAACATTAAGGCCTACTTGAATAAGTGTTTTTCAATGAAGGACCTTGGAGAAGCAGCTTACATACTAGGCATCAAGATCTATAGGGATAGATCGAGACGCCTCATAGGTCTTTCACAAAGCACATACCTTGATAAGATTTTGAAGAAGCTCAAAATGGATCAGTCCAAGAAAGGGTTCTTGCCTGTACTGTAAGGTGTGAGATTGAGCTCGGCTCAATGCCCGACCACGGCAAAAGATAAAGAAGAGATGAGCGTCATCCCCTATGCCTCAGCCATAGGATCTATTATGTATGCCATGTTGTGTACCAGACCTGATGTAAACCTTGCCGTAAGTTTGGTAGGAAGGTACCAAAGTAATCCCGGCAAGGAACACTGGACAGTGGTCAAGAATATCCTGAAGTACCTGAAAAGGACAAAGGACATGTTTCTCGTTTATGGAGGTGACGAAGAGCTCGTCGTAAAGGGTTACGTCGACGCTAGCTTCGACACAGATCTGGATGACTCTAAGTCACAAACCGGATACGTGTATATGTTGAATGGTGGAGCAGTAAGCTGGTGCAGCTGCAAGCAGAGCGTCGTGGCGGGATCTACATGTGAAGTGGAGTATATGGCAGCCTCGAAGGCAGCGCATGAAGCAATTTGGGTGAAGGAGTTCATTACCGACCTAGGAGTCATACCCAATTCATCAGGGCCGATCAAACTCTTCTGTGACAACACTGGAGCTATTGCCCTTGCCAAGGAGCCCAGGTTTCACAAGAAGACCAGGCACATCAAGCGTCGCTTCAACTCCATCCGTGAAAAATGTTCAAGATGGAGACATAGATATTTGCAAAGTGCATACAGATCTGAATGTCGCAGATCCGTTGACTAAACCTCTTCCGCGAGCTAAACATGATCAGCACCAGAACTCTATGGGTGTTCGATTCATCACAATGTAACTAGATTATTGACTCTAGTGCAAGTGGGAGACTGTTGGAAATATGCCCTAGAGGCAATAATAAAAGGATTATTATTATATTTCCTTGTTCATGATAATTGTCTTTTATTCATGCTACAATTGTATTATCCATAAATCGTAACACACGTGTGAATACATAGACCACAATACGTCCCTAGTAAGCCTCTAGTTGACTAGCTCGTTGGTCAATAGATAGTCATGGTTTCCTGACTATGGACACTGGATGTCATTGACAACGGGATCATGTCATTAGGAGAATGACGTGATGGACAAGACCCAATCCTAAGCATAGCACAAGATCGTGTAGTTTGTTTTGCTAGAGCTTTTCCAATGTCAAGCATCTTTTCCTTAGACCATGAGATCGTGTAACTCCCGGATACCGTAGGAGTGCTTTGGGTGTACCAACCGTCACAACGTAACTGGGTGACTATAAAGGTGCACTACAGGTATCTCCGAAAGTGTCTGTTGGGTTGACACGGATCGAGACTGGGATTTGTCACTCCATGTGACGGAGAGGTATCACTGGGCCCACTTGGTAGTGCATCATCATTATGAGCTCAAAGTGACCAAGTGTCTGGTCACGGGATCATGCATTACGATACGAGTAAAGTGACTTGCCGGTAACGAGACTGAATGAGGTATTGGGATACCGACGATCGAGTCTCGGGCAAGTAACATACCGTCTGACAAAGGGAATAGTATACGGGGTTGCTTGAACCCTCGACATCGTGGTTCATCCGATGAGATCATCAAGGAGTATGTGGGAGCCAACATGGGTATCCAGATCCCGCTGTTGGTTATTGACCGGAGAGCCGTCTCGGTCATGTCTGCATGTCTCCCGAACCCGTAGGGTCTACACACTTAAGGTTCGGTGACGCTAGGGTTGTATGAATATGAGTATGCAGCAAACCGAATGTTGTTCGGAGTCCCGGATGAGATCCCGGACGTCACGAGGAGTTCCGGAATGGTCCAGAGGTAAAGAAAACTATATAGGAAGTGCTGTTTCGGCCATCGGGAAAGTTTCGGGTCACCCGGTATTGTACCGGGACCACCGAAAGGGTCCCGGGGGTCCACCGGGTGGGGCCACCTATCCCGGAGGGCCCCGTGGGCTGAAGTGGTAGGGGAACCAGCCCCTAGTGGGCTGGTGCGCCCCCCCTTGGCCCCCCCTGCACCTAGGGTTGGAAACCCTAGGTGGGGGGGGGCGCACCACTTGCCTTGGGGGGCACTCCACCCCCTTGGCCGCCGCCCCCCCTTGGGAGATTGATCTCCCAGGGCCGGCGCCCCCCTGTGGGCCTATATAAAGAGGGGGGGAGGGAGGGCAGCCGCACCCCAAGTCTTGGCGCCTCCCTCCCCTGCTACACCTCGTCTTCCTCCCGCAGCAGCTTGGCGAAGCCCTGCCGGAGTTCTGCTGCATCCACCACCACGCCGCCGTGCTGCTGGATCATCATCAACCTCTCCTTCCCCCTTGCTGGATCAAGACGGAGGAGACGTCACGCTGACCGTACGTGTGTTGAACGCGGAGGTGCCGTCCGTTCGGCGCTAGGATCTCCGGTGATAGGATCACGACGAGAACGACTACTTCAACCCCGTTCTTTTGAACGCTTCCGCGCGTGATCTACAAAGTGGTATGTAGATGCAATCTCTCTCCCATGACTCATTGCTTAGATGAACTCATAGATGGATCTTGGTGAAACCGTAGGAAAATTTTTAATTTTCTGCAACGTTCCCCAACATTGTCATCACCGAAAGGGACGACTCGCCTAGATCCTCTAGGGTTGTCTTGGTTGCCCATGATACCCTTCAGCCACAAGGCTACGGTTTTGAGCGGCACTTCTTATGGATGGACCCGAGCGGTGTCGTCCGGTCTGGAATACAACCACATCGGGTGATCGCGGGCCTGGAGAGGCTGGATGCGCCGATTGAGGAACACTTCCAGCAAGTCCAAGCCAGTAACGCCATCATTGATGAGCTAGACCACTCGGTCTACCAACATCCTCGTCTCCATGGTCTCAGCAGCAGTAACTTGGAGCAGGAGTCTGGACACGGTCGAATGAAAAAGGAGGAAGACCGGTCGACTGACCTGGAGCCGCAACGTCCTGGCAATAGAACCAGGACGACTGCCAACCCCTAACAGATTCAGGAAGAGTCATAGCAGGGAAAGCGCTCCTATTCCTCTTTTAGATACCTAGGCCCCCACACATCTGGATAACATGGGTTTTCGAGTCACTCGACTTCGCCTTTTTTACCGACTGAGAGCGAATGGTGAAGATGTGTTTGAAGAGACCCCAGTGCGGTCGACACCCTAAGAAGTTCTCGCACATCGACACAAATGCGGCTAGGTACGTGATGGTGTTGGGGAAAAGTGGTGGAGCTGTACCCCGAAGAAGTTCAAAAACCCACGAAAGAAAGGGTGCAGAGGGAGCGAGAAACCCCGGTCGACGTGAGTGGCGAGCAGGATACACTCACCCGGTCGAGGTTGTGGTTCCGTCTCCCCCTTCGGCAACCTCGCCGCTCCCTTGGCAATCAGCCCGGACTCCTCCAGTTCGGCCAGATCCTCCTGCCGGACCGAAGACCGGATCCAATCGCCTTATATCCAGCCCGGCGGTAACCCCGCGCGCGACGACGATCCGCGGCCCTGCTTCTTGCCCTTCGCCACCCCCGTCTCCTTCTTAGCATGCTCTAGCGCCGCCGTTTTGTCCTTCACCTTGGCGTGGGAGCAGCGGCGTTGAGGGCGGAGGCGCTGGGCGTGGTGGAGAAGCAGAGGAGAAAGAAGGAAGAACAGGAGTGCACAGTGCAAGCGCCTCGGCCCCGTTGCTTTATAAAGGGCCACTTCCGAGTGACTGACGCATGGGTCCAGGCAATCCCGTCAAATCCTGCAACAGTTGCGCGCAGCGTATGTGGCGAAAAAGGCGGCACGGTAATCAAGGCATCACTGCTTATCCGAGCCGCCCGTTTCGGCGCTCTCCAGCCCGCGCCCTTCTCCGAAAATTTGTATCCCGCGAAATCCGGGATACACCGCAGACAATCACGCCGAAGATCTCGCACTCTAACACAGCACTCGACGCTTGATGCCACCAGTTCAGTCGACGGCTCACTGAATGGATCAAGGCGACTGAGTCGACACCGAAGTACCGACGCAGGCGTTCAGATTTGCAGAAAAGCACTCGCAAAGGCCCGAAGCTCGGAGCAGGCTTGACTTCAGCCTACTTTTCACTCACACCTTAATCCATTCGGGGGCTACTGATGAGGATACCGACCTGGGTTAGGGTCATAGGCCTGACCTATACGTCCTATCCAAGGTCACTACCCAGAAGATAAAAAGACCAAGAGTCAACAGGAGAACACTAGTCGAGTACGTCGAGTGCAATCCACTCGACGATCATATCACTCGACGGTTACCCCCTACCGTCACTCGACTATATGGGGAGTCACTCGGCTATATCGAATACCAGGAGTCGGAAGGGCACGCAACGGTCGGACATTCACTCCTTAGTCTTTATGAGCATTAAGAATACTGAAGACTAGCGTTACCAGTAACGCCCCTTACTTTATGTACATTAAACCCCTTGTAATAGAGGAGGGCGGGGGTCCTGGCGCACTCTATATAAGCCGCCCCCTCCTCTGGGACAAGGGTTCGCACCCTCTGTAAACATCACACACATAAATCAATCGACCGCCTCCGGGCACCGAGACGCAGGGCTGTTACTTCCACCGAGAAGTGTCTGAACTCGTAAACCTCGTGTGTACACCTTCATCATAGCTAAGATCTTGCCTCTCCATACCTACCCCCCTTTCTACTGTCAGTCTTAGTATCACGACAGTGGTGGCCGATCAGGAGACTTGGATTTGGCATGCATTCTTTGGAATGCCTGGATCTTTGAATGCCATCAATGTTGTCAATCGGTCACCAGTGATGAATAAGATTGCAAATGGTGAGTTGCCATTGGTGCAGTTTGTAGCAAATGACCGTATGTACAACTATGGCTATTATCTAGCGGATGTCATCTATTCAAAGTGGCAAACCTTCGTGAAGCCGTTGAAAAAGCCGGAAGGTAAGAAAAATCTTGATTTCCACAATGCTCAGGCGGCGGCTAGAAAAGATGTGGAGAGAGCATTTGGGATTTTGCAAGCCCAATTTGCTATTGTGAGAGGACCGGCTAGATTTTGGGATCAAAAAATGCTTTGGTACATCATGCACGCTTGTGTGATCATGCACAACATGATCATCGAGAATGAGCGTGGCCAAGATTTAGACTACTCACAGTATGAGCTCTTGGGACATCCCGTGTGAGTGCGACGGAGGGCTGAAAGGGTAGCCCGTTTTGTTGCCTCCTATCATGCCATTCGTCGTCCCGCAACGCACAATGAACTTCAGAAGGATCTGATTGAAGAGTGATGGGCATGACATGGACGACAAAGAGCATGATTTCTGCATTCGACATTGTATTGTTCATGAACTATTTGTTGTGTTTATTGCAGTATCTGTTGTACTGAACGATAAACTATTTGTTTGGGTTGTAATGATAACGAAATTGAACTATTTATCATTGATTTATTTTGTTTGTTTGATCATTTTTGCTTCTATTTGAAATGTATATGTGGTTTGTGCGTGCCGCGCGTGCTGCATTTTTGCACGCTGCTGGAGCGGCGCACGTGCGCTGCATTATAGCGCGACTGTTGGAGCCAGCGCTGACGGCCGCGCTAAACCAGCCGAAGCGTACGCGGCATACTAATTTTTAGCGCGTGGCGCGAAGCGCGGCTGTTGGAGATGCTCTTAGTTTGCTTCACGCACTGTGGTGGGGAAAATGCTCCAAAGAGCCATAGTCTTTTTTTCTCAATTCCTGACTACTTAAAGTTCTTTACGAAAAGTATGTAATGCCCTCATATTATAATTTTGGGATATCTAAATTGTCATAATGCGGATTCTGTTGTGCCTAATTTTGTGATGTCTAAACTTTTATAATGTAGATTTTGTTGTGCTTATCATAGATATGAGCTAGAAAATGATTTGCAAACTTGTATTTTTTAGTACAATATGTAGATGCCTAAGATTACACCCATATGTACTCACCCCTATGTATGCACACACTCACACCCTACCCCTATGAGCATCTTAGAGATACAGAGCCGACATTAGAGCATCTCCAACAGCTGCGCTAAACTAGCGCCGCGCCGCAAATTCGTCGGTTTTAGCGCGCGCGCAACGCGGCGGGTCGCTCCAGCGGGCGCGCAATAATGGCGCGCGCGCTAAACCGAGTTGGGCGCGCTGTCGGAAACGCCATCCCGCGCGGCGTATTTCAGGCGCCTGGTACAGTGCGCGGCACACTCGACCGCTCGCGCCGCACTCTCTCCTTTCCTCCTCCTACGCCCCGCGCGCGCCGGCCCCGGCGCCACCCATGGACGCGCACACCGGCGCCCCGCTCTCCCCGCTGTACAGCCGCGACCCCCCTCCCCCGCTGTCGCCGCCGCCGCAGCCGCAGCCGCCGCCTCCGCCGCCGCCGCCGGAAACCCTAGCGCGGGTAGCGTTGGCGTCGCCACCGCTGGAGCTCCGCCGAGCGCCGGCCTCGCGCGCAGCCTCTTCTTGCCGCCATGGATGACCACGGCGACGGGTGGCGTCGCGCCGGCGCCGTCCCGTGCCGCCGCCGCACCGTCGAAGCTCCCCAGTGCGGCACTGCCGAAGAAGGGCAAAACTTCGGCGAAGAAAAACAAGGCGGCGGACGGCTCCGGCGGCACGAAGGCGAGGGGAAAGAAGCTTGCAGGGCATTCGACGGCCGCGGCGGCTACCGAAGCGCCGGCGAGCTCACTCGTTGAGCCGGCCGCCGACGCGCACCATGTGTTCGACGAAATGCCCCCAAGGTGAAAAAAAATTCTAACTTCTATTTTCTTTTTGTTTTTCAATGCATCATCACATATAGATAGCTTATTTGCATTGTTCAAAAATTTTTGTAGTCTCAATGATGATGCATACATGTCAACTATGGGTGTTGGGTCCAACAATTCGCATTGGTCTCAAACCAATGACATCCATTTGGAAGACCATGAATTTGAGGTGGACGAGGAGGGTGAGGGCATTGTCGACGCGCCGAAAGGAAGAGCGGGCAATTACAGCACCAACGATGACAAGTTACTATGCAATACTTATTTGCAAGTGTCAAGGGATCCATCCATTGGAGGTGATCAAAGTAGAGATGCGTATTGGGGGCGAATGAAAGAATACTTTGATGCTCACAACATGAGTGGAATTGACCGCTCGGAGAGATCACTTCGGTCCCGATGGTCCACAATCAACTCGGATTGTCAAAAGTGGGCGGCCGCACAAAAGTCAGTTGACAAGATTAACCCAAGTGGCACAAATGAGGATGATAGAGTAAGTGGCATCTCATATATGTTCATCTCATACTTGTTTTTGGTGTCCGAAGTGCTAACTTGTTTTATTTTTATTGTAGTACAACATTGCACAAAACTTGTTCAAAGAAGAGACGAGGAAAACCAAGAAGGGGAAGATCAAGAAAGGAAGGTTCTTTACCTTGTCTCATTGCTATGAAGTGTTAAAGAATGATGAGAAATTGAAGAATCGTGATGGTTTGGATGATTTGCATTTGAGCAACAAACGCAAGGTGGATGATGATGAGGAGGAGGATGATGCATCAAGTGATGACGGCAAGAGAAGCCCCACACCCAACTCGGTTTCATACTCGAAGCCAAAATGACCGGATGGGTGCAAGAAAGACAAAACCGAAAAGAAGAAGAGGAAAGGAGATGATGAGCTCAAAAATGCTATGGAAGCTATTGTGAAGGCAAGAAAAGAAGCCAACGAGGTGAGGAAAATGGCAAGGAACCAAGATGCCGCGGCTGAGGAGAGGAGGTGGCCGCCGAGGAGAGGAAAGTGGCATTGGAGGAGAGGAAGGTGGGCATGGAGGAGCGATCTAGGTTGTTGGAATGGGAGAAGCATTTGTTCTTCTTGGACACATCTTCGTTCAATGGTGCGCAAAAGGAATATGTCAACCTTGCTCGTGAAGAAGTCTTGATCCAAAAAAGAGCCATGATCCGCACAATGGATGGCGGTGGCCTTGGCGGCGCCATGGGAGGCATGGGTGGCTTCGGCGCCATGGGAGGCATGGGTGCACCTCCGGCCGCCATGGGAGGCATGGGTGGCTTCGGCGCCATGGGAGGCATGGGTGGCTTGGGCGCCATGGGAGGCATGGGCGCACCTCCGGCCACCATGGGAGGCATGGGTGGCTTCGGAGCACCCTCTGACACTATGGCCGCCATGGGAGGCATGAGTTTTGCTACTCTTATGGGAGGCATGGGTGCACCTCCGGCCATGGGTGGAATGTCTTTTAATGTGCCTCCTCACACACATTCCCGTGAAGATGCCGTTGAAGATCTTGCCAACACCGTCGGAGCTTCACGTGATGCGATGCGTGATGAGGATAGGGAGGAAGATTCATCTTCGGAGGCGGAAGAATCGTCTTCGGAAGATGAGGACGAAGACGAGGAAGATGTTTGATGTGTCTTTCATTTATATGTCTTGAACTTTTACTTTGCATTTTGAACTTGGTTGGATGAACTTGTGGGCATGACTTGGTTGGAAGATGTTTGTGGACAAATTTCACATGTTTATTGCATTTTGATAATTGTTTCGAAACCCAAGTCGCGCGCGTCGGGCGAGTCGCGCGCGCTGTATTTCTGTGCGCTGCATTATTGCGCGGCTGCTGGAGCCAGCGCTCGCGGCCGCGCTAAACCAGCCGAAGCGCGCGCGGCAAACAGGTTTTTTGCGCGCGGCGCATAGCGCGGCTGTTGGAGATGCTCTTACAACTTGAAATTTACAAATTCATCACAGACGCCTCGTAATCAACGGAAACGTCTCCTCCTGCTGAATGAACATTGCCGAAAAGCCTGAAATAAATTCAGGAAAATGCGAGCATCAGTGCCATGTCTAGATTGAACCTTGGCGAGCTGGTTCACCACAAGGAACCTAACCATCGGAGTTCGGAGGTACGCCTAGTTTGCGATTTGCAAGCTTGTTGAATACTAAGCATTACATTTAAAATGTTGTGTCATCGACATTCAAGAAGAATTCACATGAAAGGAGGATTGTTGGGGTATTAGGGCATCTCCAACGGTGACTTGCAAGTTTTTTCCCGCATCCATCCGCGGACTGTGTCCGTGTGTGTGTGTGTGTGCGTGTGTGTGTGTGGGGGGGGGGGGCAGTCCGTGGACATTGATACGGGAGGACGTCATCTAACGTTGTCCGCATACATTTCAAACACTTTTCAACAAACCAAATGAAATTCATGCAAACACGGAAGGATTTCATACAAACATGTCAGGGTTTCATTAGATTTCGAACATTTAGAAGAAAAAAAGCCGACCCGGCCCTAAACTATCCTACGGCAGCGGCACCTGGCAACCAAGCCCTTGTCGTCCTCCATCCCCCGTCTTCATGACCACCGGCGATAAGACCGATGAAGTGAAGCTGCCGTCTCCGGCGAGGAAGAGTAGAACACAGGAGACGGACTGACCCACATGGGACACAAGACCCTACTATCTCCTATGCCCCACTCATCCTCCGAGCAGTCTGTGCCTTGTTCGTCGTCGGTGGACATGAGGTCCACGATGGAAAATGGTGGCGCTCGCGCTGCCGTCTGCTCCTCATCGTCTCAGGAGATCGACTCCGGCTTGATGTCTGACGACAAGAAGAGCTTGGGCGGTGGCGCCACGATCCAGTGCTCCCTTGGATTTGGAGTGTGCAAAGAACCACTTCGAGGCGTCGGATTCGCCCATCGCGGCAGCCGGTGCTGGAGATGTGCAAGTTTGAGAGAGGAGCGGAGAAGCGGCAATGTGGTGATAAAGGGCTTGTGTCCTTGGGTGGCAGGCTTAAATAGCCAGGGCAACCCGACTAGCGCTGCTTCAATGTATGCAATGGCTGGATCGCAGTCGTCGTGCCAATGTAAACATCGTGCCGGTCAGCCGTCCAGTCATGTCCATCTAACCGACATGAATGCGGGGGTAGGCGAGCATCCAACCGCGTGTGGCCCGAGTGACATAATGTGGGTGAAGGGTTCTGGAATGGCCGCCTCGGCGAGTGTTTAGGGTAGGTCCACGATGTCGGAGTCTTTACATTGCGGACGTCCAGATGTCCGCAAACATCCGCTTCGTTTGTGCCGATTTGAAGAATTCCGAACGTCCGAACCGGTTCAAACAATTTCGAAGACTGTTGTTGGGTGACAAAAAATGTCTTAATCATCCGGTCTAAAATTTTGAGGGTGATTTGGTGTTTATCCGGTCCAAACGAGTACAGTAATTCTCGCAAAAAAAAAAGACACACGATTAAAAACTGGACAAAAACCTTGGGACCATCAAAGCCTACTATCGGCACTGCAACCCAGCGTGTGATTGTTTTCCTCTCGTCCCTGGCGGCTGGAACCCTAGCCGCCGCCAGGGGGAGGCCGATCTTCCAACACCGCTCTCTGGCGGCTCCCCTCCGCCGGCGACCTCGGTCGTCGGTGGTTAGGGGAGTCACCGGATCCACGCGTGTGGATCGTTTTTACTTTCTCGTAGTCTAGGTTTTTAGGTTGTTCATCGTCTTTGCTTCGGCGCGACGATGACAACGCTGAATAAAGATTCGTTAGATTCTTTCCTGACGAGGCCATCGGCCCTATGGTTGGGGATGGATTTGGAAACCAGTCTGTTCAAGTAAGGATGGTGCGGCGGCGGCGGCATCCTCATGGTGGACCTGTGTCCTCGGGCTCCGCCGTTGCGACGACGTTTGCTCCAGCGTCGGCGCGGAGCTTGGGAGGTAGTCCAGGAGCGGATGCAGATTGTGGTCTGCATCGACGACATCTGGAAGACGGAGCATGTGCTGGGCTCGTGGTTGGTGGATGGCAGATATGGTTTCCTCCTTCGGCGTTTTAGTCGTGGTGGGTTGCTAGATCTGGAGTTCGATGGCGTGTCCGGGATGTTGCCCCGGTCTGATTCGTTCAACGGTAAGGGTTTCACTTTTGGTGAGCCACCTTGGAGGTCCGTAAAGCTGCATATCAGCGATGGAGCCGCGTCGAGCTCGGGTGAGAAGGTGATTCGTCATTATTTTCTTCGGTGGCTGCTGTGGTGGTGCCGGAGGCAGGTGACGGGCGTTGGTGTCAAGCTCAGAGATGTTCTGTTATCTTTTTAGTTTTGTCATGTCGGTCTTTACGTGACTTGTACTTTATTCTTTATGATATGAATGAGACACGTATTACTATGAAAAAAAAAACAGCCGCCTCGGGCTCCCAGTCCCACGGCACGAGCACGTACAATCGGCTACGCGGCCTGTGTCGGGCGCGACGGGTCAGTGTCGGGACCACACGGGCGTCCATCGGGTGCGTGGACCTGGTTTGGTTCGGGCGTTCGGCTACCGTGTCCCGTCCGCCGTCGCCTCTTCCCTTCGCTTGCACACCACACCACGACCCACCCCACCTACCCATTTCCTTCCGCGGGGGACCCCCACCGCTCCCGCGACCGTATCGCCGTCGACTGGCGCAGCCTCCGCGACGCGGCACGGGCTCGCGCGCCCGCACGTTTGCCAGGTGTTGCTCGCCGGTCCGGTCCGGGGCGGCAGGCGACGATACGTGCACCCAAGGAGGAAGATATTTATTTTAACCAGCATGTGGAGGGAGTATTTTTAGTTTTATACGGGATGATATATATGGGCCATGGCGGGCCAAAGCTTATAGCTAACCAAACTCAACCTCCTTTTGATCTCAATGTAAGTAGCCACCCCTTAACCAATGGAGCCTTTTTCTTAACTAACCCTTTTTTTTATGTGTGTGAAAGCAACCATGCATTTGGAGGGAAAAGCATAGGCAGACAAGTGCATTGTCCGTATGACGACATATTATGTGATCTAGCTCGCCCACTCTCTGACCCACCCTTTCCATTTAGCCGAGGAGTGGTTTGGGATTAAAAAAACTGCGAGAAAACTTCATCGAACTATTCATCAACAGTCAAGGTAGTACAAAAACATCCGAAGTAAAAAATACATACAAGTCATTAGACCACCTAGCAATGCCTACAAACATTGAAGCGAGCCGAACACGCGCCACCTTCGTCGCCTCTCCCTCAACGCAACCTTCCCACCAATGAGGGCCGGGATCCATCGTGGCTCCATGGTCCAAGAACCATAGGTGACAAGGCGGACCGGCGCCAACGCCGACACCGACGAGAGGCACTGAAACCCTAGCCAAGCGCCTTGGTCGCAGGAGCGAAGGGGTTCAGCCTCGTCTCATAAGTGCGTGTAGTAATACAGTGGTATGAGATCTTTATTGAAATCAATCAGAGGTTGCATGTGTGTATCAATGAGAGGCGGAATACATCGCGACCTCCAGTGTATACCGTGGAAGTTGGCTACATCTCAGAGCCCATGCTAGGCTAAAGAGTAAAGAGTGGGGAGGCAAGCTCTAGTGAGAATTGGGTTACTGTAACCATCCTACGTCTTAGGGATCGGTTAGATATACTCTTTTTTTTTTTTGCGGGGTGGTTAGAGATACTCTTAGATAGGTAGAGTTTTATATAAAGTGAATCACATAAGTAAGAAATACGATGTGACACTATTTAATAAGGAAAGATATCTTAATGTATATAGCCCATATACTATATATAAAGTCCATCACATAAGTGAGAACAGACATGACACTCTATTTAATAAGAAAAAACAGAATTGCCACATCTTAAGCCGGAAATCCAACTCGGTGCCCAGGCTCATCTGCTCACGCTCAGAAAA
>NC_041393.1:665840934-665882546 GCF_002162155.2 Triticum dicoccoides
TTTTTGCAGCTCTCGGCAAAAAAGATAAATCGGGTCAGAACAGTGAGTGAACAGTAAACATTTTTACAGACCCTCATTTTGTCTTTTTTGCCGAGAGCTGCTCAGATGTCTAAATGAGATGAAATTTGGTGCGAACCTCACGCATCAAATTATCTACCACCCAAATTTTCTTTGGAATTTTTGGAATTTTTTTAGCATTTGTTTTGAATTTTTTTCTGAGAGGGGGTGCAGATGAGCCTGGGAGCAGAAACTCCGCGTCCCATCTTAAGCTATATATATCTTGTACAATATATGAAGTCTGTCACGTAATAAGTAATACGGCGTGACACTATGTAACAAAGGAAAAAAAATAGAGTTATCATATCTTAATCCGGACATAGAGCACCAAAATCTAAGACACCTCATGATTTTCCACTCACAAAACACACTAAATAAGGGCTCTTAGTTTTATATACTACGATCCAAACACATATTTAAAGCGATATACAAGGCATTAAGAGAATCATATCTAAATTTTAAATGTATATTTAACCGAGATACAACACATTAAGAAATTGTATCTTAAGTTTTTTTTTAACATCAATTCAGACACAAGCGCTCATATATACGCGCATACACTCACCCCTATGAATGCACACACATACACTCTACCCCTATGAGCACATCCGACAGACTGAGCCGGCGTATCATCTTGAAATTTTACGAATTCACCATAGGCGCCTCGTAGTCGACAGGAACGTTTCCTTCCACTGAACGCATATCGCCAGAAATCCAGAAATAAATCCAGGATAAATACGAGCGTCAGGACTTGAACCCTGATGGGTTGGGGATACCACTGTCCACCTAACCATCCAACCACAGGTTGGTTCGTAATTGTATCTAAGTTTTAAACACATATTTAATGCATTAGATATACAATACTAAAATACCGCCCTTTAAGAAAATGCTATCTAAATTGAGAAACAGTATAACATAGCCACCTACTAGCCCTCTCAGCGACTTGAGATACTAAGCCATTGGATCCTTGAACGAGCGCCCTAGATCGATTGGCCGTCTCGCTGGCATCCGGGAGGCATTTTTCACCCGTCACCCCGCTTGCTGCGCCTGGCCCACCTTGTTCGGCGGCGCAGGACGTGTGGGCTGCGGCGGCGCATCAACGACTGTGGTGGGTTGGGCAATGGCGTATGGTTGGGGACGGCAGCGACTTTCTCGAGCTTCACTCCGGCCGACTGTCCATCTCTCCTGAATCCCAATGCTTCGTACCTTCTCCCCGGCACAGCGATGGCGGCTGTGTGCGTCGTACTCCCGGCTTCCTCACTTGTGCCCAATGTGTCTTGCGCTGCTGCTCCGTCTGACGGTTGTATGATTGTATCCGTCCAAGAGTCCAAGACCGCCCTCCATACGAATGTGCTTCTTGGCTAACAACGCTCCCTTACCTACCTGGTAGTCTGGTACCAACACTTTCTCCCCATCCTTTCTCTTTCTCTGCGCATGCAAACTCTTTCTTAAATTACAATGGAGCACTGCCTATTTTGATCTTCTGCATCCAAACTCTTTCCTATACTAGGATGGAGCCCTGCCTATTTCGATCTTGCGAGGCAACACGACCTACATAGGTAATCTTTTTAAGTAAATTTAATCAAAGTACATTTTAAGTTTCGAACTGTAATATGTAGTAATAAGCATAACAACATTGTTATTCACCAAAACTTGGGACGTAATTTTTGTGACACTCAGGTCAATTAGAACATATGCTATACCTAACTTTTTTTATGCATGCCAAGCTGATATTTCAGTTTTGGTTGCCCAGACTGGGAATACTGAATTTTGTTGGACAAAAAAACATGCAGAGAACTTTAGAAAATGATCCACATGTACCCGGCCTTATGGTTTGTTGAATGATGGATGTGTTCCCCCACGGCTTGATCAAATGCATTTTTGCCAAATCTTTTTCTTTATATTTTCTTACTACAGAAACATCTTACATTTTGGGACAGGGTGAGTACTATCAAAATGACACAATGAGAAACAAACGAGCTTAAAATAAACAATATATACTTCTGCTATGAACAAATTTAACTTTACATTTTGTATTTTTTAAATAAGTATGTTAATTATAAAATTAGGCGGGCGCGGCAACGCGCGCTATCATGATCTAGTGCATATGATACAATACATAGTTTTAAACACATATTTAATGCATTAGAAATACAATACTAAAATGCTACCCTTTTTACAAAAACACTATCTAAATGCATATGATACAATGCATAAAAAAATTGTATCTAAGTTTTAAACACCTATTTAATGCATTAGATATACAATACTAAAATCAGTACCCTTTTTTACAAAAATACTATCTAAATACATATATCATACAATGCATTAAGAAAATTATATCTAAGTTTTAAACACATATTTAATGCATTAGATGTACAATACTAAAATACTACCCTTTTTACAAAAATACTATCTAAATGCATATGATACAATGTATCAAGAAAATTAAACACGTATTTAATGCATTAGGGGTACAATACTGAAATAACACCCATTAAAATAGTCTCTATCTAAATGCATATTTAATGAATATGATACGATGGAGTGTTCTTATTTCCCCGCTTGCTACAGAAAACAACTGTGAATTTTTCAGTGTCATGTTTCTCCAACAGCCACCGCATAGTTGGATACGTATACGCTATTTTATTTATTTGTCCATGACTCGAATTTAAATATATTTTACTCCGGATAAACCCATAAGCTGAGGTGCGACACAAAAACCATAGACTTCCTCCATCCGGGTTCATTAGCCCCTCATATTCTAGATCAAAATTTAACCATACATACGACTAATGAAAAAGAAGAGATATATCCATAAAATACATATGGTTGGATTTGTATTTTAAAAAGGTTTGACATGGTATAACTTGTGTGGCATATAACTCGTATTTTTAAGCTAAATTTATAGTTAAACTTTGACCCAAAATAAAAGGGACCAATTAAACCCGAACGGAGGAAGTAAAAGCCGGTGAAATAAAACCACCACAATCTACCACACACCAAACGCAGTTCGAAGAATATATTATCGAGTCCATACCCCTTATATTAAAATCCGCAAAGTTGAATAAAACAGATCCCTTATGCTCACATTTCAATTGGAGGATGTCAAAGCTCATTTCCAACCTAATCTTTTACATTACATATGCAGTTATGCAACCGTGTTGGACCGCATGTTGACTTCCACAGCAAACATGGAAACCAAGTCAAACCGAAACTGCGAGCCTGGAGGGACCACATTGCAAAAGTAATAACACGTGACATTTTCAGAAACACCCCTCTGTTGCGTGAACAAAGATCAATTCGGTCCTTCCCCTTCGCCTTTACCCCCAGTTTATAAACCAGCCCCACCCTCTGTCTCCTTCCTCCGGTCTCCCTTCCCCCACGAAAATATTCCCACCCTCTGTCGCCCGCCCGCCTCCCCTTCCTCCTCTGACAGCCATGGCCCACCTCCAGCTCGCGGCGGTCGCCGGGGGCGGCCGCGCGGGCGACGACATGGAGGACGTGGCGCTGCTGGGCTCCTACGACGAGGAGATGGGCGGCGCGGCGCCGGCGGGAGGCGGCGCGGAGGACGCGGAGGAGGAGGCGGAGGCGCACGTGCGGGTGACGGGCATGACGTGCTCCGCCTGCACCGGCGCCGTCGAGGCCGCCGTCTCGGCCCGCCGCGGCGTGCGGCGCGTCGCCGTCTCCCTGCTCCAGAACCGCGCCCGCGTCGTCTTCGACCCCGCGCTCCTCAAGGTGAGATGGCGTCCCGTGATCCTTGCGCGCCTGCGCCTGCGCCTCTCTCCGGGCCATTCCGGAGCTCGTCTATGCATTTGGGGGGCGGTAATTTTTCGCGGACAAAATCGTTGCGCCTGCAGCGTTTGTTTTTTTTGGTAAAAAAAAACAGTAAAATGGACCGCGTCTTTGGAGGCTTTCGATTGCCGCGAGAGGCTCGGGGAGTTGGTGCGCTTGCTCCACGAAGCTCGCTTCCACTTCATGCGATTGGGTGAATTGGGCTTGCAATTTTTGGTTTTAGTGTAAGTATAGACGTGAGAATTGAATTCGTGGGGTTGTCTGTCGGGTCGGAAATACGCCGTCAGTTAAATGCGGTGCTGTACACCTGGGAGTCAGATCGCGGGATCGGTCGATCGCCGGCGGTTGATGATTCGAGCCCCTTTTGCTTTCGGGGTTGGTGAGCTGTAGACTTTGTTGGATGGATCGTGGATCGCGGGATTTGGGGGAGAGCGTGGCACCGCAGTAGCTTTTGGTTGGTTGGTGAGCTGATGGAGGAGCTGTTGAATCATAATTTTCGGTGGAAAGTCTAAAAGAGGCGCTGAGCTGATGGTTGACATTGCACGGCTCAACTCAATCAACGTGATGTGCAGACTGGTTTCAAAACACTGAACTGTGTGACGAACTTTTACTACCATTTTGCCATGTACTACTTGCTTGAGAATGGCAATGAGATGGTGCATTTGTACTCATTGTACTGATGTTGCCTGGGCTGTATGGAACTTTGAGCTTGTTTTGCAACACCTTTAAAAGCCGCGACCACAGCTTGTTAATTATACTTGTGTTTTGAATTTTTTTCCCACCATGAGCAGTGAGCCGCACCTTTTGATCATTTGCTTTCTGGCTGTAATTTTGTTGTTTAGCTTCAGACTATGAATATAATTAGCTTCGAATGATTCCTCAGAAAAGTGTGAGCAGTCTCTCCCCACCGTTGGCCGTAAAAAGACAAGCCCAAGCAATCATACGAGTTGTTTGATCCCTCTTTTCCCCTTCCCTGAAACAGTTCAACTTCAATTTGAATACTAATCCCTGTATGCCAAGTTCTGCTCCAGTTCTTTTTTTGAGGGGGTTCTGCTCCAGTTTAGATGACTGATTCCATAGTGATACATATTGGCTCTAGATCTTTTGGCATATTTGGGTCACTTTGTTAACTGCATTTTTATTTTGAGACTTCTTCGTGCAGGTTGAGGATATAATAGAAGCTATAGAAGATGCTGGATTTGACGCTGAAATTCTCCCAGATTCTGCAGTCCCTCAACCTAAGTCACAGAAGACATTGTCAGCACAATTTAGGATAGGAGGAATGACATGTGCCAATTGTGTAAACTCGGTTGAGGGTATCTTAAAGAAACAACCTGGTATAAAAGGAGCAGTCGTTGCCTTGGCAACCTCATTAGGAGAAGTTGAGTATGATCCGTCTACCATTAGCAAGGATGAAATTGTTCAAGCTATTGAGGATGCTGGTTTTGAAGCTGCATTCTTACAGAGTAGCGAGCAAGATAAGATATTGCTAGGCCTGACTGGCACCCACACAGAGAGGGATGCAGATATACTACATGATATCCTGAAGAAAATGGATGGTTTGCGACAGTTTGCTGTAAATACTACCCTCTCCGAAGTTGAGATTGTATTTGATCCAGAAGCTGTAGGTCTGCGATCAATTGTGGATACTATTGAAACGGGAAGCAATGGGAGATTCAAAGCGCATGTGCAGAATCCTTACAGCCGAGGGGCTTCAAATGACGCACATGAGGCCTCCAAAATGCTCCATCTTCTTCGTTCTAGCTTATTCCTAAGTGTAAGTTTTGATCTTTGCTTTTCTCTTGCTCACCTAATTGGTTATAGTACAGTTGGCATAGTTGATAGTTGTCTCTAGGCAAGACAACTTACAGTGGAATAGGGTATGTATGATGTGTCAGCAACAGGTAGCATAGAAATGACACTTTAAACAGAAGCATGGTAGCAGTTTAGTTATATAGAAAAATAGCGTCTTTCATATTCTTGTCATTATGTGGCATCTAACTCAGTGGGTCCTGTTTTACTACTGTTTTTTCTTAAATATGAAACCCAACAAGACAAGATACATGGGAGAGCAATGTTGTCCTATTTCAATATTTGAGCAAGTGAGAATTGAGGACATTGACATCTCGCATGGTATTCACATCAAATCTGACAATTGACTAACAGTAGGGGTGTTGTAGAAAACATATAAAACGTATGGTTGTCTACTTTCTCTTACAAAATAGGGATATTTGGTATTTTTTGCCTAGTAATATATTTTGTTTGCTTCCTACTGTTCAAAATACGTCGAACTTTTGCTATGCTGCTGCTTGCTTACTGACTCAATTCAATTGCCTCTTTGCAACAGATTCCTGTATTTTTCATACGTATGATCTGCCCGAGTATACCTTTCATCAGTACATTGCTTCTCAGGCATTGTGGACCATTTCATATGGGGGATTTGGTGAACTGGATATTGGTTAGCATTGTACAGTTTGTTGTTGGCAAGAGATTCTATGTTGCAGCTTACAGAGCCTTAAGACATGGTTCTACGAATATGGATGTGTTAGTTGTTCTTGGCACCACTGCATCATATGTATATTCCGTTTGTGCACTACTATATGGAGCATTCACTGGATTTCAACCTCCAATATATTTTGAGACAAGTGCAATGATAATTACGTTTGTGTTATTTGGGAAGTATCTTGAGGTTCTTGCAAAGGGGAAGACATCAGATGCTATTAAAAAGCTTGTAGAACTTGTCCCTGCTACTGCTATTTTGCTTCTGAAAGATAAAGGTAAGTGGTACACACACATAACTGTTGTACTCAAATGCAGTTTGTCTAAAACTGCAAGCAAACTGACATTACTATTTCAAATTCAGAAGGAAAATATGTTGGGGAGAGGGAGATTGATGCTCTGTTAGTCCAACCTGGTGATGTCTTGAAAGTGCTTCCTGGTTCGAAAGTTCCTTCTGATGGTGTTGTTGTTTGGGGAACAAGCCATATCAATGAAAGTATGATAACTGGTGAATCTGCACCGATGCCTAAAGAAGTATCAAGTGTAGTAATTGGAGGGACAATCAACTTACAGGGCATCCTTCATATACAAGCAACGAAAGTAGGATCCGGGACAGTTTTGAGTCAGATAATATCTCTGGTTGAAACCGCTCAAATGTCCAAAGCTCCTATTCAGAAATTTGCCGATTATGTGAGTATACTTATTTTGTATGTGATATTCGATGTTTGCATATATCAAATATCTCTGTCAACTCTGCATCTTCCTAATATGATTTTAGATCCCAAAATATTTGAAATGATGCATTTGGGCATTGTTCTTATGCCATTTTTTCTTGTTGAAATGCCTTTTTCAGAACTATAATTTCATCTTTCATGTTGTGCGAAGTGCATGTTCATTTCACACATTGCTTTCTGCTTCTCTTGGTATTTGAAGTAACCTATTAACTTTTAGTAAAACTTTTGGAGGACTAGCTTACTCCTGAATTAGCTACGTGTTCACCAAAAGCATTGCAACGTATTGTAGATGCCTATTTTGGTTGGTGCTGACATTCCACTGTTACTTTTTCAGGTGGCTAGCATTTTTGTTCCAATTGTCATCACCTTGTCCATTCTAACGTTCTCCGTGTGGTGAGTTAAATAAACATTGTACAAAATTCATAGTAATGCTTCTTCAAGTTTCTCATTTGTGGATTGTCTACATTTATAGGTTCTTATGTGGATCGTTCGGAGCATATCCACATTCATGGTTTGACGGAACTAGCAATTGCTTCGTTTTCTCCCTCATGTTCTCCATATCTGTTGTGGTGATTGCTTGCCCTTGTGCCCTTGGTCTGGCAACACCAACTGCTGTAATGGTGGCAACTGGAATAGGGGCTAATCATGGAGTACTTGTAAAAGGTGGAGATGCATTGGAGAGGGCTCAAAATGTAAATTACGTGATCTTTGATAAAACAGGGACACTAACACAAGGAAAGGCTGTTGTTACAACTGCAAAGGTTTTCTCCGGAATGGACCTTGGAGATTTCCTCACACTAGTAGCATCTGCAGAGGTGAGGCAATCAATCTTGATCACAAATTACTCTTATGGTTCATATCATGGTGTTTTGGAAAAAAGACGTGTTTTGATGTTTTACCTGTCATATCACTGTGGTTCATATCAGTATGTGGTAAAAACATGTTATGGTTTGCTCCTTGCTCAGGCAGGATATTAGTTACTTTCTGACTGCATATCCATATATGATAAAGGGGAAAAATGTAAGTTGAAAAATATTTATGTTTTTGTTTCGTACACAGGCAAGCAGTGAGCATCCTCTTGCCAAAGCTGTATTGGAATATGCATTTCATTTCCATTTCTTTGGCAAGCTCCCTTCCTCAAAGGATGGCATTGAGCAAAGAAAAGAGCAGATATTGTCCCAATGGTTGCTTGAAGCTGAAGATTTCTCTGCTGTGCCTGGCAAAGGAGTGCAATGTTTGATCAACGATAAGACAGTTTTGGTGAGTCATAATTAGCCATTATCCTTTACCCCTTCTGTAAAATACCTCAAAGCAGTGTGTAACTGTAACATATGTATTGCTAGATGTTCCCAAGTAAATTGCTGATTGTCTGTAATAAATGTTACCACAGATTGGAAACCGTGCCCTGATGAACGAAAATGGGGTGAGCGTTCCCCCGGAAGCTGAAAGTTTCTTGGTAGACCTGGAACTGAATGCAAAAACAGGCATTCTGGTGGCATATGACAGCAGTTTTGTGGGGTTGATGGGGATAGCCGATCCCCTGAAAAGAGAGGCTGCTGTAGTCGTGGAAGGACTGAAGAAGATGGGCATTCATCCAGTGATGCTCACAGGCGACAACTGGAGGACTGCACAAGCTGTTGCGAAAGAGGTTCGTATCTGTTTGCTTCTAAATTCTGATCACCCATTTGTCGATTTTTACCACCTCAAGTGCCTAACTGTTTACACTGGGTTATTGTCATTTGGCAGGTTGGCATTGAGGATGTGAGAGCAGAGGTCATGCCCGCGGGCAAAGCCGACGTGGTCCGGTCGCTCCAGAAGGACGGGAGCATAGTGGCCATGGTCGGGGACGGCATCAACGACTCCCCGGCCCTCGCGGCGGCGGACGTCGGGATGGCCATCGGGGGCGGCACGGACATCGCCATCGAGGCGGCGGACTACGTGCTGGTGAGGAACAACCTGGAGGACGTGATCACGGCGATCGACCTCTCGAGGAAGACCTTCAACCGGATCCGCTGGAACTACTTCTTCGCCATGGCGTACAACGTGGTCGCCATACCGGTGGCCGCCGGCGCGCTGTTCCCGGTGACGGGGCTCCAGATGCCGCCGTGGCTGGCCGGCGCCTGCATGGCCTTCTCGTCCGTGAGCGTGGTGTGCTCCTCGCTGCTGCTGCGGAGATACAGAAAACCCAGGCTCACCACCGTGCTGCAGATAACTGTAGAGTAGAGCGATAGCTTCTTTTGTGAATACTGTAAGTCCCGTTCACCATTTTTACAGAAGTGAAATGAAAAGAAAGAAAATGGCTTCTTGTGTACGGCTGCGGTGAATTACTTTTCTGAATTCTTCATAAACGGCCAGGGAAGAGTAAATAGTATAAACCTACTACTTTACAGGCTAGGGTTTCAAAAAACAACCGGTTTTAAAATTTTCTCGGATAACTACCAAATGGGTTGTCGGCTGTTTCAAAAAATCGAAAATCTTCGTTGTTAAAAAATTAAACAGGTTTATGATAGGTCGGGCCCGCACCTAAACAATCTGTCTATTTGACCGTGTGTTTGACCGTTAACTGGCATGTGGGTCCCACATGTCAGTGTCGGTAGACTTTTCAAAAATGCCATCAGGTCCCTGCAAACTTTTCAAAACGCAGTCGGGTCCCTGCGAACTTTTGAAAAAAGCAATCGGGTCCCTCCTCGTGGCCGTGCGCCAGCAGCCGGCGTGAGGGCCGCCGGCCAGCAGCCATGGCACTGCCATGGAGCTCCCTTTCGTCCCGGGCGACGCGTGGAGCTCCCTTCCGTCGCGACAGGAACAACACCAGCGACTAGCTTGCGGGCCAGGCGGAAGGAGGCGGCTCGACGGGCTGGGTGCAGGCGGAGCTCCTTGCCGGCCGCTACCGCTTCTCCTGGGCATGGCGCGCGGCTCGCGGCAGCCTGTGCTCCTGGGCGCGGCGGCTCGCGGCGGCCTTTGCTCCTGGGGGCGGCTCGCGGCGGCCGACCCTTGCTCCTGGGCGCAGGGCGTGGTGGGGGTGGCCGTGGTCGGGCCTTTGCCGGGAGGAGGAGACGGGAAAGAAAGAGACAAGGAGAGAAGAAATGGTAGGAGGAAGAAGAGACATCTTACACGTGGGTCCCACAATAAGTTAACGGTCAAACAAAACGATCAACTAACGGATTGTTTAGGAGTGGGTCCGATCCGTCATAAATCGTTTTAAAATGTTAGCAACGCGGAATTTGAGTTTTTTAAAACAACCGACCACCCACTTGGTAGTTATCTGAGAAAAATTTAAAACCGGTAGTTTTTTGGAACCCTAGCCTGTAAAGTAGTAGTTTTATGCTATTTACTCGCGAGGGAATGCCATGAAATCCAGGTTCTCCTGATTCGTTGCAGCACAGATTTTGGAATCTCCAAAGGTTTGAATATGCAAAATAAAGAAATAAAAAATATGTATTCCTAATCTTCGCCTGAATCTCCAAAGATTTGGAAGTCCCGCTCACAGATTTGGGAAATTCCTAGCTTGGCAAGTTCTCACATCGTATGATTGTGTGATTTGGGTACAGTTTAGCCTATTTAGACTCGCACGGTTGGCCTGTTGGCTCAGGCACGGCAAAGTTCCAGACTCCATGGGTGGTTTTACGTTTGTTCGTGGCCCTAGTCCAAGCTCGACGGAGCCGCCGCCGTCGCCTTCTTCTGGCATGTCCAATCCGGCGGCCCGCTCTACCGCGTGGGAGGAAGGTCGCCGCGCTCCGACGAGTGGTGCTAGGTACGTGGGGCATCACCACCTTACCATCGATCATCGCAACAACCTTGTTCTGCCTTGTTCAAAGGGGAAGAAGACGGTCGACCCCATGGACTGTGGAGTGTATCTATGTTCTTCCCAAGGCACAAATCTAAAAGCGTGACTAGGTATTTAATTTAACGTAGAGGCAAATTAGTCTTTCCGAATTCAGACCCGCTTCAACCTTGGCTCACCCGAGAGTCCGAGACCCCGACTCCAGTCTCTAGCAAAACTGAAGTCTATGAATCCTGGGCTCATGGTCGTCCTCACTTCCGTCCGTGGAGCCAACACCGCCGCCGCCCGAACTTCTCCTCGAACGTATACCGCCGTGCCTCCACCGTGCTAAGCCGTCAACCCCATCACCGGCTCTGTCCGAAGCACTTGCGACTCTTGAGCAGGTGCAATTGTGCCAAACAGCAGTAGTCGGTGCTCGCTCTCAGGATCAAGCTTGTGTCTGTTGAAATTTACAACACAAACCTCCATCATTTTTCAACAAAGGGTGAAAATTTATTGGCTCAAAATGAAGCATCAAGAGGATTCAAACACAATGAGCATACATCCGGCCTCTGCATAGTTAAGATGCACACAGCCAACACCAACACACGCATGCAAAAACACGCCATCAAATAGCAAAGTCATCTAAGACCAAAACTATGCATAGGCGAGAAAAAAAAAGAAACCCAAAGCGATCAGATCCACGATCGGCAAACTATATTAATGACCATATCCGCACCGACCATCTCATGACATCACATGGACAACGAGGTTCTTCAACAGCAACGCCTTCAGGAAAGGAGCAACACTCAAGTGTCATCGTCATCGGATCCAACCACCCAAAGTCTGAATCTAGGTTTTCACCCCGAAGAACCACTTTGAGCATATCCGAGCAATGCCTTCAAACAAGGTAACGGCATAAAAACATCGTCATTGCCAGGTATAACCAACTCGGTTGCACCTAGGTTTTAACCCCAGATCTCGAGAGCATGTGCTCCATTAGCACCATCATCAAAGTCACTCATGTGTCGCACCACTTTTCCACGATCCCAGCAGCTACATGCGTGCGCGATGCGGGACCGCCGCCACTGCACAATCATCCCTCTGCGTCAAGTCGTCGTCGATAGTTTGCTTCTCCTTGTCGAAGTCAACCATCGGGTCTAAAGAGAGGAATCCTCACAATGACCTTTCGATGGTCACTGCCATAGCGAGTCCACCACCGCAAGCCAAAGGTCACCAAGGACCTACACCAACAGCGAAGCAAACCACCACAGACTACCACCTTACGGGCTTGTCTTACGGACCCCTTGCTCGCCAACCCCCCTCCTGATTTTCACCGTTGGGTCCCCCTCCCCCCTAATCTTCTCCAACCATATTTTGACACATGAGTCCGTAACATCTCCCCGGCAGAAATATGTCCGTAAGTCTAGCATTGCTCGCCCAAGCCTGTCGACCCGAAACCGTATTGCTGGAACTAGAGCACGAACGACAGATCACTGTCCTCACTCACGCACATCGAGACCAAACCAACCATGCCATGGTGAAGGAGGCGGGTCGAAACCCGGCACCGGTGCAGTCCACCAGTGGAGAAAGCCGTCATCACCGGAGCAGTTGCAACACACCTAGGCATAGCTAGCTGCCACCGTCGGATGAGGCTTCCTTTTGATGCATCCGGACTCAACAACCTAGGAGTTTGTTGGCGAGCAGCTGCAGCGGGCAGCTCCTATCCAGATTGGATCCGAGAGGGCCAAGCCAGACGCCTGCCGTACCAAGGCACTGCAAGATGCCGTGGGATGGAGAGAACTGCCCTGCCGCCGCCCAGCGCCGCGCAGGGCTTTGCCCCGGCTGCGCTGGCTGGCGGCGGCGAGGGAGGAAGGGAGGACGAGGGGGTGGTTTCGCCGGAGGTGGAGGTCGCCGCCCGTATCGCCCGATAGGCAACGCGGGGGCCTCAGCCACAAACCTCCTGTTGGGAAACGTGGTAATTTCAAAAATTTCCTACGATCACGCAAGATCATGGTGATGCATAGCAACGAGAGGGGAGAGTGTCGTCCACGTACCCTCATAGACCAAAAGCGGAAGCGTTAGCACAACGCGGTTGATGTAGTCGTACGTCTTCACGATCCGACCGTTCCAAGTACCGAACGTACGGCACCTCCGAGTTCAGCACACGTTCAGCTCGATGACGTCCCACGAACTCCGATCTAGCAGAGCTTTGCGGGAGAGTTCCGTCAGAGGCGTGATGACGGTGTTGATGATGCTACCGACGCAGGGCTTCGCCTAAGCACCGCTACGATATTACCGAGGTGGAATATGGTGGAGGAGGGCACCGCACACGGCTGGGAGAGATCAACAAATCAACTTGTGTGTCCATGGGGTGCCCCCTCCCCCATATATAAAGAGTGGAGGAGGGGGAGGGCCGGCCCTTAACTATGGCACGCACTGGGGAGTCCTACTCCCACCGGGAGTAGGATTCCCCCCTTCCATGTAGTAGGAGTAGGAGAGAAGGAAAGGGAAAAGAGAAGAGAAGGAAGGAGGGGGCGCAGCCCCTCCCCCTAGTCCAATTCGGACTAGGCCTTGGGGGGAGGGAGGGGGGGGGGGCGCAGCCTCCCCTCTCTCTTTCCCCTAAAGCCCAATAAGGCCCATATACTCCCCGACGAATTCTCATAACTCTCCGGTACTCCGATAAATACCCGAATCATTCGAAACCTTTCCGATGTCCGAATATAGTCGTCCAATATATCGATCTTTACGTCTCGACCATTTTGAGACTCCTCGTCATGTCACCGATCTCATCTGGGACTCCGAACTACCTTCGGTACATCAAAACACATAACTCATAATATAAATCGTCACCGAACGTTAAGCGTGCGGACCCTACGGGTTCGAGAACTATGTAGACATGACCGAGACACATCTCCGATCAATAACCAATAGCGGAACCTGGATGCTCATATTGGCTCCTACATATTCTACAAAGATCTTGTTGGAAATATGCCCTAGAGGCAATAATAAAATGATTATTATTGTATTTCCTTGTTCATGATAATTGTCTATTATTTATGCTATAATTGTGTTATCCGGAAATCGTAATACATGTGTGAATGAATAGACCACAACATGTCCCTAGTAAGCCTCTAGTTGACTAGCTCGTTGATCAACAGATAGTCATGGTTTCCTGACTATGGACATTGGATGTCGTTGATAACGGGATCACATCATTAGGAGAATGATGTGATGGACAAGACCCAATCCTAAGCATTGCACAAGATCGTGTAGTTCGTTTGCTAGAGCTTTTCCAAAGTCAAGTATCATTTCCTTAGACCATGAGATCGTGTAACTCCCGGATACCGTAGGAGTGCTTTGGGTGTACCAAACGTCACAGCATAACTGGGTGACTATAAAGGTATACTACAGGTATCCCCGAAAGTATCTGTTGGGTTGACACGGATCGAGACTGGGATTTGTCACTCTGTATGACGGAGAGGTATCTCTGGGCCCACTCGGTAATGCATCATCATAATGAGCTCAAAGTGACCAAGTGTTTGGTCATGGGATCATGCATTACGGTACGAGTAACGTGACTTGCCGGTAACGAGATTGAACGAGGTATTGGGATACCGACGATCGAATCTCGGGCAAGTAACGTACCAATTGACAAAGGGAATTGTATACGGGATTACTTGAATCCTCGACATTGTGGTTCATCCGATGAGATCATCGAGGAATATGTGGGAGCCAACATGGGTGTCCAGATCCCGCTGTTGGTTATTGACCGGAGAGCTGTCTCGGTCATGTCTGCATGATTCCCGAACCCGTAGGGTCTACACACTTAAGGTTCGGTGACGCTAGGGTTGTAGAGATATTAGTATGCGGAAACCTGAAAGTTGTTCGGAGTCCCGGATGAGATCCCGGACGTCACGAGGAGTTCCGGAATGGTCCGGAGGTAAAGAATTCTATATAGGAAGTCTAGTTTCGGCCACCGGGAAAGTTTCAGGGGTCACCGGTATTGTACCGGGACCACCGGAAGGGTCCCGGGGGTTCACCGGGTGGGGCCACCTATCCCGGAGGGCCACGTGGGCTGAAATGGGAAGGGAACCAGCCCCTGGTGGGCTGGTGCGCCCCCCTTGGGCCTCCCCTGCGCCTAGGGTTGGAAACCCTAGGGGTGGGGGGACGCCCCACTTGACTTGGGGGGCAAGTCCCCGCCTAGGCCGCTGCCCCCCCTTGGAGATGGGATCTCCAGGGCCGGCGCACCCCCTGGCCCCCTATATAAAGAAGGGGGGAGGGAGGGCAGCCACACCCTAGTCCCTGGCGCCTCCCTCTTCCCCGTACCACCTCTCCCTCTCGCTGAGCTTGGCGAAGCCCTGCCGAGATCGCCGCTGCTTCCACCACCACGCCGTCGTGCTGCTAGATCTCCATCAACCTCTCCTTCCCCCTTGCTGGATCAAGAAGGAGGAGACGTCTTCCCCTACCGTACGTGTGTTAAACGCGGAGGTGCTGTCCGTTCAGCACTAGGATCATCGGTGACTTGGATCACGACGAGTACGACTCCCTCAACCCGGTTCTCTTGAACGCTTCCGCTCGCGATCTACAAGGGTATGTAGATGCACTCCTCTCTCTCGTTGCTAGATGAACTCCATAGATTGATCTTGATGAAGCGTAGAAATTTTTTATTTTCTGCAACGTTCCCCAATAGTGCCTTCCAATTCGGATTGGGCTTGGGGGGGGGGCGCCCCCTCCCTTGCTCCTTTCCCCTTCTTTCCACTAAAGCCCATTAAGGCCCATATACCTCCCGGGGGGTTCCGATAACCTCCCGGTACTCCGGTATTATCCCGATCTCACCCGGAACCATTCCGGTGTCCAAATATAGTCGTCCAATATATCGATCTTTATGTCTCGACCATTTTGAGACTCCTCGTCATGTCCGTGATCACATCCGGGACTCCGAACTACCTTCGGTACATCAAAACACATAAACTCATAATATAACCGTCATCGAACTTTAAGCGTGCGGATCCTACGGGTTCGAGAACTATGTAGACATGACCGAGACACGTGTCCGGTCAATAACCAATAGCGGAACCTGGATGCTCTTATTAGCTCCTACATATTCTACGAAGATCTTTATCGGTCAAACCGCATAACAACATACGTTGTTCCCTTTGTCATCGGTATGTTACTTGCCCGAGATTCGATCGTCGGTATCTCAATACCTAGTTCAATCTCATTACCGGCAAGTCTCTTCACTCGTTACGTAATGCATCATCCCGCAACTAACTCATTAGCTACATTGCTTGCAAGGCTTATAGTGATGTGCATTACCGAGAGGGCCCAGAGATACCTCTCCGACAATCGGAGTGACAAATCCTAATCTCGAAATATGTCAACTCAGCAAGTACCTTTGGAGACACCTGTAGAGCACCTTTATAATCACCCAGTTATGTTGTGACGTTTGGTAGCACACAAAGTGTTCCTCCGGTAAGCGGGAGTTACATAATCTCATAGTCATAAGAACATGTATAAGTCATGAAGAAAGCAATAGCAACATACTAAACGATCAAGTGCTAAGCTAACGGAAAAGGGTCAAGTCAATCACATCATTCTTCTTATGATGTGATCCCATTGATCAAATGATAACGCATATCTATGGTTAGGAAACTCAACCATCTTTGATCAATGAGCTAGTCAAGTAGAGGCATACTAGACACTATGTTTGTCTATGTATTCACACATGTATTATGTTTCCGGTTAATACAATTCTAGCATGAATAATGAACATTTATCATGATATAAGGAAATATATAATAACTTTATTATTGCCTCTAGGGCATATTTCCTTCAGTCTCCCACTTGCACTAGAGTAAATAATCTAGTTCACATCATCATGTGATTTAACACCAATATTCACATCTGTATGTGATTAACACCCATAGTTCACATCGTTACGTGATTAACACCCAAAGGGTTTACTAGAGCCAATAATCTAGTTCACATTGCTATGTGATTAACACCCAAAGAGTACGAAGGTATGATCATGTTTTGCTCGTGAGAGAAGTTTAGTCAACGGGTCTGTCACATTCAGGGTCGTATGTATTTTGCAATATTCTATGTCTACAATGCTCTGCACGGAGCTACTCTAGCTAATTGCTCCCACTTTCATTGTGTATCTAGATTGAGACTTAGAGTCATCTGGATCGGTGTAAAAGATTGCACCAATGTAACTCTTTACGATGCACCCTTTATCACCTCCATAATCGAGAAACATTTCCTTAGTCCTCACTAAGGATATTCTTGACCGTTGTCCAGTGATCTACTCCTAGATCAAAATTGTACTCCCTTGCCCAACTCAGAGCAAGGTATACAATAGGTCTGGTACACAACATAGCATACTTTATAGAACCTATGACTGAGGCATAGGGAATGACTTTCATTTCTATCTTCTGCCATGGTCGGGTTTTGAGTCATACTCAACTTCACACCTTGCAACACATGCAAGAGCTCCTTCTTTGACTGTTCCATTTTGAACTACTTCAAAATCTTATCAAGGTATGTACTCATTGAAAATCCTTATCAAGCGTCTTGATCTATCTCTATAGATCTTGATGCTCAATGTGTAAGCAGCTTCATCGAGGTATTTCTTTGAAAAACTCCTTTCAAAATACTCATTTATGCTTTCCAAAAAATTCTACATTATTTCCAATCAACAATATGCCATTCACATATACTTTATCAGAAATGTTGTAGTGCTCTCACTCACTTTCTTGTAAATACAGGCTTTACCGCAAGTCTGTAAAAAACTATATGCTTTGATCAACTCATGAAAGTGTATATTCCAACTCTGAGATGCTTGCACCAGTCCATAGATGGATCGCTGGAGCTTGCACATTTTGTTAGCACCTTTAGGATCGACAAAAACTTTCTGGTTGCATCATATACAACTCTTCTTTAAGAAATCCATTAAGGAATGTAGTTTTGACATCCATTTGCCAAATTTCATAAAATGTGGCAACTTGCTAACATGATTCGAACAGACTTAAGCATCACTACGAGTGAGAAAATCTCATCGTAGTCAATACCTTGAACTTTGTCAAAAACCTTTTTGCGACAAGTCAAGCTGTGTAGATAGTAACACTACTATCAGCGTCTATCTTCCTCTTGAAAATCCATTTATACAATATGGATTGCCGATCATCGGGAAACTCCACCAAAGTCCACACTTTGTTCTCATACATGGATCCCATCTCAGATTTCATGGCCTCAAGGCATTTCGCGGAATTTGGGCTCATCATCGCTTCCTCATAGTTCGTAGGTTCATCATGGTCTAGTAACATGACTTACAGAACAGGATTACCGTACCACTCTGGTGCGGACTGTACTTTGGAAGACCTACGAGGTTCTGTAGTAACTTAATTTGAAGTTTCATGATCATCATCATTAGCTTCCTCATTAATTGGTGTAGGAATCACTGGAACTGATTTCTGTGATGAACTTCTTTCCAATTCGGGAGAAGGTACAATTACCTTACAAGCTCTACTTTCCTCCCACTCACTTCTTTCTAGAGAAACTCCTTCTCTAGAAAGGATCCATCTTAGCAACGAATATGTTGCTTTCGGATCTGTGATAGAAGGTGTACCCAATAGTTTCCTTTGGGTATTCTATGAAGATGCACTTCTCTGATTTGGGTTCGAGTTTATCAGGTTGAAACTTTTTCACATAAGCATCGCAGCCCCAAACTTTAAGAAACAACAACTTTGGTTTCTTGCCAAACCACAGTTCATAACGCGTCGTCTCAACGGATTTTGATGGTGCCCTATTTAAAGTGAATGCACCTGTCTCTAATGCATAACCCCAAAACGATAGTTGTAAATCGATAGGATACATCATAGATCGCACCATATCCAATAAAGTGCTGTTACGATGTTCGAACACACCATTACGCTGTGGTGTTCCATGTGGCGTGAGCTGTGAAACTATTCCACATTGTTTTTAAATGAAGGCCAAACTTGTAACTCAAACATTCTTCTCCATGATTAGATCGTAGAAACTTTTTCTTGTTACGATGATTCTCCACTTCACTCTGAAATTCTTTGAACTTTTTCAAATGTTTCAGACTTGTGTTTCATTAAGTAGATATACTCATATCTTCTTAAATCATTTGTGAAGGTCAGAAAATAACGATACTCGCCACGAGCATCAACACTCATTGGATCGCATACATCGGCATGTATTATTTCCAGTAAGTCAGTAGCTCGTTCCATTGTTCCGGAGAACAGAGTTTTAGTCATCTTGCCCATAAGGCACGGTTCACAAGCATCAAATGATTCATAATCAAGTGATTCCAAAAGTCCATCTTTATGGAGTTTCTTCAAGCGCTTTACACCGATATGACCCAAACGACAGTGCCACAAATATGTTGCACTATCATTATCAACTTTGCATCTTTTGGCATCAATATTATGAATATGTGTATCACTATGATCAAGATTCAATAAACCATCAACATTGGGTGTATGACCATAGAAGGTTTTATTCATGTAAACAGAATAACAATTTATTATCTATCTTAGATGAATAATCGTATTGCAATAAACATGATCTAATCATATTTATGCTCAACGCAAACACCAAATAACATTTATTTAGGTTCAACACTAATCTCGAAAATATAGGGAGTGTGCGATGATGATCATATCAATCTTGGAACCATTTCCAACACACATCATCACTTCACCCTCAACTAGTCTCTGTTTATTTTCTAACTCCTATTTCAAATTACTAATTTTAGCAACCGAACAAGTATCGAATACCCAGGGGTTACTATAAACACTAGTAAGGTACACATCAATAACCTGTATATCAAATATACCCTTGTTCACTTTGCCATCCTTCTTATCCACCAAATATTCAGGGCATTTCCGCTTCCAGTGACCATTTCCTTTGCAGTAGAAGCACTTAGTTTCAGGCTTTGGTCCAGCTTTGGGCTTCTTCATGGGAGTGACAACTTGCTTGTCATTCTACTTGAAGTTCCCTTTCTTTCCCTTTGCCCTTTTCTTAAAACTAGTGGTCTTGTCGATCATCAACACTTTGATGCTCTTTCTTGATTTCTACCTTCGTCGATTTCAACATCACGAAGAGCTCGAGAATCGTTTTCGTCATCCCTTGGATACTATAGTTCATCACGAAGTTCCAGTAACTTGGCGATGGTGACTAGAGAACTCTGCCAATCTCTATATTATCTAAAAGATTAACTCCCACTTGATTCAAGCGATTGTAGTACCCAGACAATCTGAGCATATGCTCACTAGTTGAGCAATTCTCCTCCATCTTTTAGCTATAGAACTTGTTGGAGACTTCATATCTCTCAACTCGGGTATTTGCTTGAAATATTAACTTCAACTCCTGGAACATCTCATATGGTCCATGACGTTCAAAATTTCTTTGAAGTCCCGATTCTAAGCCGTTAAGCATGGTGCACTAAACTATCAAGTAGTCATCATATTGAGCTAGCCAAACATTCATAACATCTGCATCTGCTCTTGCAATAGGTCTGTCACCTAGCGGTTCATCAAGGACATAATTCTTCTGTGCAACAATGAGGATAAACCTCATATCACGGACCCAGTCCGTATCATTGCTACTATTATCTTTCAACTTAGTTTTCTCTACGAGCACATATAAAACATAGGGAAGTAACAACGTGAGCTATTGATCTACAACATTATTTGCAAAATACTATCAGGATTAAGTTCATGATAAATTAAAGTTCAGTTAATCATATTACTTAAGAACTCCCACTTAGATAGACATCCCTCTAATCATTTAAGTGATCACGTGATCCAAATAACCTAAACCATGTCCGATCATCATGTGAGATGGAGTAGTCTTCAATGGTGAACATCACTATGTTGATCATATCTACTATATGATTCACGCTCGACCTTTCGGTCTCCAGTGTTCCGAGGCCATATCTGCATATGCTAGGCTCGTCAAGTTTAACCCGAGTATTCTGCGTGTGCAAAACTGGCTTGCACCCATTGTAGATGAACGTAGAGCTTATCACACCCGATCATCATGTGGTGTCTCGGCACGACGAACTTTGGCAACGGTGCATACTCAGGGAGAACACTTTTACCTTGAAATTTAGTGAGAGATCATCTTATAATGCTACCGTCAATCAAAGCAAAATAAGATGCATAAAGGATAAACATCACATGCAACCAATATAAGTGATATGATATGGCCATCATCATCTTGTGCTTGTGATCTCCATCTCCGAAGCACTGTCATGATCACCATCGTCACTGGCGCGACATCTTGATCTCCATCGTAGCATCGTTGTCGTCTCGCAAACTATTGCTTCTACGACTATCGCTACCATTTAGTGATAAAGTAAAGCAATTACAGGGCGATTGCATTGCATACAATAAAGCGACAACCATATGGCTCATGCCAGTTGATGATAACTCTGTTACAAAACATGATCATCTCATACAATAAAATTTAGCATCATGTCTTGACCATATCACATCACAACATGCCCTGCAAAAACAAGTTAGACGTCCTCTACTTTGTTGTTACAAGTTTTACGTTGCTGCTACGGGCTGAGCAAGAATCGTTCTTACCTACGCATCAAAACCACAACGATAGTTCGTCAAGTTAGTGTTGTTTTAACCTTCTCAAGGACCGGGCGTAGTCACACTCGGTTCAACTAAAGTTGGAGAAACTGACACTCGCCAGCCACCTGTGTGCAAAGCACGTCGGTAAAATGATACGTCTCCAACGTATCTATAATTAATGAAGCATTCATGCTATTATATTATCTGTTTTGGATGTTTATGGGCTTTATTATACCCTTTTATATTATTTTTGGGACTAACCTATTAACCAGAGGCCCAACCCATATTGCTGTTTTCTTGCCTATTTCAGTGTTTCGAAGAAAAGGAATATCAAACGGATTCCAAATGGAATGAAACCTTCGGGAGCGTTATTTTTGGAACGGAAGCAATCCAGGGACTTGGAGTGCAAGTCAGGGAAGCTTCGAGGAGGCCATGAGGCAGGGGGGGCGCCCACCCCCCCAGGCACGCCCTCCACCCTCGTGGGCCCCTCGTGGCTCCCCTGACCGACTTCTTTCGCCTATATATTCCCATATACCCTAAAAACATCAAAGACAACAATAGATTGGGAGTTCCTCCGCCGCAAGCCTCTATAGCCACCAAAAACCTCTCGGGAGCCCGTTCCGGCACCCTGCCGGAGGGGGGATCCCTCACCGGTGGCCATCTTCATCATCCCGGCACTCTCCATGACGAGGAGAGAGTAGTTCACCCTCGGGGCTGAGGGTATGTACCAGTAGCTATGTGTTTGATCTCTCTCTCTCTCTCTCTCTCTCTCTCTCTCTCTCTCTCTCTCTCTCGTGTTCTCTCTATGGCACGATCTTGATGTATCGCGAGCTTTGCTATTATACTTGGATCTTATGATGTTTCTCCCCCTCTACTCTCTTGTAATGGATTGAGTTTTCCCTTTGAAGTTATCTTATCGGATTGAGTCTTTAAGGATTTGAGAACACTTGATGTATGCCTTGCCGTGCTTATCTGTGGTGACAATGGGATATCACGTGATCCACTTGATGTATGTTTTGGTGATCAACTTGCGGGTTCCGCCCATGAACCTCTGCATAGGGGTTGGCACACGTTTTTGTCTTAACTCTCTATTACAAAGTTTGGGGCACTCTTTGAAGTACTTTGTGTTGGTTGAATAGATGAATCTGAGATTGTGTGATGCATATCGTATAATCATGCCCACGGATACTTGAGGTGACAATGGAGTATCTAGGTGACATTAGGGTTTTGGTTGATTTGTGTCTTAAGGTGTTATTCTAGTATGAACTCTATGATAGTTATATGATCCAATTGTGTTATTATTGTTGAGAGAACTTGCACTAGTGAAAGTATGAACCTTAGGCCTTGTTTCTTAGTATTGCAATACCGTTTACGCTCACTTTTATCATTAGTTACCTTGCTGTTTTTATATTTTCAGATTACAAAAACCTATATCTACTATCCATATTGCACTTGTATCACCATCTCTTCGCCGAACTAGTGCACCTATACAATTTACCATTGTATTGGGTGTGTTGGGGACACAAGAGACTCTTTGTTATTTGGTTGCAGGGTTGTTTGAGAGAGACCATCTTCATCCTACGCCTCCCACGAATTGATAAACCTTAGGTCATCCACTTGAGGGAAATTTGCTACTGTCCTACAAACCTCTGCAATTGGAGGCCCAACAACGTCTACAAGAAGAAGGTTGTGTAGTAGACATCAAGCTTTTTTCTGGCGCCGTTTCCGGGGAGGTGAGTGCTTGAAGGTATATCTTTAGATCTTGCAATCGAATCTTTTTTTTTCTTGTTTTATCACTAGTTTAGTTTATAAAAGAAAACTACACAAAAAAATGGAATTGAGTTTGTCTCATACGCTTCATCTTTTTAATATCTTTCGTAAGTATGATGAATAGGAAAATTGTGCTCAAGTGCTAGAAGAAGAAGTCTATAAAATGTTTGGTAC
The DNA here is from genome assembly GCF_002162155.2 of Triticum dicoccoides. Lineage (NCBI taxonomy): Eukaryota > Viridiplantae > Streptophyta > Magnoliopsida > Poales > Poaceae > Triticum > Triticum dicoccoides. Next base: position 665,864,337 of record NC_041393.1, read on the forward strand.
TAAATATTTGAATGATGAGCACGATTGCAATGTTGTTAGTATGAATTCTTTGAATACCCATGATGCTAATGATATGCAAAGCCACAAGCTTGGGGATGCTATGTTTGATGAAGATGATATGTTTAGTCCCCCAAGTTTTGATGAGAATATTTATTATGATGAAAGCATGCCTCCTATTTATGATGATTATATTGATGAAAGTGGATTTGAAGATGTCATGACTTTATTTAGTGACGAATCCACTATTTCGGAAGAGGTTACAATTGATTATGAGAACAAAGTTGCTACTTATGATGATTATTGTGATGAAACTTATGCTATAAAAATTAGTGATGATTATATTTATAAAACTTGTCACTAGTATTCAAGTCTCTTATGATACTCCCACTATTCTGAATGAGAAATTTTTTGCTTATGTGGGGAGTAGTAAATTTTCTATGCAAGTAGATCATGAAAATAATGCTTTAGGTGATGGTCATATTGTTGAATTCATTCATTATGCTACTATGAGGGAGGAACATATGCTTGTAGGAATTGCAATAATGTCAAGTTTCCTCTCTATGTGCTTAAATTTTTGAAGTTATGCTTGTTTTGCCTTCCTATGCTAGTTGATTATTGTTCCCATAAGTTGTTTGCTCACAAAATCCCAATGCATAGGAAGAGGTTTAGACTTAAATGTGCTAGTCATATGCTTCATGATGCTCCCGTTATGTTTCAATTCTTATCTTTTATGCGAGCATCATTGTCATCATCATGCGTAGATAGAAAGGCATTAAAGAAAAGCGCTTGTTGGGAGACAACCCAATATTTATCCTTACTGTTTTTGTGTGTCCACATGATTATGCTACTGTAGTAATCATGTTTTATAGCTTTTGTTTCAATAAAGTGCCAAGTAAGACCTTTAGGATAGCTTACGGTGATAGTTGTGTTGATCCTGCTGAAAATCAGAAACTTTTGCACCTAGTAAATTAATTTTGGTAATTCACAGAAACATGCTTCTGATATTATTATTTTTGCTCTGGATTAGTACACAAATTTATTAGGACTTCCTAATTTGGTAGGATTTTTGGAGTTCCACAAGTACACGTTTGATACAGATTACTACAGACTATTCTGTTTTTGACAGATTCCGTTTTCTATGTGTTGTTTGCTTATTTTGATGAATCTATGAGTAGTATCGTAGGGTATGAACCATAGAGAAGTTGGAATACAATAGATATTACACCAATATAAATTTAGAATGAGTTCACAACAGTACCAAAAGTGGTGATTTATTTTCTTATACTAATGGAGCTTACGAGTTTCCTGTTGAGTTTTGTGTTGTGAAGTTTTCAAGTTTTGGGTAATGATTCGATGGACTATGGAATAAGGAGTGGCAAGAGCCTAAACTTGGGGATTCCCAAGGCACCCAAGTTAATATTCAAGGACAACCAAGAGCCTAAGCTTGGGGATGCCCCGGAAGGCATCGCCTCTTTCGTCTTCGTTCATCGATAACTTTACTTGGAGCTATATTTTTATTAACCACATGATGTGTGTTTTGCTTGGAGAGTCATTTTCTTTTGTTATTATTTGCTTGCTGTTATTTAGAATAATGTTTTGCATATATATTTTCAATAAAAATGTCAATGATAGCCTTTACCATGCTTATTTGGCTAGTGTACATGTTGCTCTTTGAAAACAGAAAGTTTACCGCTGTTGCAAAAATTCCATAGAAAAGTCAGAGAATGATATAATGTTGAAATTTTTTGAATATTGAGCTCTGATAAATATTCTACAGCTTAGTATTTTTCTCATAATTTTTGGAGTTAGGAAAGTATGATGAATCTTGCATTCTTTACAGACTATACTGTTTTGGCAGATTGCTGTTATGTTTGCATTGTTTGCATTTGTTGCTTGTTTAATGATTCTATTTGAGGATAGAAGTATTAATATGCAGAGACATTTAGTATGCAATGTTGAATAATTATTTTTATGATTTGCTACAGTAGAGGATGATAAGGTTATTGCGTTGATTTATACTAACCTATCTCACGAGTTCTTGTTGAGTTTGGTGTGGATGAAGCTTTCGAGATTTAGGAAAGCAGCATATAAAAGGAATTAAGGAGACACAAAAGCTCAAGCTTGGGGATTCCCAAGGCACCCCAATATAATATTTCAAGAATCTCAAGCATCTAAGCTTGGGGATGCCCCGGTAGGCATCACACCTTTCTTCTTCAACAATTATCGGTTAGTATCGGTTAAACCTAAGTTTTTGCTTCTTCACATGAGTTGTGCTATCCTTGCAATGTCATTTTATTTTGCTTTGCTTGCTGTTTGAAAAAAATGCCAAGATCTGAAATTCTTAAATGGGAGAGTCTTCACATAGTTATATAATTATTTAACTACTCATTGATCTTCACTTATATATTTTTTGAGTAGTTTGTCATTTACTCGTGTGCTTCACTTATATCCTATGAGTAAATGGTTGAATGAGTTGAATGTCATAAATCAGAAATTATATATGTTTCATTTGCTTATCCCATGGGGAGTAATGACTTCACATCTAAGAAGTAGAGGTTGTAAATTTATTGAAGGTTAGCAAGCATTGTATTGGTCACTTGAACAATTCATGACAGAATATTGAAGGAAGAGAAATTTCACATATAAATATACTATCTTAGACATCTTCTATGATTGTGAGCCCCATTAATTATTTTCAAACCTGAGAAAATTAGTTGAAGTTGGACAAGGAAGACAACGTAATGAGTTATGCTTGGGTGTATTTGTATAGAAGTTATATTGTTATAGATCCTCCAACATGTGGTGCTTGCTTTTTAAAATCCTTTGCTAGCCAAAATATCTGTACTAAGCGGGAATACTACTTGTGCATCCAAATTCCTTGAACCAAGTTTCTTCCATGAGTGTCCACCATACCTACCTATATGCGGTATTTACCTGCCATTCCAAGTAAATTTGCATGTGCCAAACTCTAAACCTTCAAATAATAATCTGTTTTGTATGCCCGAATCGCTCATGTAGCGACTAGGAGCTGTCAGTATCTTCCATGCTAGGTGGGTTATTCTCAAGATGAGTGGACTCCGCTCATCATTCACGAGAAAAATGGCTGGTAACCGGGATGCCCAGTCCCATGATCAAAAGATCAAATCAAATCAAAAATAATTGCAAACAAAACTCCCCAGGATTGATGTTAGTTGGAGGCACCCGTTGTTTCGGGCAAGCCATGGATTGATGATTGTTGGTGGAGGGGGAGTAAAAACTTTACCATTCTGTTTGGGAACCGCCTATAATGTCTGTAGTATGGAAGATATTAGGAACTCTTGGTTGTTATGTTGACAATGAAAGCATACCTCTCAAAGTATTTATCTCTATTTAGAAATCGAACTCTGGCACCTCTGCAAATCCCTGCTTCTCTCTGCGAAGGGCCTATCTTTTACTTTTATGCAAGAGTCAGTAGTATTCCTTCTCATTCCAACCTACTCTTTAGTTGGCAAGCATCGTGTGTTGGGGAAAGATCTAAGCATATATGTCCATGCAAATATATTTGATCATGAATTATTATTGTTAACAATTATCTATATGATAAGTGAGTTGGGAGGCGAAACACTAAGCCCCTATCTTTCTATGTGTTTGATGGATGCTATTTGTTCTAAGAATATGCTTTGAGTGGTAGCAATCATGGAAGACTATATGATAGTTGAGTATGTGGAGTTTGCTAAATCAAAGCTCTGACATAGACCCTTCCTGAAAATAGGATGAATTGCAATTGTTTGATGACTGAGAATGAAGTTTGCTAGTTTTCAAGAAAGTTTATGATCTATGCTTTAACATGTGAATAGCTTGTTACTTGATCTTGAGAAGTTTTATGAGATGAACTACTGTTATGACATATAATGATGCTAGAAAAGGTGATTGAAATTATCATTGATCAAACCTGTGCACCTGCCAGCATTCACACTTCATAAATTCTTTCTTTTATCATTTACCTACTCGAGGACGAGCAGAAATTAAGCTTGGGGATGCTGATATGTCTCCAACGTATCTATAATTTATGAAGCATTCATGCTATTATATTATCTGTTTTGGATGTTAATGGGCTTTATTATACCCTTTTATATTATTTTTGGGATTAACCTATTAACCGGAGGCCCAGCCCATATTGCTGTTTTCTTGCCTATTTCAGTGTTTCAAAGAAAAGGAATATCAAACGGAGTCCAAACGGAATGAAACCTTCGGGAGCGTTATTTTTGGAACGGAAGCAATCTAGGGGACTTGGAGTGCAAGTCAGGGAAGCTTCGAGGAGGCCACGAGGCAGGGGGCGCACCCACCCCCCTGGGCACGCCCTCCACCCTCGTGGGCCCCTCGTGGCTCCCCTGACCGACTTCTTTCGCCTATATATTCCCATATACCCTAAAAACATCGAAGACAACAATAGATCGGGAGTTCCGCCGCTGCAAGCCTCTGTAGCCACCAAAAACCTCTTGGGAGCCCGTTCCGGCATCTTGCCGGAGGGGGGATCCCTCACCGATGGCCATCTTCATCAAACCGACGCTTTCCATGACGAGGGAGTAGTTCACCCTCGGGACTGAGGGTATGTACCAGTAGCTATGTGTTTGATCTCTCTCTCTCTCTCTCTCTCTCTCTCTCTCTCTCTCTCTCGTGTTCTCTCTATGGCACGATCTTGATGTGTCGTGAGCTTTGCTATTATAGTTGGATCTTATGATGTTTCTCCCCCTCTACTCTTTTGTAATGGATTGAGTTTTCCCTTTGAAGTTATATTATCGGATTGAGTCTTTAAGGATTTGAGAACACTTGATATATGCCTTGCCGTGCTTGTCTATGGTGACAATGGGATATCACTGTTGGAAATATGCCCTAGAGGCAATAATAAAAGCATTATTATTATATTTCCTTGTTCATGATAATTGTCTTTATACATGCTATAATTGTGTTATCCGAAAATCGTAATACATGTGTGAATAACAGACACCAACATGTCCCTAGTGAGCCTCTAGTTGACTAGCTCGTTGATCAACAGATAGTCATGGTTTCCTGACTATGGACACTGGATGTCATTGATAACGAGATCACATCATTGGGAGAATGATGTGATGGACAAGACCCAATCCTAAACATAGCACAAGATCGTATAGTTCGTTTGCTAGAGTTTTCCAATGTCAAAGTATCTTTTCCTTAGACCATGAGATCGTGTAACTCCCAGATACCGTAGGAGTGCTTTGGGTATGCCAAACGTCACAACGTAACTGGGTGACTATAAAGGTAGACTACGGGTATCTCCGAAAGTGTCTGTTGGGTGACATGGATCAAGACTGGGATTTGTCACTCCGTATGACGGAGAGGTATCACTGGGCCCACTCGGTAATGCATCATCATAATGAGCTCAGAGTGAACAAGTGTCTGGTCACGGGATCATGCATTACGGTACGAGTAAAGTGACTTGCCGGTAACGAGATTGAACGAGGTATTGGGATACCGACGATCGAATCTCGGGCAAGTAACATATCGATAGACAAAGGGAATAGCGTACGGGATTGATTGAATCCTCGACATCGTGGTTCATCCGATGAGATCATCGTGGAGCATGTGGGAGCCAACATGGGTATCCAGATCCCGCTGTTGGTTATTGACCGGAGAGTCATCTCGGTCATGTCTGCTTGTCTCCCGAACCCGTAGGGTCTACACACTTAAGGTTCGGTGACGCTAGGGTTATGAAGATATGTATATGCAGAAACCCGAATGTTGTTCGGAGTCCCGGATGAGATCCCGGACGTCACGAGGAGTTCCGGAATGGTCCGGAGGTAAAGAATTATATATAGGAAGTGCTATTTCGGGCATCGGGACAAGTTTCGGGGTTATCGATATTGTACCGGGACCACCGGAAGGGTCCCGGGGGTCCACCGGGTGGGGCCACCTGTCCCGGGGGGCCACATGGGCTGTAGGGGGTGCGCCTTGGCCTAGATGGGCCAAGGGCACCAGCCCCTATAGGCCCATGCGCCTAGGGTTTCCACCATGGAAGAGTCCATGTGGTGGAAGGCACCCCTAGGTGCCTTGGGGGGGAGGGAAACCTCCCCTTGGCCGCCGCCCCCCCTAGTAGATCTCATCTACTAGGGCCGGCGCCCCTCCCTGGCACCCCTATATATAGTGGGGGGAGAGGAGGGATAACACACCAGCCCCTGGCGCCTCCATCTCCCCCCCGTTACGTCTCTCCCTCGTAGTCTCGGCGAAGCCCTGCTGCTGTGACGCCCTGCATCCACCACCACGCCGTCGTGCTGCTGGATCTTCATCAACGTCTCCTCTCCCCTTGCTGGATCAAGAAGGAGGAGACGTCTCCCGTCCCGTACGTGTGTTGAACGCGGAGGTGCCGTCCGTTCGGCGCTGGTCATCGGTGATTTGGATCACGTCGAGTACGACTACATCATCACCATTCTTTTGAACGCTTCCGTGCGCGATCTACAAAGGTATGCAGATGCATCTAATCACTCGTTGCAAGATGAACTCCTAGATGATCTTGGTGAAACGAGTAGGAAATTTTTTGTTTTCTGCAACGTTCCCCAACAGTGGCATCATGAGCTAGGTCTATGCGTAGTTCTTCTTGCGCGAGTAGAACACAATTTGTTGTGGGCGTAGATTTGTCAACTTTCTTGCCGTTACTAGTCCTTTCTTGCTTCAGTGGTATTGTGGGATGAAGCGGCCCGGACCAACCTTACACGTACGCTTACGTGAGACCGGTTCCACCGACTAACATGCACTAGTTGCATAAGGTGGCTGGCGGGTGTCTGTCTCTCTCACTTTAGTTGGAGCGGAATCGATGAACAGGGTCCTTATGAAGGGTAAATAGAAGTTGACAAATCACGTTGTGGCTTTAACGTAGGTAAGAAAACGTTCTTGCTAGAACCCTAATTCAGCCACGTAAAACTTGCAACAACAATTAGAGGACGTCTAACTTGTTTTTGCAGCAAGTGTTTTGTGATATGATATGACCAAAGTTGTGATGAATGATGAATGATCTATATGTGATGTATGAGATGTTCATGCTATTGTAATAGGATTCACGAGTTTCATGTCGATGAGTATGACAACCGGCAGGAGCCATATGTCACATCCCTAGCTTCTGGTTTGCTCTGAGCTAGCTAGTCATGTGTGTATCATGTTTAAATTCTGAAATTTGAACTGAGGGAATTTTGGAAGCCTCAAAAACTTGAATAAAAGAGGGGCAAAGAACCCTGGAAAATGCATTCAATGTTTTCAAAATGGCCTTAAATAATGTTGGTTATATTTTGGCAAGGGTTTTGCACCAAACCAAAAATAATGAACATTTTTGAGGAATATTTTGAGCACTGAATCTAAATCATTACTTTATTTGCATTTGGAACTATATTCATAACTTATATAGAATATATTTCCAAATACCCTGAAACATTTCTATGTGCTTTTGGAAAAGTCCATTAAGCAGCATAAATATTTTCAGAGGAGTTTTTGGCATTGTTTGAATTATTTTTAAATTCAAAACAGTGGCAAAACATATTAAATAAAATAAAACAGAACAGAAAAATATAAAACAGAGACTTACCTGGCGCTTACCTGTCCAGCCCAGCCGGCCCAGCTCCCCCACCTGGCCGGCCCAGCCCACCTCCTCCCCCTTGTCATCTTCCTCCTCGCGCCAGTAGGCGCAGGCGCGTGGCCGGAGCGCGCGCGCACGCGCCCGAGCCACCTCCTGCTTGCCGCCCCGCCCCGGATCGGCTAAGGATGCCACGACACCCCCCCTGGAACCCCCTCGTCCGCTCCCTTGCCTCCCTGCTCTCTCCCTCTCACTCCCCTGCTCTTTTCCCCTCATGGCCGAAGCCGCCATGGCCACTCCGCTGAGAAACACCGCGGCCAGCCACTCCCTCGCTCCCTCTCCGTGTTCCCGAGATCCGTATCGCCTCCAGCGTCATCCTCGCCAAACCAAGCATCACCGGAAGCCCTGCAATGCCGGCGCCATCATCTTCTTCTTCCTCGGGCACCGAAGGCCGTCATCGTCGATTCGTCGCCGTCGTCGCTTCCCCGAGCTCGTTGACCATCTCGACGTGACCACTGTGAGCTCATGATCCGTTTCCCCCTATCACCGCACTCGATAGCGCTCTATAGTCGCGTATGTCGCCGAGCCCGAAAGCTCACCGCCGCCGGCCATGTCGCCGTCGTGGCTACAGACGCCGTAGCTCGTGCCTGGGCGCGTCATAGTACTCGGTTTGCTCCCAGGAGATGACCCCGACCACCAGCTGGACCTGCCATGCACCAGAACTCCGAACCCGCGCTCGCCCGAACTCCGGTCGCCGCCGCGGGCCCTGTTCCGGTGAGCTCGGGCCACCTCAGCCCCTGCCGTTTGCACAGATGGATACGGGCGACTCCCAGCTCCACGTAGACGCCCTCATCCGCCCCTTTGGTCGCCGGAGATGCAAACCCGAGCGTCTCCGCCGCTCTGCTTGGTCGTCGGCGGCTAGCCGCCGGTGTGTCCGACGTGGCCGCGTGATTAGTGTTAATCACGGCTAGCTAACCTCCCCAGAGCCGCTGACGTATGGGCCCCACGCCCTTATTTAATCCTTATCTTTTCTGTTAAGTTTTAATCTAACCACCATGGGCCCACACGTCAGCTTTGACCAAGCTGACGTGGCTGTTGACCTGGTCCCACCTGTCATTGTCACTAACCAGCACTAGTCACTGACCAGTGGGCCCCACTGGTCAGGTTTGACCTGGGGCGCCCAGTTGACTCTGCTGACGTCACAGTGACGTGGGGCTGACGCAATAAGTATTTTTTGGATTTAAAAATAATCAGGAAATTCCAGAAAATTGTATAAATTTCAATAAATCATAGAAAATTAACCGTAACTCCAAATTAAATAAATTATATATGAAAAATTATCAGAAAAATTCAAGGAATCCATCTCTACCATTTTCATGCATGTTAGAACAACTTATAGCTGCTGTTTAGCACAAATCAATTAAATGGCATTTGAATAATCACATATGGAGTTTGAATTTGAATTTTGTATTCAAACCAACTTCATTTAATCTGTTGCTAGTTGCATTAGCCCAAAACACATTCATTTTGCCATGTCATGATCATGCATCATATTGTGCATTGCATTGATTGTGTTTCTTCTGTGTTTGCCGGTGTTGTTCCCCCTCGGTAGACGTTGTACCGACGATGTGATCGTTGACACTGATGAAGACTCAATGTTATCTTCAGAAGTGCCAGGCAAGCAAAACCCCCTTGTTCATTCCGATACAATCCCACTCTCTCGCTCCTGCTCTCTTTTACTGCATTAGGACAACATCGATTCATCTGTTACTTGCCGCGGTAGCTGAACCCCTTTATCCTCTGCATGACCTATCGTTCCACAGTAATTAGATGAAACCCACTAGCATGAGTAGGAGTTGTTTGAGCCCTGTTGTGCCTACTCATCCATGCTTGTTTGTCATGCCTGCTACTGCTTAGAGTTGAGTCAGGTCTGATTCATGGGGGATGAATCAGAGGCATGTGAACATGTCCTACCGTGTGTGAGCTAAGTGTGTGAACACGATTTGGTAAAGGTAGCGGTGAGAGGCCATGTAGGAGTACATGGTGGGTTGTCTCATTGAAGCCGTCCTCAGGAACTGAGTTCTGTGTTTGTGATCCATGATTTAGCTACTACCATACATTGGGCCCTGAAATATGACCCCGCTCGACTTCTTATTCACCCTTGTCCTCTGTCCAGGAGTTGCAAGTAGTTTCTGGTGCTTGTAGTATGCTGGAGGCCGTGGACAGCGCTGACCGTAGGGGTGGGCTGTGATGCAGTAGGCACGTGGCCGGGTATACCGGGCGCCCGTTTGGTGTCACGGAACCCTGTTCACATCGTTTGGGGCTGTGAGCGAAACTCCGGCCGGATCTCCTCATGGATGGAACCCGAATAGGCGATAAACCTGGACTAGAGACTTGAGTGTTTAGGTAGGTCGTGGTCTACACCCACGTCGGCTTTCGCTTGAAGTCTGCCGAGCACATGTCGTGTGCAGACGCTAAGTGGTGGAAACATGTATGAAGAAGTACACCCCTGCAGGGTTAACATCATCTATTCGAATAGCCGTGTCCGCGGAAAAGGACTTCTGGGTTGCTTATATCAGTTCATAGACAAGTGAAAGTGGATACTCTAAAATACGCAAGATAAGCGTGAGTGCTATGGATGGCGCTCTCGTAGGGAGACGGGAGCGGATCCATAGTGGTGTATTGGTTGGTGAATATGTGGACTCGTGTGCGCCACCTCAAAAGATTTACATTGCAGTCGTAGTTCAGGATAGCCACCGAGTCAAAGCTGGCTTGCTGCAGTTAAACCCCACCATCCCCTTTGTTGATAATGATGCATATGTAGTTAGTTCTGATGTAAGTCTTGCTGGGTACATTTGTACTCACGTTTGCCTATTTTATGTTTTTGCAGAGAGACTTCGGTCTCACTAGTAGTTTCGCGTGGACTTCGACGTTTAGCTTGTTACCTCAGCTACGATCTTGAGCCCTCGGCAGGATCTGGTAGATAGTCAGGCTTCTCAGCCTTTTTCATTTCTAGATGTCTGTACTCAGACATGATAGCTTCCGCTTGTGTTTTGACTTATATGCTCTGAATGTTGGGTCGTGAGACCCCTGTTTGTAATATCTCGCTCCTCGGAGCCTATTGAATAAATACTTGAGTCGTAGAGTCATTTTGTGATGCCATGTTATATTGCACATATCGAGCATATTGTGTGTATGTTATTGAAATGCTTGGTATGTGTGGGATCTGACCATCTAGTTGTTTATCTTTAGTAGCCTCTCTTACCGGGAAATGTCTCCTAGTGTTTCCATTGAGCCTTGGTAGCTTGCTACTGCTCCGGAACACTTAGGCTGGCCGGCATGTGTCCTTCTTCGTTCCTGTGTCTGTCCCTTCGGGGAAATGTCACGCGATGAATACCGGAGTCCTGTTAGCCTGCTACAGCCCGGTTCACCGGAGTCCTGCTAGCCCAGTGCTACAGCCTGGATTCACTCGCTGATGACCGACACATTCGATGCTGGGTCATGGATGCCTGTCCCTGTAAGTCTGTGCCACTTTGGGTTTACGACTAGCCATGTCAGCCCGGGCTCCTTATCATGTGGATGCTAGCGACACTGTCATATACGTGTGCCAAAAGGCGCAAACGGTCCCGGGCAAAGGTAAGGCGACACCCGTGGGAATACCGTGCGTGAGGCCGCAAAGTGATATGAGGTGTTACATGCTAGATCGATGTGGCATTGAGTCGGGGTCCTGACAGTGTTGGTATCAGAGCTTGACTGCCTGTAGGATTACCAAGCCAAACTGGTCGAAGTTGAGTCTAGAAATTCTTTAGTTATATAAGGGAATTGATTGTGGGATGGAACGTAAGGCTTTTTTTACTCCTTATACCTTATGCCCTTCTGATCTGAGTCATCTTATCTTTCCTACGGGGATTAAGAACTAGGCTATCTCTTGTTTCTATCAGGATCACGTGCTACTAATCCGTAGACTTATAAGATTGTTGGATTTAAGCTTGAGTTCAGTTTCTACTACTTCCGTACGTTAATTGTTGATCTCGAAACCTTGATATTGTGCTTCTGAGTGGTTATGCCACCATTTTTGTGAATGTCTCAAATCTTTTCTGAGCATTTACAGCCATTATGCTGTCCGAGTCATTCCAGGTTTCTAAATAGTCTGATGCACTTGCAAATTCCTTCCTTCCGTTTCAATGTTCCTTTGGGCCAGATTAACCACACTAATCAGTGAGTTGAGGTACTCTGTTGCCTTGACATTTATGTTGGAGTTACTATTATGACCCTAGGTATTTAGGGAGTCACCTAGTAACCTAGCAACGTTTTGTGTTCCCAGTGTGATGATTCTGGCCATCATTCTCGAAAGCATCCCGTGATGCTACTTAGTAGTAGGTATTCTACCCCTGGGTTTTTGAACCCGAGATTCACTCTACTTACTTCATGTTGATAGTATTTGCTAGTTCCTTCAGGATATTAGTAACCTTGTGATAGTCCTCGAGGTTCGTGGTACATCCTTCTTCCAATTACCATGAACCATTCCTGGCAGGAGTTCTTCTGAACCAAAAGATGACAACAAGAGTGCTCTCGATGAGTTCTCCATGCTATATGGTGACTCTGCCAGTTCAACCTTTCTGCATGGGTTATCCGGAAGAATTATGTTGAACTTGGTTCGACATACTAATCTATGCATCCACGACTCAGAAAACCGTATGTTCCTTTGAGTTGTCCCTCTTTAGTTGTCTTCTGACCCTCGTCTATCAATTGATAGTCGAGATTATGTGTGCATTCGTTCATCGATGCCTATGACTCTTGTGGTCTGTCAAGCCATTCTATTCCGGAATGACTAGGAGAAACAAACTCCAGTACCTCTTCCATATCCAGGATTGGGTCAAAGAAGTTGTGCTCCGCAGATCAAATTGCTAATCCAGCTTTTGTTCTGTTCTACCTTGGAGTATCACCATCTTTATATCGGGATTGTTATAGGAATTGCACACCATCCTATGAACTCTTGGTACAGTGATACTTCTTGCCATCATTAGTCATTCCTCGGTCTTCGTGTTGATGCAACCGGAATACCGACAAATGAATTGTGATGTGTGAAATCAATACGCCTAGCAACCTCGTTGTTGGGTAGTTAAAGGACAATAATTTCATTCTTAGTGTGTTGGTTCTTGAATCATCATTCTAAGATTGATCGTGCTACCTAGTCCATTCTCCTGGTTCACTCCTCGATCAATGAGTTAGGATTATTTCAAATCCTTGCTCTATTGATCATATCGTCTTGCCCTGAAAAGCAAGATTGTTCTCGAGCTTAGTAACATACCGGTGGTTCGTGATTTTCTGAATGTCTTCTCGGAAGTATCACCAGGTCGTCACCTGACCGTTATGTTGAGCTCGTGATCAAGTTGGTTTCTTGTGAACCACCCTTTCTCCAAGAATCTGTGTTGGATATCCCGGAGCTAGTTGGTTAAGCTAGACAACAACTTGGAGAGTTGGAAGATAAAAGCTTGCCTAACTTAGTTCATTTTTCAAAAGGGATATCTTGTGTTTGTGTGTGTTGAAGAAAGATGATATCTTCATCGATTGGTCCCTGTGATCAGTTGCTGGACCTACTGTCTTATCAATCCTTTGATTTGAGTGTAGGCTATCGTCAAATCAAATTAGTACCAACGATATTTGTAATGTTGTCTTACTCGTGGTTGATCCCTCGAGCATACACCATTATATCTTTTTGGTCTGACCAATGCTATCACCTTGTTCACTTAACTATGGAATTCCTTTTAAAAGGAAACCCGGATGAATTGTTATTGAGCCCATTGACAACATCCTTATCTCCTCCATGATTTGTTGAACATTAAGCTAGTGTTGGAAACTTTTGAAAGCATTTCTTCATGCTAGTTCATGAAGCATATGTTCGGATGTAAGAAGTGACTTCCTCCAGTTCATGTGCATTTGATGCAAGTTGCCGCCGTGGATTCGAGAAGGTCAATGTTGCTTCCTCTGGAATCATCGCAAGTCAGTCATGCACATGTGCGAAGAATTTTGTGGTTTGAAGACTTGCAACCTTCAATCTATATGTATCCCTAGCACACCAAGCCACTGATTGATTTGTTCAAGGAGAAGAAGTTCCTTCTTAAGAGTATACCTTATGCAAGGGTTTTGATATCCTCATTGATGGTTCCCCTCCAGAACTCGGTAGTGTTTTATTATAAGACTACCACGTGGTCATGTTTGTCTGGGACAGCGTGTTCACATGTTTGTAGCAGAACCAGCTCATGTTTTGGAGCTTGCTATCGTAGTTCATTCCCCGAGAATCTCGCAACGTCATCTCGTCGATTCGTGTTGCAAACTTCCGTTTTTCTTCCTAGACTCGATGAGTCTGGAATATCCTGACACCAACCAGATCTGAATCTCAGGCAGATATGATGGTTGGAATATTTCCCAAGAATTATAATATTGGTCGCGCGATAACCGGTAAAGTGGATGTCGTGGCCAACACACCCAGCCGGAAGACCTGTTATTATAATATCTTGATTAATGAAGTTGGCCACCTCCCCATAGGGATTTCGTAGGGTTTACTCCCTAGTTGCCCCTATGGATTTTTGTGTTCCCGAAGTCCGACCTTTTACTTGATGTTCTAGATATCAAACCATATCTATGAATGGGTTACGCTAGCACATCAAGGACAACATTAGAAGCGGAGTGCTAAATGTCTCTCGGTCGATCGTCCAGATTTTGTTCCTTGGCTCGCTAAGGTGAAATCTGAGAAAGTGTTATCCTCCTTTGCATCTGCATCGTCCATCGCTATTCATCATGGTAGTAAGTTGTGTTGCCAGAATCCTTGACACGGATATTGGTAAAACCTTGATGATTATGGAAATGCTCAAGTTCTTGAGAGCACGCACAAGCGTTAGGTGTTACCATCGGCACTAGCTAGGTTTGCTCTCAACTTCCTCGGTTATGCTATAACTTCTCAACAGTGGATTCACTCTCTATTGTTGGGTTCTCCCCAGTTACTAGAATCATTCCCATCATTTGCATTTTGTTCCCAGCTTGCACCGCCAATGTGCCATTCTACCATGGGTCTCTTCCATTTCCGGTGATAAGCAAATTCATCCATTGCGTTGTCTTCAACAAGGTAATCCACATCATCCAAGTCTGAGTATGCCATTCTACTGACCCCCTCCAAACGATCGCTTGGGAATTGCCTTAGGCTGATATAGAGAGTCTCAATGATCTCTATATCAAAGGTAATTCTTTTTGCCACTTAAGGGGATATTTCTACGAGTCACCTTCCCTAAGGTGCATCGTTATGGTATCATGGCAACTCAACTCCTCGCTATGTTGGCAATCGTTTACCACCTTCTTAGGTGTGGAATTGTTGTCTACCTAGTGAACCCTCGTCATCTGTTCCACTCCATCCCTCTAGAGGTGTGCTTCGTGTCTCAGCTCGAGAAATGTTGTTATGTCTCATTCCGTGGGTTAATCCTGAGTTGTTCGACCTTCGAGAAGAACAATTCTTTAGGGTCTTTCCTTTCCTCTCGTTGTCATGATAGTTGGAGTTCTCAAGGCAAGACTTCAAGACAATGATGGTGAATGAATCAACGTTCAATTGAAGTGCACCCTGGATCGTGAAGATTATACTAGTTTGCGTTACCCCTTCACCTTACCCTACGCTTGAATCTCGAGACGAGATTCTTGTTTAGTGGGGGTGAGTTGTCACATCCCTAGCTTCTGGTTTGCTCTGAGCTAGCTAGTCATGTGTGCATCATGTTTAAATTCTGAAATTTGAACTGAGGGAATTTTGGAAGCCTCAAAAACTTGAATAAAAGAGGGGCAAAGAACCCTGGAAAATGCATTCAATGTTTTCAAAATGGCCTTAAATAATGTTGGTTATATTTTGGCAAGGGTTTTGCACCAAACCAAAAATAATGAACATTTTTGAGGAATATTTTGAGCACTGAATCTAAATCATTACTTTATTTGCATTTGGAACTATATTCATAACTTATATAGAATATATTTCCAAATACCCTGAAACATTTCTATGTGCTTTTGGAAAAGTCCATTAAGCAGCATAAATATTTTCAGAGGAGTTTTTGGCATTGTTTGAATTATTTTTAAATTCAAAACAGTGGCAAAACATATTAAATAAAATAAAACAGAACAGAAAAATATAAAACAGAGACTTACCTGGCGCTTACCTGTCCAGCCCAGCCGGCCCAGCTCCCCCACCTGGCCGGCCCAGCCCACCTCCTCCCCCTTGTCATCTTCCTCCTCGCGCCAGTAGGCGCAGGCGCGTGGCCGGAGCGCGCGCGCACGCGCCCGAGCCACCTCCTGCTTGCCGCCCCGCCCCGGATCGGCTAAGGATGCCACGACACCCCCCCTGGAACCCCCTCGTCCGCTCCCTTGCCTCCCTGCTCTCTCCCTCTCACTCCCCTGCTCTTTTCCCCTCATGGCCGAAGCCGCCATGGCCACTCCGCTGAGAAACACCGCGGCCAGCCACTCCCTCGCTCCCTCTCCGTGTTCCCGAGATCCGTATCGCCTCCAGCGTCATCCTCGCCAAACCAAGCATCACCGGAAGCCCTGCAATGCCGGCGCCATCATCTTCTTCTTCCTCGGGCACCGAAGGCCGTCATCGTCGATTCGTCGCCGTCGTCGCTTCCCCGAGCTCGTTGACCATCTCGACGTGACCACTGTGAGCTCATGATCCGTTTCCCCCTATCACCGCACTCGATAGCGCTCTATAGTCGCGTATGTCGCCGAGCCCGAAAGCTCACCGCCGCCGGCCATGTCGCCGTCGTGGCTACAGACGCCGTAGCTCGTGCCTGGGTGCGTCATAGTACTCGGTTTGCTCCCAGGAGATGACCCCGACCACCAGCTGGACCTGCCATGCACCAGAACTCCGAACCCGCGCTCGCCCGAACTCCGGTCGCCGCCGCGGGCCCCGTTCCGGTGAGCTCGGGCCACCTCAGCCCCTGCCGTTTGCACAGATGGATACGGGCGACTCCCAGCTCCACGTAGACGCCCTCATCCGCCCCTTTGGTCGCCGGAGATGCAAACCCGAGCGTCTCCGCCGCTCTGCTTGGTCGTCGGCGGCTAGCCGCCGGTGTGTCCGACGTGGCCGCGTGATTAGTGTTAATCATGGCCAGCTAACCTCCCCAGAGCCGCTGACGTATGGGCCCCACGCCCTTATTTAATCCTTATCTTTTCTGTTAAGTTTTAATCTAACCACCATGGGCCCACACGTCAGCTTTGACCAAGCTGACGTGGCTGTTGACCTGGTCCCACCTGTCATTGTCACTAACCAGCACTAGTCACTGACCAGTGGGCCCCACTGGTCAGGTTTGACCTGGGGCGCCCAGTTGACTCTGCTGACGTCACAGTGACGTGGGGCTGACGCAATAAGTATTTTCTGGATTTAAAAATAATCAGGAAATTCCAGAAAATTGTATAAATTTCAATAAATCATAGAAAATTAACCGTAACTCCAAATTAAATAAATTATATATGAAAAATTATCAGAAAAATTCAAGGAATCCATCTCTACCATTTTCATGCATGTTAGAACAACTTATAGCTGCTGTTTAGCACAAATCAATTAAATGGCATTTGAATAATCACATATGGAGTTTGAATTTGAATTTTGTATTCAAACCAACTTCATTTAATCTGTTGCTAGTTGCATTAGCCCAAAACACATTCATTTTGCCATGTCATGATCATGCATCATATTGTGCATTGCATTGATTGTGTTTCTTCTGTGTTTGCCGGTGTTGTTCCCCCTCGGTAGACGTTGTACCGACGATGTGATCGTTGACACTGATGAAGACTCAATGTTATCTTCAGAAGTGCCAGGCAAGCAAAACCCCCTTGTTCATTCCGATACAATCCCACTCTCTCGCTCCTGCTCTCTTTTACTGCATTAGGACAACATCGATTCATCTGTTACTTGCTGCGGTAGCTGAACCCCTTTATCCTCTGCATGACCTGTCGTTCCACAGTAATTAGATGAAAACCACTAGCATGAGTAGGAGTTGTTTGAGCCCTGTTGTGCCTACTCATCCATGCTTGTTTGTCATGCCTGCTACTGCTTAGAGTTGAGTCAGGTCTGATTCATCGGGGATGAATCAGAGGCATGTGAACATGTCCTACCGTGTGTGAGCTAAGTGTGTGAACACGATTTGGTAAAGGTAGCGGTGAGAGGCCATGTAGGAGTACATGGTGGGTTGTCTCATTGAAGCCGTCCTCAGGAACTGAGTTCTGTGTTTGTGATCCATGATTCAGCTACTACCATACATTGGGCCCTGAAATATGACCCCGCTCGACTTCTTATTCACCCTTGTCCTCTGTCCAGGAGTTGCAAGTAGTTTCTGGTGCTTGTAGTATGCTGGAGGCCGTGGACAGCACTGACCGTAGGGGTGGGCTGTGATGCGGTAGGCACGTGGCCGGGTATACCGGGCGCCCGTTTGGTGTCACGGAACCCTGTTCACATCGTTTGGGGCTGTGAGCGAAACTCCGGCCGGATCTCCTCATGGATGGAACCCGAATAGGCGATAAACCTGGACTAGAGACTTGAGTGTTTAGGTAGGTCGTGGTCTACACCCACGTCGGCTTTCGCTTGAAGTCTGCCGAGCACATGTCGT
>NC_041393.1:665882556-665886650 GCF_002162155.2 Triticum dicoccoides
GGACCCGAAAACGGTGAGTAATATTCCAGGAAACGGACCAGAATTGGCAAAATTTGTGAGTGTTGACGACTGACCAGTAAACGCACCCCAGGGTTCGACAACCATGGAAATCGCTTTGGGACCCCAAAAGTGAGTAATAGTCCATGATACGGGTCAGCATGGACAAAAACCGCGTGTGTGGATGACCGACACGTAAGCGCACCTTGGGGTTCGACAATCATGGAAATCGGTTTGGAACCCCAAAACGGTGAGTAATAGTCCACGAAACATGTCAGAATCGACAAAAAGCGTGAGTGTTGATGATCGACACGTAACGCATCCCAGGGTTCGTTAATTGTGGAAATCACCCCTGGACCCCAAAACAGTGAGTAATAGTCCACGAAACAGGCCAGAATCAGCCAAAACTGCGAGTGTTCATGACCGACACGTAATCGCACCTTGGGGTTCAACAACTATGAAAATCGCTTCGGGACCCCAAAACGGTGAGTAATGGTCCATGAAACGGGACAGAATTGGCCAATACTGTGAGTGTCGATGATGGACATGTAAATGCACCCCGAGGATCGTCAATCATGGAAATCGCTTTGGGACCCCAAAACGCTGAGTAATAGTGCAGGAAGTGGACCAGAATCGGCCAAAATTGTGAGTGTTGATTACCGACACGTAAACGCACCCGGGGTTTGTTAAGCGTGGAAATCACTTCGGGACTCGAAAATGGTGAGTAATAGTCCAAGAGACGGACCAGAATTGTCCAAATTTGTGAGTGTTGATGACTAACATGTAAACGCACCCCGGGGTTCGACAACCATGGAAATCGCTTCGAGACCCCAAAATTGAGTAATACTCCGAGAAACGGGTCAGAATCGAGAAAAACCGTGAGTGTTGATGACCGACACACAAGCGCACCTTGGGGTTCGACAACCATGGAAATCGCCTTGGGACCCCAAACCAGTGAGTAATAGTCCACGAAATGGGCAAAAATCAGCCAAAATTGCGAGTGTTGGCACCCCGGGGTTTGACAACCATGGAAATCGCTTCGAGACCCCAATATTGAGTAATAGTCCACGAAACGGGTCAGAATCGACAAAAACAGCGAGTGTTGATGACCGACACGTAAACGCACCCCGTGGTTCGTCAATCATGGAAATCACTCCAGGACCACAAAACAGTGAGTAATAGTCCATGAAACGGGCCAGTATCAGCCAGAACTACGAGTGTTGATGACCGACACGTAAACGCACCCCGGGGTTCGTTAGTTGTGGAAATCACTTCAGGACCCGAAAACGGTGAGTAATATTCCAGGAAACGGACCAGAATTGGCAAAATTTGTGAGTGTTGACGACTGACCAGTAAACGCACCCCAGGGTTCGACAACCATGGAAATCGCTTTGGGACCCCAAAAGTGAGTAATAGTCCATGATACGGGTCAGCATGGACAAAAACCGCGTGTGTGGATGACCGACACGTAAGCGCACCTTGGGGTTCGACAATCATGGAAATCGGTTTGGAACCCCAAAACGGTGAGTAATAGTCCACGAAACATGTCAGAATCGACAAAAAGCGTGAGTGTTGATGATCGACACGTAACGCATCCCAGGGTTCGTTAATTGTGGAAATCACCCCTGGACCCCAAAACAGTGAGTAATAGTCCACGAAACAGGCCAGAATCAGCCAAAACTGCGAGTGTTCATGACCGACACGTAATCGCACCTTGGGGTTCAACAACTATGAAAATCGCTTCGGGACCCCAAAACGGTGAGTAATAGTCCATGAAACGGGACAGAATTGGCCAATACTGTGAGTGTCGATGATGGACATGTAAATGCACCCCGAGGATCGTCAATCATGGAAATCGCTTTGGGACCCCAAAACGCTGAGTAATAGTGCACGAAGTGGACCAGAATCGGCCAAAATTGTGAGTGTTGATTACCGACACGTAAACGCACCCTGGGGTTCGTTAAGCGTGGAAATCACTTCGGGACTCGAAAATGGTGAGTAATAGTCCAAGAGACGGACCAGAATTGGCCAAATTTGTGAGTGTTGATGACCAACATGTAAACGCACCCCGGGGTTCGACAACCATGGAAATCGCTTCGAGACCCCAAAATTGAGTAATACTCCAAGAAACGAGTCAGAATCGAGAAAAAACGCGAGTGTTGATGACCGACACGCAAGCGCACCTTGGGGTTCGACAACCATGGAAATCGCCTTGGGACCCCAAACCGGTGAGTAATAGTCCACGAAACGGGCAAAAATCAGCCAAAACTGCGAGTGTTGGCACCCCGGGGTTTGACAACCATGGAAATCACTTCGAGACCCCAATATTGAGTAATAGTCCACGAAACGGGTCAGAATCGACAAAAACAGCGAGTGTTGATGACCGACACGTAAACGCACCCCGTGGTTCGTCAATCGTGGAAATCACTCCAGGACCACAAAATAGTGAGTAATAGTCCATGAAACGGGCCAGTATCAGCCAAAACTACGAGTGTTGATGACCGACATGTAAACGCACCCCGGGGTTCGTTAGTCGTGGAAATCACTTCGGGACCCGAAAATGGTGAGTAATAGTCCAGGAAACGGACCAGAATTGGCAAAAATTGTGAGTGTTGACGACTGACAAGTAAACGCACCCCAGGGTTCGACAACCATGGAAATCGCTTTGGGACCCCAAAACTGAGTAATAGTCCATGAAACGGGTCAGCATGGACAAAAACCGCGAGTGTGGATGACCGACACGTAAGCGCACCTTGGGGTTCGACAATCATGGAAATCGGTTTGGGACCCCAGAACGGTGAGTACTAGTCCACGAAACATGTCAGAATCGACAAAAACCGTGAGTGTTGCTGATCGACACGTAACGCATCCTAGGGTTCGTTAATTGTGGGAATCACCCCGGGACCCCAAAACAGTGAGTAATAGTCCACGAAACAGGCTAGAATCAGCCAAAACTGCGAGTGTTCATGACCGACACGTAAGCGCACCTTGGGGTTCAACAACTATGAAAATCGCTTCGGGACCCCAAAACGGTGAGTAATAGTCCATGAAACGGGACAGAATTGGCCAATACTGTGAGTGTCGATGATGGACATGTAAACGCACCCCGAGGATCGTCAATCATGGAAATGGCTTTGGGACCCCAAAACGCCGAGTAATAGTGCACGAAATGGACCAGAATCGGCCAAAATTGTGAGTGTTGATTACCGACACGTAAACGCACCCCGGGGTTCGTTAAGCGTGGAAATCACTTCGGGACTCGAAAATGGTGAGTAATAGTCCAAGAGACGGACCAGAATTGGCCAAATTTGTGAGTGTTGATGACCCACATGTAAACGCACCCCGGGGTTCGACAACCATGGAAATCGCTTCGAGACCCTAAAATTGAGTAATACTCCGAGAAACGGGTCAGAATCGAGAAAAACCGTGAGTGTTGATGACCGACACGCAAGCGCACCTTGGGGTTCGACAACCATGGAAATCGCCTTGGGACCCCAAACCAGTGAGTAATAGTCCACGAAACGGGAAAAATCAGCCAAAACTGCGAGTGTTGGCACCCCGGGGTTTGACAACCATGGAAATCGCTTCGAGACCCCAATATTGAGTAATAGTCCACAAAACGGGTCAGAATCGACAAAAACAGCGAGTGTTGATAACCGACACGTAAACGCACCCCGTGGTTCGTCAATCGTGGAAATCACTCTAGGACCACAAAACAGTGAGTAATAGTCCATGAAACGGGCCAGTATCAGCCAAAACTACGAGTGTTGATAACCGACACGTAAACGCACCCCGGGGTTCGTTAGTCGTGGAAATCACTTCGGGACCCGAAAATGGTGAGTAATAGTCCAGGAAACGGACCAGAATTGGCAAAAATTGTGAGTGTTGACGACTGACAAGTAAACGCACCCCAGGGTTCGACAACCATGGAAATCGCTTTGGGACCCCAAAACTGAGTAATAGTCCATGAAACGGGTCAGCATGGACAAAAACCGCGAGTGTGGATGACCGACACGTAAGCGCACCTTGGGGTTCGACAATCATGGAAATCGGTTTGGGACCCCAGAACGGTGAGTACTAGTCCACGAAACATGTCA
>NC_041393.1:665886822-665889937 GCF_002162155.2 Triticum dicoccoides
AATAGTCCACGAAACGGGTCAGAATCGACAAAAACAGCGAGTGTTGATGACCGACACGTAAACGCACCCCGTGGTTCGTCAATCATGGAAATCACTCCAGGACCACAAAACAGTGAGTAATAGTCCATGAAACGGGCCAGTATCAGCCAGAACTACGAGTGTTGATGACCGACACGTAAACGCACCCCGGGGTTCGTTAGTCGTGGAAATCACTTCGGGACCCGAAAACGGTGAGTAATATTCCAGGAAACGGACCAGAATTGGCAAAATTTTTGAGTGTTGACGACTGACCAGTAAACGCACCCCAGGGTTCGACAACCATGGAAATCGCTTTGGGAACCCCAAAACTGAGTAATAGTCCATGATATGGGTCAGCATGGACAAAAACCGCGTGTGTGGATGACCGACACGTAAGCACACCTTGGGGTTCGACAATCATGGAAATCGGTTTGGAACCCCAAAACGGTGAGTAATAGTCCACGAAACATCTCAGAATTGACAAAAACCGTGAGTGTTGATGATCGACACGTAACGCATCCCAGGGTTCGTTAATTGTGGAAATCACCCCTGGACCCCAAAACAGTGAGTAATAGTCCACGAAACAGGCCAGAATCAGCCAAAACTGCGAGTGTTCATGACCGACACGTAATCGCACCTTGGGGTTCAACAACTATGAAAATCGCTTCGGGACCCCAAAACGGTGAGTAATAGTCCATGAAACGGGACAGAATTGGCCAATACTGTGAGTGTCGATGATGGACATGTAAATGCACCCCGAGGATCGTCAATCATGGAAATCGCTTTGGGACCCCAAAACGCTGAGTAATAGTGCACGAAGTGGACCAGAATTGGCCAAAATTGTGAGTGTTGATTACCGACACGTAAACGCACCCGGGGTTCGTTAAGCGTGGAAATCACTTCGGGACTCGAAAATGGTGAGTAATAGTCCAAGAGACGGACCAGAATTGGCCAAATTTGTGAGTGTTGATGACTAACATGTAAACGCACCCCGGGGTTCGACAACCATCGAAATCGCTTCGAGACCCCAAAATTGAGTAATACTCCGAGAAACGGGTCAGAATCGATAAAAACCGTGAGTGTTGATGACCGACACACAAGCGCACCTTGGGGTTCGACAACCATGGAAATCGCCTTGGGACCCCAAACCGGTGAGTAATGGTCCACGACACTGGCAAAAATCAGCCAAAACTGCGAGTGTTGGCACCCTGGGGTTTGACAACCATGAAAATCGCTTCGAGACACCAATATTGAGTAATAGTCCATGAAACGGGTCAGAATCGACAAAAACAGCAAGTGTTGATGACCGACACGTAAACGCACCCGTGGTTCGTCAATCGTGGAAATCACTCCAGGACCACAAAACAGTGAGTAATAGTCCATGAAACGGGCCAGTATCAGCCAAAACTACGAGTGTTGATGACCGACACGTAAACGTACCCCGGGGTTCGTTAGTCGTGGAAATCACTTCGGGACCCGAAAATGGTGAGTAATAGTCCAGGAAACGGACCAGAATTGGCAAAATTTGTGAGTGTTGACGACTGACCAGTAAATGCACCCCAGGGTTCGACAACCATGGAAATCGCTTTGGGCCCCAAAACTGAGTAATAGTCCACGATACGGGTCAGCATGGACAAAAACCGCGTGTGTGGATGACCGACACGTAAGCGCACCTTGGGGTTCGACAATCATGGAAATCGGTTTGGGACCCCAAAACGGTGAGTAATAGTCCACGAAACATGTCAGAATCGACAAAAAGCGTGAGTGTTGATGATCGACACGTAACGCATCCCAGGGTTCGTTAATTGTGGAAATCACCCCGGGACCCCAAAACAGTGAGTAATAGTCCACGAAACAGGCCAGAATCAGCCAAAACTGCGAGTGTTCATGACCGACACGTAATCGCACCTTGGGGTTCAACAACTATGAAAATCGCTTCGGGACCCCTAAACGGTGAGTAATAGTCCATGAAACGGGACAGAATTGGCCAATACTGTGAGTGTCGATGATGGACATGTAAATGCACCCCGAGGATCGTCAATCATGGAAATCGCTTTGGGACCCCAAAACGCTGAGTAATAGTGCACGAAGTGGACCAGAATCGGCCAAAATTGTGAGTGTTGATTACCGACACGTAAACGCACCCTGGGGTTCGTTAAGCGTGGAAATCACTTCGGGACTCGAAAATGGTGAGTAATAGTCCAAGAGACGGACCAGAATTGGCCAAATTTGTGAGTGTTGATGACTAACATGTAAACGCACCCCGGGGTTCGACAACCATGGAAATCGCTTCGAGACCCCAAAATTGAGTAATACTCCGAGAAACGGGTCAGAATCGAGAAAAACCGTGAGTGTTGATGACCGACACACAAGCGCACCTTGGGGTTCGACAACCATGGAAATCGCCTTGGGACCCCAAACCGGTGAGTAATGGTCCACGACACGGGCAAAAATCAGCCAAAACTGCGAGTGTTGGCACCCTGGGGTTTGACAACCATGAAAATCGCTTCGAGACCCCAATATTGAGTAATAGTCCATGAAACGGGTCAGAATCGACAAAAACAGCGAGTGTTGATGACCGACACGTAGACGCACCCCGTGGTTCGTCAATCGTGGAAATCACTCCAGGACCACAAAACAGTGAGTAATAGTCCATGAAACGGGCCAGTATTAGCCAAAACTACGAGTGTTGATGACCGACACGTAAACGCACCCCGGGGTTCGTTACTCGTGGAAATCACTTCGGGACCCGAAATGGTGAGTAATAGTCCAGGAAACGGACCAGAATTGGCAAAAATTGTGAGTGTTGACGACTGACCAGTAAACGCACCCCAGGGTTCGACAACCATGGAAATCGCTTTGGGACCCCAAAACTGAGTAATAGTCCATGATACGGGTCAGCATGGACAAAAACCGCGTGTGTGGATGACCGACACGTAAGCGCACCTTGGGGTTCGACAATCATGGAAATCGGTTTGGGACCCCAAAACGGTGAGTAATAGTCCACGAAACATGTCAGAATCGACAAAAAGCGTGAGTGTTGATGATCGACACGTAACGCATCCCAGGGTTCGTTAATTGTGGAAATCACCCCGGG
>NC_041393.1:665889947-665898796 GCF_002162155.2 Triticum dicoccoides
AATCGCACCTTGGGGTTCAACAACTATGAAAATCGCTTCGGGACCCCTAAACGGTGAGTAATAGTCCATGAAACGGGACAGAATTGGCCAATACTGTGAGTGTCGATGATGGACATGTAAATGCACCCCGAGGATCGTCAATCATGGAAATCGCTTTGGGACCCCAAAACGCTGAGTAATAGTGCACGAAGTGGACCAGAATCGGCCAAAATTGTGAGTGTTGATTACCGACACGTAAACGCACCCTGGGGTTCGTTAAGCGTGGAAATCACTTCGGGACTCGAAAATGGTGAGTAATAGTCCAAGAGACGGACCAGAATTGGCCAAATTTGTGAGTGTTGATGACTAACATGTAAACGCACCCCGGGGTTCGACAACCATGGAAATCGCTTCGAGACCCCAAAATTGAGTAATACTCCGAGAAACGGGTCAGAACCGAGAAAAACCGTGAGTGTTGATGACCGACACACAAGCGCACCTTGGGGTTCGACAACCATGGAAATCGCCTTGGGACCCCAAACCGGTGAGTAATGGTCCACGACACGGGCAAAAATCAGCCAAAACTGCGAGTGTTGGCACCCTGGGGTTTGACAAGCATGAAAATCGCTTCGAGACCCCAATATTGAGTAATAGTCCATGAAACGGGTCAGAATCGACAAAAACAGCGAGTGTTGATGACCGACACGTAAACGCACCCCGTGGTTCGTTAGTCGTGGAAATCACTTCGGGACCCGAAAATGGTGAGTAATAGTCGAGGAAACGGACCAGAATTGGCAAAATTTGTGAGTGTTGACGACTGACCAGTAAACGCACCCCAGGGTTCGACAACCATGGAAATC
Source organism: Triticum dicoccoides (assembly GCF_002162155.2). Taxonomy (NCBI): domain Eukaryota; kingdom Viridiplantae; phylum Streptophyta; class Magnoliopsida; order Poales; family Poaceae; genus Triticum; species Triticum dicoccoides. Next base: position 665,890,787 of record NC_041393.1, read on the forward strand.
GCTTTGGGACCCCAAAACTGAGTAATAGTCCATGATACGGGTCAGCATGGAAAAAAACCGCGAGTGTGGATGACCGACACGTAAGCGCACCTTGGGGTTCGACAATCATGGAAATCGGTTTGGGACCCCAGAACGGTGAGTAATAGTCCACGAAACATGTCAGAATCGACAAAAACCGTGAGTGTTGATGATCGACACGTAACGCATCCTAGGGTTTGTTAATTGTGGAAATCACCCAGGGACCCCAAAACAGTGAGTAATAGTCCACGAAACAGGCTAGAATCAGCCAAAACTGCGAGTGTTCATGACCGACACGTAAGCGCACCTTGGGGTTCAACAACTATGAAAATCGCTTCGGGACCCCAAAACGGTGAGTAATAGTCCATGAAACGGGACAGAATTGGCCAATAATGTGAGTGTCGATGATGGACATGTAAACGCACCCGAGGATCGTCAATCATGGAAATCGCTTTGGGACCCCAAAACGCTGAGTAATAGTGCACGAAATGTTCCAGAATTGGCCAAAATTGTGAGTGTTGATTACCGACACGTAAACGCACCCCGGGGTTCGTTAAGCGTGGAAATCATTTCGGGACTCGAAAATGGTGAGTAATAGTCCAAGAGACGGACCAGAGTTGGCCAAATTTGTGAGTGTTGATGACCAACATGTAATCCACCCCGGGGTTCGACAACCATCGAAATCGCTTCGAGACCCCAAAATTGAGTAATACTCCGAGAAACGGGTCAGAATCGAGAAAAACCGTGAGTGTTGATGCCCGACACGCAAGCGCACCTTGGGGTTCGACAACCATGGAAATCGCCTTGGGACCCCAAACCGGTGAGTAATGTCCACGAAACGGGCAAAAATCAGCCAAAACTGCCAGTGTTGGCACCCTGGGGTTTGACAAGCATGAAAATCGCTTCGAGACCCCAATATTGAGTAATAGTCCACGAAACGGGTCAGAATCAACAAAAACAGCGAGTGTTGATGACCGACACGTAAACGCACCCTGTGGTTCGTCAATCGTGGAAATCACTCCAGGACCACAAAACAGTGAGTAATAGTCCATGAAACGGGCCAGTATCAGCCAAAACTACGAGTGTTGATGACCGACACGTAAACGCACCCCGGGGTTCGTTAGTCGTGGAAATCACTTCGGGACCCGAAAACGGTGAGTAATAGTCCAGTAAACGGACCAGAATTGGCAAAAATTGTGAGTGTTGACGACTGACAAGTAAACGCACCCAGGGTTCGACAACTATGGAAATCGCTTTGGGACCCCAAAACTGAGTAATAGTCCATGAAACGGGTCAGCATGGACAAAAACCGCGAGTGTGGATGACCAACACATAAGCGCACCTTGGGGTTCGACAATCATGGAAATCGCTTTGGGACCCCAAAACACTGAGTAATAGTCCACGAAACATGTCAGAATCGACAAAAACCGTGAGTGTTGATGATCGACACGTAACGCATCCCAGGGTTCGTTAATTGTGGAAATCACCCCGGGACCCCAAAACAGTGAGTAATAGTCCACAAAACAGGCCAGAATCAGCCAAAACTACGAGTGTTCATGATCGACACGTAAGCGCACCTTGGGGTTCAACTACTATGAAAATCGCTTCGGGACCCCAAAACGGTGAGTAATAGTCCATGAAACGGGACAGAATTGGCCAATACTGTGAGTGTCGATGATGGACATGTAAATGCACCACGAGGATCGTCAATCATGGAAATGGCTTTGGGACCCCAAAAAGCTGAGTAATAGTGCATGAAATGGACCAGAATCGGCCAAAATTGTGAGTGTTGATTACCGACACGAAACGCACCCCGGGGTTTGTTAATCGTGGAAATCACTTCGGGACTCGAAAATGGTGAGTAATAGTCCAAGAGACGGACCAGAATTGGCCAAATTTGTGAGTGTTGATGACCAACATGTAAACGCACCCCGGGGTTCGACAACCATGGAAACCGCTTCGAGACCCCAAAATTGAGTAATACTCCGAGAAACGGGTCAGAATCGAGAAAAAACGCGAGTGTTGATGACCAACACGCAAGCGCACCTTGGGGTTCGACAACCATGGAAATCGCCTTGGGACCCCAAACCGGTGAGTAATAGTCCATGAAACGGGCAAAAATCAGCCAAAACTGCGAGTGTTGGCACCCCGGGGTTTGACAACCATGGAAATCACTTCGAGACCCCAATATTGAGTAATAGTCCATGAAACGGGTCAGAATCGACAAAAAACAGCGAGTGTTGATGACCGGCACGTAAACGCACCCCGTGGTTCGTCAATCATGGAAATCACTCCAGGACCACAAAACAGTGAGTAATAGTCCATGAAACGGGCCAGTATCAGCCAAAACTACGAGTGTTGATGACCGACACGTAAACGCACCCCGGGGTTCGTTAGTCGTGGAAATCACTTCCGGACCCGAAAACGGTGAGTAATAGTCCAGGAAACGGACCAGAATTGGCAAAAATTGTGAGTGTTGACGACTGACAAGTAAACGCACCCCAGGGTTCGACAACCATGGAAATCGCTTTGGGACCCCAAAACTGAGTAATAGTCCATGAAACGGGTCAGCATGGACAAAAACCGCGAGTGTGGATGACCGACACGTAAGCGCACCTTGGGGTTCGACAATCATGGAAATCGGTTTGGGACCCCAGAACGGTGAGTACTAGTCCACGAAACATGTCAGAATCGACAAAAACCGTGAGTGTTGATGATCGACACGTAACGCATCCCAGGGTTCGTTAATTGTGGAAATCACCCCGGGACCCCAAAACAGTGAGTAATTGTCCACAAAACAGGCCAGAATCAGCCAAAACTGCGAGTGTTCATGATCGACACGTAAGCGCACCTTGGGGTTCAACTACTATGAAAATCGCTTCGGGACCCCAAAACGGTGAGTAATAGTCCATGAAACGGGACAGAATTGGCCAATACTGTGAGTGTCGATGATGGACATGTAAATGCACCCTGAGGATTGTCAATCATGGAAATGGCTTTGGGACCCCAAAAAGCTGAGTAATAGTGCACGAAATGGACCAGAATCGGCCAAAATTGTGAGTGTTGATTACCGACACGTAAACGCACCCCGGGGTTCGTTAAGCGTGGAAATCACTTCGGGACTCGAAAATGGTGAGTAATAGTCCAAGAGATGGACCAGAGTTGGCCAAATTTGTGAGTGTTGATGACCAACATGTAAACGCACCCCGGGGTTCGACAACCATGGAAATCGCTTCGAGACCCCAAAATTGAGTAATACTCCGAGAAACGGGTCAGAATCGAGAAAAACCGTGAGTGTTGATGACCGACACGCAAGCGCACCTTGGGGTTCGACAACCATGGAAATCGCCTTGGGACCCCAAACCGGTGAGTAATAGTCCACGAAACGGGCAAAAATCAGCCAAAACTGCGAGTGTTGGCACCCTGGGGTTTGACAAGCATGGAAATCGCTTCGAGACCCCAATATTGAGTAATATTCCACGAAACGGGTCAGAATCGACAAAAACAGCGAGTGTTGATGACCGACACGTAAACGCACCCCGTGGTGCGTCAATCGTGGAAATCACTCCAGGACCACAAAACAGTGAGTAATAGTCCATGAAACGGGCCAGTATCAGCCAAAACTACGAGTGTTGAAGACCGACACGTAAACGCACCCCGGGGTTCGTTAGTCGTGGAAATCACTTCCGGACCCGAAAACGGTGAGTAATAGTCCAGGAAACGGACCAGAATTGGCAAAAATTGTGAGTGTTGACGACTGACAAGTAAACGCACCCTAGGGTTCGACAACCATGGAAATCGCTTTGGGACCCCAAAACTGAGTAATAGTCCATGAAACGGGTCAGCATGGACAAAAACCGCGAGTGTGGATGACCGACACGTAAGCGCACCTTGGGGTTCGACAATCATGGAAATCAGTTTGGGACCCCAGAACGGTGAGTACTAGTCCACGAAACATGTCAGAATCGACAAAAACCGTGAGTGTTGATGATCGACACGTAACGCATCCCAGGGTTCGTTAATTGTGGAAATCACCCCGGGACCCCAAAACAGTGAGTAATAGTCCACAAAACAGGCCAGAATCAGCCAAAACTGCGAGTGTTCATGATCGACACGTAAGCGCACCTTGGGGTTCAACTACTATGAAAATCGCTTCGGGACCCCAAAACGGTGAGTAATAGTCCATGAAACGGGACAGAATTGGCCAATACTGTGAGTGTCGATGATGGACATGTAAATGCACCCCGAGGATCGTCAATCATGGAAATGGCTTTGGGACCCCAAAAAGCTGAGTAATAGTGCACGAAATGGACCAGAATCGGCCAAAATTGTGAGTGTTGATTACCGACACGTAAACGCACCCCAGGGTTCGTTAAGCGTGGAAATCACTTCGGGACTCGAAAATGGTGAGTAATAGTCCAAGAGACGGACCAGAGTTGGCCAAATTTGTGAGTGTTGATGACCAACATGTAAACGCACCCCGGGGTTCGACAACCATGGAAATCGCTTCGAGACCCCAAAATTGAGTAATACTCCGAGAAACGGGTCAGAATCGAGAAAAACCGTGAGTGTTGATGACCGACACGCAAGCGCACCTTGGGGTTCGACAACCATGGAAATCGCCTTGGGACCCCAAACCGGTGAGTAATAGTCCACGAAACGGGCAAAAATCAGCCAAAACGGCGAGTGTTGGCACCCTGGGGTTTGACAAGCATGGAAATCGCTTCGAGACCCCAATATTGAGTAATAGTCCACGAAACGGGTCAGAATCGACAAAAACAGCGAGTGTTGATGACCGACACGTAAACGCACCCCGTGGTTCGTCAATCGTGGAAATCACTCCAGGACCACAAAACAGTGAGTAATAGTCCGTGAAACGGGCCAGTATCACACAAAACTACGAGTGTTGAAGACCGACACGTAAACGCACCCCGGGGTTCGTTAGTCGTGGAAATCACTTCCGGACCCGAAAACGGTGAGTAATATTCCAGGAAACGGACCAGAATTGGCAAAATTTGTGAGTGTTGACGACTGACAAGTAAACGCACCCCAGGGTTCGACAACCATGGAAATCGCTTTGGGACCCCAAAACTGAGTAATAGTCCATGAAACGGGTCAGCATGGACAAAAACCGCGAGTGTGGATGACCGACACGTAAGCGCACCTTGGGGTTCGACAATCATGGAAATCGGTTTGGGACCCCAGAACGGTGAGTACTAGTCCACGAAACATGTCAGAATCGACAAAAACCGTGAGTGTTGATGATCGACACGTAACGCATCCCAGGGTTCGTTAATTGTGGAAATCACCCCGGGACCCCAAAACAGTGAGTAATAGTCCACAAAACAGGCCAGAATCAGCCAAAACTTCGAGTGTTCATGATCGACACGTAAGCGCACCTTGGGGTTCAACTACTATGAAAATCGCTTCGGGACCCCAAAACGGTGAGTAATAGTCCATGAAACGGGACAGAATTGGCCAATACTGTGAGTGTCGATGATGGACATGTAAATGCACCCCGAGGATCGTCAATCATGGAAATGGCTTTGGGACCCCAAAAAGCTGAGTAATAGTGCACGAAATGGACCAGAATCGGCCAAAATTGTGAGTGTTGATTACCGACACGTAAACGCACCCCGGGGTTCGTTAAGCGTGGAAATCACTTCGGGACTCGAAAATGGTGAGTAATAGTCCAAGAGACGGACCAGAGTTGGCCAAATTTGTGAGTGTTGATGACCAACATGTAAACGCACCCCGGGGTTCGACAACCATGGAAATCGCCTTGGGACCCCAAACCGGTGAGTAATAGTCCACGAAACGGGCAAAAATCAGCCAAAACGGCGAGTGTTGGCACCCTGGGGTTTGACAAGCATGGAAATCGCTTCGAGACCCCAATATTGAGTAATAGTCCACGAAACGGGTCAGAATCGACAAAAACAGCGAGTGTTGATGACCGACACGTAAACGCACCCCGTGGTTCGTCAATCGTGGAAATCACTCCAGGACCACAAAACAGTGAGTAATAGTCCATGAAACGGGCCAGTATCAGCCAAAACTACGAGTGTTGAAGACCGACACGTAAACGCACCCCGGGGTTCGTTAGTCGTGGAAATCACTTCCGGACCCGAAAACGGTGAGTAATAGTCCAGGAAACGGACTAGAATTGGCAAAAATTGTGAGTGTTGACGACTGACAAGTAAACGCACCCCAGGGTTCGACAACCATGGAAATCGCTTTGGGACCCCAAAATTGAGTAATAGTCCATGAAACAGGTCAGCATGGACAAAAACCGCGAGTGTGGATGACCGACACGTAAGCGCACCTTGGGGTTCGACAATCATGGAAATCGGTTTGGGACCCCAGAACGGTGAGTACTAGTCCACGAAACATGTCAGAATCGACAAAAACCGTGAGTGTTGATGATCGACACGTAACGCATCCCAGGGTTCGTTAATTGTGGAAATCACCCCGGGACCCCAAAACAGTGAGTAATAGTCCACAAAACAGGCCAGAATCAGCCAAAACTGCGAGTGTTCATGATCGACACGTAAGCGCACCTTGGGGTTCAACTACTATGAAAATCGCTTCGGGACCCCAAAACGGTGAGTAATAGTCCATGAAACGGGACAGAATTGGCCAATACTGTGAGTGTCGATGATGGACATGTAAATGCACCCCGAGGATCGTCAATCATGGAAATGGCTTTGGGACCCCAAAATGCTGAGTAATAGTGCACGAAATGGACCAGAATCGGCCAAAATTGTGAGTGTTGATTACCGACACGTAAACGCACCCCGGGGTTCGTTAAGCGTGGAAATCACTTCGGGACTCGAAAATGGTGAGTAATAGTCCAAGAGACGGACCAGAGTTGGCCAAATTTGTGAGTGTTGATGACCAACATGTAAACGCACCCCGGGGTTCGACAACCATGGAAATCGCTTCGAGACCCCAAAATTGCGTAATACTCCGAGAAACGGGTCAGAATCGAGAAAAACCGTGAGTGTTGATGACCGACACGCAAGCGCACCTTGGGGTTCGACAACCATGGAAATCGCCTTGGGACCCCAAACCGGTGAGTAATAGTCCACGAAACGGGCAAAAATCAGCCAAAACGGCGAGTGTTGGCACCCTGGGGTTTGACAAGCATGGAAATCGCTTCGAGACCCCAATATTGAGTAATAGTCCACGAAACGGGTCAGAATCGACAAAAACAGCGAGTGTTGATGACCGACACGTAAACGCACCCCGTGGTTCGTCAATCGTGGAAATCACTCCAGGACCACAAAACAGTGAGTAATAGTCCATGAAACGGGCCAGTATCAGCCAAAACTACGAGTGTTGAAGACCGACACGTAAACGCACCCCGGGGTTCGTTAGTCGTGGAAATCACTTCCGGACCCGAAAACGGTGAGTAATAATCCAGGAAACGGACCAGAATTGGCAAAAATTGTGAGTGTTGACGACTGACAAGTAAACGCACCCCAGGGTTCGACAACCATGGAAATCGCTTTGGGACCCCAAAACTGAGTAATAGTCCATGAAACGGGTCAGCATGGACAAAAACCGCGAGTGTGGATGACCGACACGTAAGCGCACCTTGGGGTTCGACAATCATGGAAATCGGCTTGGGACCCCAGAACGGTGAGTACTAGTCCACGAAACATGTCAGAATCGACAAAAACCGTGAGTGTTGATGATCGACACGTAACGCATCCCAGGGTTCGTTAATTGTGGAAATCACCCCGGGACCCCAAAACAGTGAGTAATAGTCCACAAAACAGGCCAGAATCAGCCAAAACTGCGAGTGTTCATGATCGACACGTAAGCGCACCTTGGGGTTCAACTACTATGAAAATCGCTTCGGGACCCCAAAACGGTGAGTAATAGTCCATGAAACGGGACAGAATTGGCCAATACTGTGAGTGTCGATGATGGACATGTAAATGCACCCCGAGGATCGTCAATCATGGAAATGGCTTTGGGACCCCAAAA
>NC_041393.1:665898806-665943037 GCF_002162155.2 Triticum dicoccoides
TTACATTGCAGTCGTAGTTCAGGATAGCCACCGAGTCAAAGCTGGCTTGCTGCAGTTAAACCCCACCATCCCCTTTGTTGATAATGATGCATATGTAGTTAGTTCTGATGTAAGTCTTGCTGGGTACATTTGTACTCACGTTTGCCTATTTTATGTTTTTGCAGAGAGACTTCGGTCTCACTAGTAGTTTCGCGTGGACTTCGACGTTTAGCTTGTTACCTCAGCTACGATCTTGAGCCCTCGGCAGGATCTGGTAGATAGTCAGGCTTCTCAGCCTTTTTCATTTCTAGATGTCTGTACTCAGACATGATAGCTTCCGCTTGTGTTTTGACTTATATGCTCTGAATGTTGGGTCGTGAGACCCCTGTTTGTAATATCTCGCTCCTCGGAGCCTATTGAATAAATACTTGAGTCGTAGAGTCATTTTGTGATGCCATGTTGTATTGCACATATCGAGCATATTGTGTGTATGTTATTGAAATGCTTGGTATGTGTGGGATCTGACCATCTAGTTGTTTATCTTTAGTAGCCTCTCTTACCGGGAAATGTCTCCTAGTGTTTCCATTGAGCCTTGGTAGCTTGCTACTGCTCCGGAACACTTAGGCTGGCCGGCATGTGTCCTTCTTCGTTCCTGTGTCTGTCCCTTCGGGGAAATGTCACGCGATGAATACCGGAGTCCTGTTAGCCTGCTACAGCCCAGTTCACCGGAGTCCTGCTAGCCTAGTGCTACAGCCTGGATTCACTCGCTGATGACCGACACGTTCGATGCTGGGTCATGGATGCCTGTCCCTGTAAGTCTGTGCCACTTTGGGTTTACGACTAGCCATGTCAGCCCGGGCTCCTTATCATGTGGATGCTAGCGACACTGTCATATACGTGTGCCAAAAGGCGCAAATGGTCCCGGGCAAAGGTAAGGCGACACCCGTGGGAATACCGTGCGTGAGGCCGCAAAGTGATATGAGGTGTTACATGCTAGATCGATGTGGCACTGAGTCGGGGTCCTGACACCATAGGAGTTGTCTTTATTCTTTTTATGACCTGCGTGTCATCGAGAAACGCCATGTAAATTACTTTACTTTATTGCTAAACGCGTTAGCCATAGTAGTAGAAGTAATAGTTGGTGAGCAACTTCATGGAGACACGATGATGGAGATCATGATGATGGAGATCATGGTGTCAAGCCGGTGACAAGATGATCATGGAGCCCCAAGATGGAGATCAAAGGAGCTATGTGATATTGGCCATATCATGTCACGTTTATTATTTGATTGCATGTGATGTTTATCATGTTTTGCATCTTGTTTACTTAGAACGACGGTAGTAAATAAGATGATCCCTCACAATAAATTCAAGAAGTGTTCCCCCTAACTGTGCACCGTTGCGACAGTTCGCTGTTTCAAAACACCACGTGATGATCGGGTGTTTTATTCAGACGTTCACATACAACGGGTGTAAGACAGATTTACACATGCAAACACTTAGGTTAACTTGACGAGCCTAGCATGTACAGACATGGCCTCGGAACACAGAAGACCGAAAGGTCGAGCGTGAGTCGTATAGAAGATACGATCAACATGAAGATGTTCACCGACGTTGACTAGTCCGTCTCACGTGATGATCGGACACGGTCTAGTTAAACTCGAATCATGTAATACTTAGATGACTGGAGGGATGTCTAATCTAAGTGGGAGTTCATTAATAATTTGATTAGTTGAACTTAATTATCATGAACTTAGTCTAAATATTTTACAATATGTCTTGTAGATTAAATGGCCAACGTAGTTCTCAACTTCAACGCGTTCCTAGAGAAAACCAAGCTGAAAGACGATGGCAGCAACTATACGGACTGGGTCCGGAACCTGAGGATCATCCTCATAGCTGCCAAGAAAGATTATGTCCTACAAGCACCGCTTGGTGACGCACCCGTTCTCCCTGCAGAACAAGATGTTATGAACGCTTGGCAGGCACGTTCCGATGACTACTCCCTCGTTCAGTGCGGCATGCTTTACAGCCTAGAGCCGGGGCTCCAAAAGCGTTTTGAGAGACATGGAGCATATGAGATGTTCGAAGAGCTGAAAATGGTTTTCCAAGCTCATGCCCGGGTCGAGAGATATGAAGTCTCCGACAAATTCTTCAGCTGTAAGATGGAGGAAAACAGTTCTGTCAGTGAGCACATACTCACTATGTCTGGGTTGCATAACCGCTTGACTCAGCTGGGAGTTAATCTCCCGGATGATGCGGTCATTGACAGAATCCTCCAGTCGCTTCCACCAAGCTACAAGAGCTTTGTGATGAACTTCAATATGCAGGGGATGGAAAAGACCATTCCTGAAGTATTTGCTATGCTGAAATCAGCAGAGGTAGAAGTCAGGAAGGAACATCAAGTATTGATGGTCAATAAAACCACTAAGTTCAAGAAAGGCAAGGGTAAAAAGAACTTCAAGAAGGATAGCAAGGAGGTTGCCGCGCCCGGCAAGCAAGCTGCTGGGAAGAAGCCAAAGAATGGACCCAAGCCCGAGACTGAGTGCTTTTATTGCAAGGGAAGCGGTCACTGGAAGCGGAACTGCCCTAAGTACTTAGCGGATAAGAAGGCCGGCAAAACAAAAGGTATATGTGATATACATGTAATTGATGTGTACCTTACTAGTGCCCGTAGTAGCTCCTGGGTATTTGATACCGGTGCAGTTGCTCACATTTGTAACTCAAAGCAGGGGCTGCGGAATAAGTGGAAACTGGCAAAGGACGAGGTGACGATGCGCGTCGGGAATGGTTCCAAGGTCAATGTGGTCGCCGTTGGCACGCTACCTCTGCATCTCCCTTCGGGATTAGTTTTAAACCTTAATAATTGTTATTTAGTGCCAGCTTTGAGCATGAACATTGTATCGGGATCTCGTTTAATTCGAGATGGCTACTCTTTTAAATCTGAGAATAATGGTTGTTCCATTTTATGAGAGATATGTTTTATGGTCATGCTCCTATGGTGAATGGTTTATTCTTTATGAATCTCGAACGTGATGCTACACATGTTCATAATGTGAGTACCAAAAGAAGTAAGGTTGATAATGATAGTCCCACATACCTGTGGCACTGCCGCCTTGGTCACATAGGTGTCAAACGCATGAAGAAGCTCCATGCTGATGTACTTTTAGAGTCTCTTGATTATGAATCATTTGACACATGCGAACCATGCCTTATGGGTAAAATGACCAAGACTCCGTTCTCAAGAACAATGGAGCGAGCAACCGACTTATTGGAAATCATACATACTGATGTGTGCGGTCCAATGAGTGTTGAGGCTCGCGGTGGCTATCGTTATGTTCTCACCCTCACTGATGATTTAAGTAGGTATGGGTATAGCTACTTAATGAAACACAAGTCTGAAACCTTTGAAAAGTTCAAGGAATTTCAGAGTGAGGTTGAAAATCAACGTGACAGGAAAATCAAGTTTCTACGATCAGATCGTGGAGGAGAATACTTGAGTCACGAGTTTGGCACACACTTAAGAAAATGTGGAATAGTTTCACAACTCACGCCGCCTGGAACACCTCAGCGTAATGGTGTGTCCGAACGTCGTAATCGCACTCTATTAGATATGGTGCGATCTATGATGTCTATTACCGATTTACCGCTATCCTTTTGGGGCTATGCTTTAGAGACTGCCGCATTCACTTTAAATAGGGCTCCGTCGAAATCCGTTGAGATGACACCGTATGAATTATGGTTTGGGAAGAAACCTAAGCTGTCGTTTCTAAAAGTTTGGGGATGCGATGCTTATGTCAAGAAACTTCAACCTGAAAAGCTCGAACCCAAGTCGGAAAAATGCGTCTTCATAGGATACCCAAAAGAAACTATTGGGTACACCTTCTACCTCAGATCCGAAGGCAAGATCTTTGTTGCCAAGAATGGGTCCTTTCTGGAGAAAGAGTTTCTCTCGAAAGAAGTAAGTGGGAGGAAAGTAGAGCTTGATGAAGTATTACCTCTTGAACCGGAAAATGGCGCAACTCAAGAAAATGTTCCTGAGGTGCCTGCACCGACTAGAGAGGAAGTTAATGACAATGATCAAGATACTTCTGATCAAACCCCTACTGAAATTCGAAGGTCCACAAGGACACATTCCGCACCAGAGTGGTACGGCAACCCTGTCTTGGAAATCATGCTGTTAGACAACGGTGAACCTTCGAACTATGAAGAGGCGATGGCGGGCCCGGATTCCGACAAATGGCTAGAAGCCATGAAATCCGAGATAGGATCCATGTATGAAAACAAAGTATGGACTTTGACTGACTTGCCCGTTGAGCGGCGAGCCATAGAAAATAAATGGATCTTTAAGAGGAAGACAGACGCGGATGGTAATGTGACCATCTAGAAAGCTCGGCTTGTCGCTAAGGGTTATCGACAAGTTCAAGGGGTTGACTACGATGAGACTTTCTCACCGGTAGCGAAGCTGAAGTCCGTCTGAATCATGTTAGCAATTGCCGCATTCTATGATTACGAAATATGGCAAATGGACGTCAAAACGGCATTCCTTAATGGTTTCCTTAAGGAAGAATTGTATATGATGCAGCCGGAAGGTTTTGTCGATCCTAAGAATGCTGACAAGTGTGCAAGCTCCAACGCTCGATTTATGGGCTGGTGCAAGCATCTCGGAGTTGGAACATTCGCTTTGATGAGATGATCAAAGCGTTTGGGTTTACACAGACTTATGGAGAAGCCTGCGTTTACAAGAAAGTGAGTGGGAGCTCTGTAGCATTTCTCATATTATATGTAGATGACATACTTTTGATGGGAAATGATATAGAACTCTTGGACAGCATCAAGGCCTACTTGAATAAAAGTTTTTCAATGAAGGACCTTGGAGAAGCTGCTTATATATTAGGCATCAAAATCTATAGAGATAGATCGAGACGCCTCATAGGTCTTTCACAAAGCACATACCTTGATAAGATATTGAAGAAGTTCAATATGGATCAATCCAAGAAGGGGTTCTTGCCTGTGTTACAAGGTATGAAATTGAGCTCAGCTCAATGTTCGACCACGGCAGAAGATATAGAAGAGATGAGCGTCATCCCCTATGCCTCAGCCATAGGTTCTATTATGTATGCCATGCTGTGTACCAGACCTGATGTTAACCTTGCCGTCAGTTTGGTAGGAAGGTACCAAAGTAATCCCGGCAAGGAACACTGGACAGCGGTCAAGAATATCCTGAAGTACCTGAAAAGGACTAAGGAAATGTTTCTCGTTTATGGAGGTGACGAAGAGCTCGTCGTAAAGGGTTACGTCGACGCTAGCTTCGACACAGATCTGGATGACTCTAAGTCACAAACCGGATACGTGTATATTTTGAATGGTGGGGCAGTAAGCTGGTGCAGTTGCAAGAAAAGCGTCGTGGCGGGATCTACATGTGAAGCGGAGTACATGGCAGCCTCGGAGGCAGCACATGAAGCAATATGGGTGAAGGAGTTCATCACCGACCTAGGAGTCATACCTAGTGCGTCGGGGCCGATCAAGCTCTTCTGTGACAACACTGGAGCTATTGCACTTGCCAAGGAGCCCAGGTTTCACAAGAAGACAAGGCACATCAAGCGTCGCTTCAACTCCATTCGTGAAAATGTTCAAGATGGAGACATAGAGATTTGTAAAGTACATACGGACCTGAATATAGCAGATCCGTTGACTAAACCTCTCCCTAGAACAAAACATGATCAACACCAGAATTCCATGGGTGTTCGATTCATCACAATGTAACTAGATTATTGACTCTAGTGCAAGTGGGAGACTAACTATGCCCTAGAGGCAATAATAAAAGCATTATTATTATATTTCCTTGTTCATGATAATTGTCTTTATTCATGCTATAATTGTGTTATCCGGAAATCGTAATACATGTGTGAATAACAAACACCAACATGTCCCTAGTGAGCCTCTAGTTGACTAGCTCGTTGATCAACAGATAGTCATGGTTTCCTGACTATGGACACTGGATGTCATTGATAACGAGATCACATCATTGGGAGAATGATGTGATGGACAAGACCCAATCCTAAACATAGCATAAGATCGTATAGTTCGTTTGCTAGAGTTTTCCAATGTCAAAGTATCTTTTCCTTAGACCATGAGATCGTGTAACTCCCGGATACCGTAGGAGTGCTTTGGGTATGCCAAACGTCACAACGTAACTGGGTGACTATAAAGGTAGACTACGGGTATCTCCGAAAGTGTCTGTTGGGTGACATGGATCAAGACTGGGATTTGTCACTCCGTATGACGGAGAGGTATCACTGGGCCCACTCGGTAATGCATCATCATAATGAGCTCAGAGTGACCAAGTGTCTGGTCACGGGATCATGCATTACGGTACGAGTAAAGTGACTTGCCGGTAACGAGATTGAACGAGGTATTGGGATACCGACGATCGAATCTCGGGCAAGTAACATATCGATAGACAAAGGGAATAGCGTACGGGATTGATTGAATCCTCGACATCGTGGTTCATCCGATGAGATCATCGTGGAGCATGTGGGAGCCAACATGGGTATCCAGATCCCGCTGTTGGTTATTAACCGGAGAGTCGTCTCGGTCATGTCTGCTTGTCTCCCGAACCCGTAGGGTCTACACACTTAAGGTTCGGTGACGCTAGGGTTATGAAGATATGTATATGTAGAAACCCGAATGTTGTTCGGAGTCCCGGATGAGATCCCGGACGTCACGAGGAGTTCCGGAATGGTCCGGAGGTAAAGAATTATATATTGGAAGTGCTATTTCGGGCATCGGGACAAGTTTCGGGGTTATCGGTATTGTACCGGGACCACCGGAAGGGTCCCGGGGGTCCACCGGGTGGGGCCACCTGTCCCGGGGGGCCACATGGGCTGTAGGGGGTGCGCCTTGGCCTAGATGGGCCAAGGGCACCAGCCCCTATAGGCCCATGCGCCTAGGGTTTCCACCATGGAAGAGTCCATGTGGTGGAAGGCACCCCTAGGTGCCTTGGAGGGGAGGGAAACCTCCCCTTGGCCGCCGCCCCCCCTAGTAGATCTCATCTACTAGGGCCGGCGCCCCTCCCTGGCACCCCTATATATAGTGGGGGGAGAGGAGGGATTACACACCAGCCCCTGGCGCCTCCATCTCCCTCCCGTTACGTCTCTCCCTCGTAGTCTCGGCGAAGCCCTGCTGCTGTGACGCCCTGCATCCACCACCACGCCGTCGTGCTGCTGGATCTTCATCAACCTCTCCTCTCCCCTTGCTGGATCAAGAAGGAGGAGACGTCTCCCGTCCCGTACGTGTGTTGAACGCGGAGGTGCCGTCCGTTCGGCGCTGGTCATCGGTGATTTGGATCACGTCGAGTACGACTACATCATCACCGTTCTTTTGAACGCTTCCGTGCGCGATCTACAAAGGTATGTAGATGCATCTAATCACTCGTTGCTAGATGAACTCCTAGATGATCTTGGTGAAACGAGTAGGAAATTTTTTGTTTTCTGCAACGTTCCCCAACAATCACGTGATCCACTTGTATGTTTTGGTGATCAACTTGTGGGTTCCGCCCATGAACCTATGCATAGGGGTTGGCACACATTTTCGTCTTGACTCTCCGGTAGAAACTTTGGGGCACTCTTTCAAGTACTTTGTGTTGGTTGAATAGATCAATCTGAGATTGTGTGATGCATATCGTATAATCATGCCCACAGATACTTGAGGTGACAATGGAGTATCTAGGTGACATTAGGGTTTTGGTTGATTTGTGTCATTAAGGTGTTATTCTAGTATGAACTCTATGATAGATTGAACGGAAAGAACAGATTCGTGTTATTTTACTACGGACTCTTGAATAGATCGAGCAAAAAGGATAACTTTGAGGTGGTTTGTACCCTACCATAATCTCTTCGTTTGTTCTCCGCTATTAGTGGCTTTGGAGTGACTCTTTGTTGCATGTTGAGGGATAGTTATATGATCCAATTGTGTTATTATTGTTGAGAGAACTTGCACTAGTGAAAGTATGAACCTTAGGCCTTGTTTCTTAGTATTGCAATACCGTTTACGCTCACTTTTATCATTAGTTACCTTGCTGTTTTTATATTTTCAGATTACAAAAACCTATATCTACTATCCATATTGCACTTGTATCACCATCTCTTCGCCGAACTAGTGCACCTATACAATTTACCATTGTATTGGGTGTGTTGGGGACACAAGAGACTCTTTGTTATTTGGTTGCAGGGTTGTTTGAGAGAGACCATCTTCATCCTACGCCTCCCACGGATTGATAAATCTTAGGTCATCCACTTAAGGGAAATTTGCTACTGTCCTACAAACCTCTGCAATTGGAGGCCCAACAATGTCTACAAGAAGAAGGTTGTGTAGTAGACATCAAGCTCTTTTCTGACGCCGTTGCTGCGGAGGTGACTGCTTGAAGGTATATCTTTAGATCTTGCAATCGAATCTTTTTGTTTCTTGTTTTATCACTAGCACAACGTGGTTGATGTAGTCGTACGTCTTCACGATCCGACTGATCCAAGTACCGAACGTACGGCACCTCCGAGTTCAGCACACGTTCAGCTCAATGACGTCCCACGAACTCCGATCTAGCAGAGCTTTGCGGGAGAGTTTCGTCAGCACGACGGTGTGATGACGGTGTTGATGATGCTACTGCTATGATATTACCGAGGTGTAATATGGTGGAGGGGGGCACCGCACACGGCTGGGAGAGATCAACAGATCAACTTGTCTGTCCATGAGGTGCCCCTCCCCCGTATATAAAGGAGTGGAGGAGGGGGAGGGTCGGCCCTCAACTATGGCGCGCCCTGGGGAGTCCTACTCCCACCGGGAGTAGGATTCCCCCCTTCCATGTAGTAGGAGTAGGAGAGAAGGAAAGGGAAAAGAGAAGAGAAGGAAGGAGGGGGCGCAGCCCCTCCCCCTAGTCCAATCCGGACTAGGCCTTGGGGGGCGCACAGCCTCCCCTCTCTCTTTCCCCTAAAGCCCAATAAGGCCCATATACTCCCCGACGAATTCCCGTAACTCTCCGGTACTCCGATAAATACCTGAATCACTCGGAACCTTTCCGATGTCTGAATATAGTCGTCCAATATATTGATCTTTACGTCTCAACCATCTCGAGACTCCTCGTCATGTCCCCGATCTCATCCGGGACTCCGAACTACCTTCGGTTCATCAAAACACATAACTCATAATATAAATCGTCACCGAACGTTAAGCGTGCGGACCCTACGTGTTCGAGAACTATGTAGACATGACCGAGGCACGTCTCCGGTCAATAACCAACAGCAGAACCTGGATGCTCATATTGGCTCCTACATATTCTACGAAGATCTTTATCGGTCAAACCGCATAACAACATACGTTGTTCCCTTTGTCATTGGTATGTTACTTGCCCGAGATTCAATCGTCGATATCTCAATACCTAGTTCAATCTCGTTACCGGCAAGTCTCTTTACTCATTCCGTAATGCATCATCCCGCAACTAACTCATTAGCTACATTGCTTGCAAGGCTTATAGTGATGTGCATTACCGAGAGGGCCCAGAGATACCTCTCCGACAATCGGAGTGACAAATCCTAATCTCGAAATACGCCAACTCAACAAGTACCTTCGGAGACACCTGTAGAGCACCTTTATAATCACCCGGTTACGCTGTGACGATTGGTAGCAGATAAAGTGTTCCTCCGATAAACGAGAGTTGCATAATCTCATAGTCATAGGAACATGTATAAGTCATGAAGAAAGCAATAGCAACATACTAAATGATCAAGTGCTAAGCTAATGGAATGGGTCAAGTCAATCACATCATTCTCTAATGATGTGATCCCGTTAATCAAATGACAACTCATGTATATGGCTAGGAAACTTAACCATCTTTTGATTCAATGAGATAGTCAAGTAGAGGCATACTAGTGACACTTTGTTTGTCTATGTATTCACACATGTACTAAGTTTCCGGTTAATACAATTCTAGCATGAATAATAAACATTTATCATGAAATAAGGAAATAAATAATAACTTCATTATTGCCTCTAGGGCATATTTCCTTCACCTCCATCATGCTGAAGATTTCCTCGACAGACATGTTTACTCAAGCCGCGACAGGCCGGGAAGGGTGTACTCCCATGAACGCCCACAACCTAAAGCTAGCGCCCAAGGGAGGTGCAGGTGGCTGCCGCGGTGGATCAGATTTGTGCAGGGCGCCGGTGAGCTTGAGGTGAGGGTTTATACTTTTTGCAAACATTAATTGAATCACCTGTTCATATATACTTAAGAGAGAGAGAGAGAGAGAGAGAGAGAGAGAGAGAGTGAGAGAGAGAGAGAGAGAGAGAGAGAGAGAGAGAATTCTTAATCTTTGGCTGAATCTCTAAAAAGGTTTTGGAAATCCTAGTTGGGCAAGTTCTCATATGGTGCCGTGCGCGTGTGTGACATGCTACAATTTAGCCTATTTATTAGACTCTCACGCGTGGACCATTGGCCACGTCACGGCAAAGTTCCAGGCTCCATGGTTAGGTTTACCCTTGTTCGTGGCCATCTTCGCTTCATGGTGGCCGCGCGGCCGCTGCCTTCTTCCGGCATGTCCGTTTTGGCAGTTCGTCGCGCTCGGCAGGCTCGTGCAAGGTACGCGGGGCATCACCACCATCGATCATCGCAAGAACCTTTGCCCCGCCATCTTCGCTGATCCATTCTTTCCATACGTGCAGGCCTAAGGGCAGCCGCATGGCGATCGAGAGGCTCACCGACGACCTCCTCGTCCAGATCCTCTCGCGCATACCCGCCAAGGTGGTCTGCCATTGCAAGGCCGTCTCCAAGCGTTGGGTCGATCTCATCGACCACCCCGACCACCGCAAGAGGCTCTCCCAACCGCTGACCGGCTTCTTCTACAACAGCACCAACAAGCACCGCTTCCCGATATCAGCCGTGCACTTCGTCAATGCGTCCAGTAGGGGCTGCCCTTTCATCTGCCCTTCTCTCTCCTTCCTTCCCAGCCACCGCCGCCTCAACCTCTTGGACTGCTGCAATGGCCTCCTCCTCTGCCGCCGGTACGACGCCTCCGCCGGAGGCGACGAGTTCACGTACGTCCTGTGCAACCCCGCCACGGAGGAGTGGGCGGTTGCCTGACCCTGGTCAGGCTGTAGGCAAAGTGGACACGGTGCATTTGGGGTTCGATCCGGCCATGTCCGCCCACTTCCATGTGTTTGTGCTGGATGTGATCCTCTACTTCATCTGAGTGGATGTGTATTCGTCGGAGACTGGCGGATGGATTCACAAGGACAAGGGATTGGACCGAGATTTCAGGATATCCGGTCCTCGACCGACAGTTGTCTTTCTTAACGGCTATTTGCATTTCCGCACTATTTGTGATCGGCGTCCTTGTATAGCTGTCGTGGACACCAAGGGAGAATCATGGTTGAGCTTCGATATCCCTTGTAGCGGTAATGTATTTCTTGATTTCATTCAACAGTTACAGCAGGGTCGCTTACATTATGTCAGCTTGAACACTATTTATAATAATTATTATAGTGATATTCAACTAGAAGTTTACGCTTTCGACGGATATCCCGGCAAAGATTGGAATTTGAAGCACAAAGGTCAAGATGGAGACGTCAAAAAGTTTCGAGGGGTTGCTCAACGTTACTTTGAAATTTGAATGGACTGCGATTGATACAGAATGTAACTTGATCTTCTTCATAGATGGGCCACTTTGTAAAACATTAAGGTGTTATGATATGGATCGTCGGAAAGTGAGAAAGATCATCACCCTCGGGGAGTCCCAGACACCATATCTGCCATATGTGCCGCTATACTCGAGTTAGAATCTTTGCGTTAGTCGCATCAGTCTGAGACCTCCGACTTGTTTTTTACGAGGTGGTTCTTTGATAGGAGTCAGCCGTTTGTGCTATGGAACAGTGGGCTCAGTATGTCAGCTTGGATTTTGTTCTCGGCTTTTTGAACAGGAGTGGTTTAATGTCTGCATGTTTTTAAGTTTGGAGCAAAGGTGGTTCTGTATGGAGGCAACTAGGACGACTTCACTTAGATTAGTTATTTGAATTTGCACTAAACTTTCAGTACTGGCTTCTTCTTATATAGAAATGGTAAATGGCACTGCTACCTCCACGTGTTTGGTTAACCATGTTTTGTGTTTCAGCGAATGTAATGTGTACAACGATAGCTAGTAAAAAAAGCCATGATGAATGTCATGTAGTTTAAACATATATGTTCAGCTTGCAGTTGTGACATTGACCTAGTAAAACGACCCCTTGTTCCATAATGATATAATCTCCTGGCGGTCACTTCCTTTTATCAAACCCATTAGGGCATGCCCAACGGGCTGCCCCATGGTGCTGCTCCGCAGGGCCAGCTCGGCTCGGATCCTGCAATTCAGGTTCGGGTGATGCTTTGGAGAGGAGGCGGTCTCCTGCAGAGGAGTTAGCCGCTCTAGGATAAAAGTAAGGGAAATGTGGGAAAAGGGGAAGAGAGAAGGTGGGGAACGAAGGAAGAAGAGATAGATGGGAAGAAAAGAATTGAGATGAGTCCACTAGGATGACATCTACCTATGCCTGCCTCCATTGGGTGAACAAAAGTGTGAATGGTAGTTTTAATACTTTATGTTTAAACAAAGGCATGGAGCAGCATCAAGGTGATGCCTCCATTGCTCATGCCATTAAGAGTCGCGCAAGGGGCGCCCTCCCGTGCTAGCCACGTCGTCACAAGAAGACAAAAAGAGAAACAAGGTCCACGCTCCTGCACAGCTCGCTCGATCCCCTTTCTCATCTCGCTTTCCTCTCTCTCTCTCTCTCTCTCTCTCTCTCTCTCCAGAAAACACCGCCACCGCCGCTGCCACCACCGATTCCTATTGGGCATGGCCGTCTCCGGCGCTTCAATCAATAGACGGGACTCCACCTCGCCCGACTCTACCAATTTCCTGCCCTAGCCGCTACTCTACGCCCCCGCTTGCGCCCCCACAGATAACCCTAGAGAGTAGGTCATGGGGGAGGACGGAGAAGAGGTCATGGGGGTGGAAGAAGAGGAGGACATGGAGGCCACGGGAGAGGAAGAAGATGGCCCCCTCATTCCCTAAGTTGGTCTTCGCATCAACTGCGCTCGCTCCGCCTCTGCTTCCAGCGACCACGCCCGCCACAGTCTAGCTGGGTGAGCTTCTTCTCCTGTTATGTTCCTGTACCATTTGGTGGCCTCTCTCCCTTCCCGTTTGAGGAGAGGAGTCAAGTACTGGCTAGGTTTTTGTAAACAGGTTGTTAGTTTCTTCTTGTGGAGTAGATTCTCAGGTCTAGCTAGGTTCCAAATAAATTTTGGGTCAGTCTTGTTATGTTGGTACCTTGCTGTCCTGGAGATTTGGATCTAGCTAGGTTTTCACATAGTATGTATTTGTGATAATTGACTACAACAAGACACTTGAAAGTAAATCTAATTCTAAGAGAATGTCTTGTACAACCTACCATGCATCTGCAATTAACAAGAATGAAACTTCGAACAGGCTATATAGATTTGGCCATTTTCTTTTTTGCATAACTGATTTCCTATGACGTTGTCTGTACTGTTGTTCAAGTAAGTATCAAGATCAGTACGTACTTGTTTCCTATCAAACTGCATCTACCAAGCACTGTACGTTTCCCTATTCTCCGTTCTCTGCCAAAAACAGAATAAATTTAGGCTTAAGGCCTGTTCGGAGTCCCTCCGGCTCCACGACTCCGCTCCCGGAGCGGACGAAGCAGTAGCTTAAAATGTTGGAGCGAGCAAACAGTACCTCCGCAGATCCTGGTATTTCAAGGAGCGGTGGTTTGCTGAACGGGACCTTACTATCTAACAATAATTCTTCTGTCCATTCGAACTGTTGTGATTTCCAAACTGAATATTTTAGCATATTATTTTCACCAAGCATGATGTGATATTGTAGAGTTTTAGGATGATGTGAAGCTCATGGCTGTCATGAACCGACAAGCTTATAGATTCTCTTTCTCCTGGTCAAGGCAATTGCAATTACTCATGTGGTTATATAATGCAATATCTAGGATGGACCTTTAGCTGCTGAGACCAGCAAATTAGAAAGATGACAAAAACAATCTCATTTTATTTGGATTAATTCCTCGGTTATCATTTTCTGGAATTACTTGCTTTTTAAAAGGACTTTAGAAGGTTCTTGGGTTCAGTCGTGCAGTTATCTGTGTCGCTATTCCTCATCAAAACGGCAGCATTTTATTGTTCTCTCATCACTACTAGGGAAAAGCCTAGCAGTAGCGCGGGTTTTAGATCCACGCTACTGCTAAATTGACTTAGTAGTAGCGCTTCGTCAGAACAGCGCTACTGGTAATTAGTAGTAGCGCTTCTTCTTTCCCGCGCTACTACTATTATTTAGTATTTTATTTCTTTTTTATTTCATATTGTATTCATACACCTTTACACAAGTTTTCATACAACAGGAATTTAGAGATTGTTTTTACATCATAATGAGTTATTACATCACGGGGTGAAAGAACCGTGGACTAGTTTCAAGTGGACGTCCATCCACTTGAGACTAATCCGCGGTTCTTTCACCCAATGATATAATAATATCATCATCATCATCATATCATTAACAACTTATCATCATAATACATCATTGTCATATAACACCTCCTCAAGATCATCATTTTCATCAATGACATCACATAGCAAATTGATCACTAGTCGTAATCACAAGTACTCCTCGTTGTCAACTCTAACACATTAGCACATAATAAACATATTGTACCTCATAGGACCTATTACATTCGATTAAGACCTACTACATTTTCTAAGGTAAAATACCAAAAAACAAGGTAGCCCCTGACTCTCCATTATGAAGAATGGAGATTAGCCTGTCTCCAATTCTTGCCTTTCGCTAAATGTTACTTCCAACTTGCGAATGTCCATACATTTCTTCCATTCTTTGATGAACATGTGTTCACGGGTTTTAGAAATCCGATATGCACAGGTGAGCTCCGTAGATTTACCTGGCAGTATGTTCAGAACTGAGAGGCGACCATGCAGAGACATCAGATGAGGCACACAATCCATCGAAAGTTTTTGTTGAAAAACATAATAATAACTTCGTAGTTAGCAATGATGTACTAGTTTTAGAAATATGCAAAAGATGCACGGATGTTGTAATAGTAAAAAATCTTACCAGGGTATCTCCAGAGAAGTTACCGTGGTTCAACACATGCAGTAGTGGCACATATTCACCATAATTTGGAGGAGTTCGATAATAGTTATTGTAATTCTCAAGAAGAGTACAAAATGTGATCAGATGATTTTTCTCCTTATACGTTAATTCGGTGCCATCGGTGTAGTGGGTTTTATCTACCATCTTCCGCACAGTCTTTGAAGAATCAAAATAAGCTGTCAATGGAAATAAGCTATCAACTATTTTCAAATAAACAATATAAATTAGTTAATAACTATGTTTGAGAAACTCACATAGCAATACAATCGGAAGCGTATCAACAAGGACCCAAATGTCCATATTGTCTTGCTCGATGTCAGGATCACCAAGATCCATGGTGGCAATCATACCCTCATAAAAACCATACATTTTGCAAAGTGCTTCCCAATTTTGGCAACCAAAATGAGTTACGCTCTAAGCATTGCACAGATTTACTTCAAAATCCATATCATGATGGGTCCTTAGGTGTATTTTCTTTGCTTCGAAATTTTGATGGTCTTCAAAACCCATTCTCTCCAAGACGTAGCGTCTTGCATGGCATGGGATAAGCTAGTCGAATTGTAAAATATGAAAATTAGACGTTGAAATAGTTGAAGTCATGCTTAATTACGAAAAAAACACTTCTCGTTGTTGCGTACCGTTTCACAATCGAAGGTCTCCTCGAGCTTAATGCTGAAGGGCCGATCTTCGTCCAGCTGAACGAACCTGTCGCACATACCTCGATCGTCGTGGCACCAGCTACACTCCCTCGGGAGACTGTCGTCGTCCGAGTATGACATTTCCTACGTTCATAATTCAAAGATTAAACTTGTACATATTCTAGCACAAGTCATGCCAGAATTCACGAAAAAATCCGGCATAACCTTTGCTAAAAAAATGACATATCAAGCGCCTGAAATTTGCCGAAATGAAAATTAATCAACACTCCGGCAAAACATAGGCCACTCAGAGATGTAAACTGAACATGAACGGCCACTTGGGCAACCACATATCCTATTTGAGCAACAACACAAGATATACAAGGATATTTGGCTGGTCTCACCTCGATGTCGGAGGGGGTCGGTGACTGGGACGACGGCGGGGATGTCGGAGGGGGTCGATGACGGGGACGACGGTGGTCACCTGAAACCATATAAGTTATCACTAATACATCCCGAATAATTGCTTAAACTAAAAAATAACAACAAATATGACATGTTCAACTAGTTTTATTAATTCAACTAGTTCTTACTAAATATAAACTTACTATAAATAGAAAAAACTAGTTCTTTCTAAAAATAAAGTAGTTCAACTAGTTATATTAATTATCTTACTAAAAATACATTAGTTCTATTAATTCAACTAGTTCAACTAGTTTATTAATTTACTTACTAAACTAGTTCAACTACAAATAAAGTAGTTCAACTACAACTACTATTAATCATACTGCCCTAGTTAACTAGTACCATCACTACTAGTAATTAACATCTACTACTACTAAAAAATCTAGTACTAACTAAGCAACATCTAGTACTAGCTATGAACCCTAAATTAACATCTACAACTACTAAATCTAGTACTAACTAGTGGCAGGGGGTGGGGGGCGACGGAGAGGTAGCTAGGGGCGGCGAGGTCGAGGGTGGTGGGAGGAGGGCTGCCGGCGGAGGAGGGAGGAGGAGCGGCCACAGGCGGAGGGAGGAGGGCCGCGGAGGAGGAGGGAGGGGCGGCCGCAGGTGGAGGGAGGATGTGCGAGGAGGAGGGAGGAGGGACGGAAGGAGGGGAGTACCTCGGCGGCCGACGGACGAAGGCGGCGGCGACGACGACGCACGACGACGGTTATCGGCACGGGGGCGAGAGTGAGAGTGTGAGTGAGGGCCGGTCGTGCGCGTGGGGATAAGGTAGGGATAGTTGTAGCGCGTTTGCCAAAACGTGCTATAGCTAATCTGAATAGCAGTAGCGCTTTGCATATAAACCGCTACTGCTAAGTGTAACTATACAAAAAATACGTCAATGGAAAAATACATTGGCCATCAATGATCTTTTTGTGTACAATCTGAATTGTCAATATGAGTCCTCTCCGGTAGGAACCAAAGAGGACTCATATTGCGGCCACAAATTTTACACATAGAGTTCAGTGAAGACCAACTGATTGTGGTAGTTTCAGAAATAACATATTTAAGGTTGTAAACACCCTGTTCACGGAGCGAGGTGGGACTAAACTTGTGGGCTGATCTTAGCAGTAGCGGTTTTCCTGGAAGTGCGCTGCTGCTAACTTCTATAGCAGTAGCGCTGTTCAGTATAGTGCGCTACTGCTATAACTAGCGGGGGGCGAGGTCATGGCAATTATAGCAGTAGCGCGGTTTGTGGTGGACGCGCTACTGCTATTTTCCTGTCAGCAGCGCGTTTCGATAACACGCGCTGCTGCTAAATAGCAGTAGCGTGGTATTTTGGGGAGCGCTCCTGGTAAGATTCTGTGTATAGGCTTTTCCCTAGTAGTGCATGCCAAGGTCTTCTTGGTTTCTTATCAACGCAAGCACATATAGTCTCATGTTAAATTGCAACTTTATACTTTTATCATTACAGAGGTGTTGTTGATTCGTTTGATCTCTTGAACAATTGAACAGCTATTTAGTTGCTTACAGTCACACATATCCAGTTGGAATGCTATGTTAGGGTTATTACCCAGGCATGAGGCCTTTTATATTCTTAAAAAATATTTGTTTGGAATGATTGACGTGTCGCGCCACCGCTGCACTATAAGACCCCTCAACAGCGATCAATCCCGTGTTTGCTCGTATCAATTGCCAGATTCACGCTCCTAGAGGATGTGAACGACAGTGACATCCCGATGCAGGAGTAGCAGCGACCACGGCTGGTGAGTAGCAACCTGAGGTGCCGGTGTTAGGCGCGGATGGACAGATCTGTGCGGCGGAGGGCGTGGCCGATGCTGGGATGGAGGTCTTGCTGCTGGCCTCCAAGCAGTCGGTAGGCGTAATGGATCCTAAAGCTCCAGGCTGGATCAAAAGGTATGTCGATTTGCAGTGTTACATGCTCATTGTGACTGAAAACTGGACTTATCAGTGTAGGCATAAACATTGCAGGCACTGATAAGAAAAGATATCTTAAACAAGTACTGCGCCTTGAGATCTAGATGATTTTGCATTTAGTGTTATGATCTGTAGTTATAGCTGATACTGCTCAGATGTACTTGCATCTTTAAAAATCGGTGATTTAACGAACATTCTGCCAATTGACACATGAAGCAGAGTATAAGAAGTTATAGCATGTTACATATAAACCAGAGGAATTGGCATGTATATGCGTGTGTTCCTGATTATGTAGGGTACCTTACAGATTCAGTTGGGACATGTGGTCAAAGATTAGGACACTAATATCAGTGTAGGTTACATTTATAGTTGCTTAATTCATGATGCGCTCGTCTCGTCATTTTCATTCTGTGCGTGCAGGGTGAGGATTGGGGTGGAAGCCCCTGTGAGGACATGCACCTTGTCCCAGTCAAGCACGAGCTGGCGGCGGTGACGCCACATATGTTATCCAGGATCCTGCTCAGGTGTTTAGCCATCGGCGATGAGATCCAAAAGATGACCATGGTGGCAGTGGTGGCGGCAGTTGCCCTGGGTGGTGATGTAGAGGGGAGGTACCAGTAGCAGGTGAGGATACTGTGCAATTTTGCTGTGAATCATTGTTGATTATTTGTCGTACTTCTTGTGTTTTGAAGATTTGATTCCACTCTTCTTGATACCCAAAACGAGTTCGTTTCATGAATTCAAAAGATACTGAAATTAAATGTCTGGTTTATATTTGGGGAGCTGACTCTTTTTAAAAATTGACATCTGAATGTAAATAAATGCCCTTGATATGTTTGAATTCCTATCATCCATTGTTGCAAATTTCCTCTAACTCAATACATCAGTTTCTTATCTTTTTTGGTTCACCTTCGCTCATCCTGACATTCATCGCCATCAAATATTTTACATTGTTAGCCTGCTTATTTGTTCGTTTAACAGGCTTGCAATATATTCTACAATGCTGATAGTGATGGAGGGGTTTGTTTGAGGTGTACTGATGTAGAACCCTCCAAGTTTTCAAGTATTTTAGTTTCCTATTTTTTGCAATTTAGAATGTCTCATGATACATTTTCTTCTGCAATCTTATTTAGGTGAGCACGAAGATCTCTGAGATTTTCTTCTGCATTTGTTTCGTGCGCATACATAAATGGATGACTCTTCTTGGAGCACCATGTTGTGGCAAAATCCCCTATTGCTAGCACTTGCAGGAAAGCTCAACCAAAACCAAAAGGTATTTTTCTTTTTCTTCACTTCAACCAAGTCACTCATGTACAATGAGCAGCACTCAAACCACAAAATGATTTGCATCTCATTCATTTTTCCGAATGTTCAATTTATGACCTGGCTTTTTGGTCATGGACATTTCTTCATTACTTACCATTTTCTAATGTTCATGGTAAGGCGCGGCCGTTGGTGGATTTCTGGTGGTACCTCAAGGAGACCTTCTTCCCAGGTGGCCCATTCCACGTGGCGGTGCCGGTGCGTGAGCGAGCTGCCAGACCGCACGTGGCGGCGGCGCTTCGATACTTCTTCCCGTTCCTGGAGTGGCGCCAGCCTACGGGCTGGGCACCTCAAGTCGGACCTCATCGTTGGTACTTCTTCTGGTTCCTTGAAGTTTGGTATCCATGCCCCCCTTGTTAGAGCGGTGGAGAGAGATGCGACATGGAGTGAGGGAACTGTCGGCACCGGCATAAGAGGTTGATCTCCGCCCCAGTTTCCTCTATGATTACATCAAGGATGTATTTTGTTGCTTGTCGGTTCTGTATGCGGGAGCTCAATGATTGGGGGAGTTTAGATCTGTGGTTTCGTTCTCAAATTCTATTCGTATGGATTGAGATAGAGATGAGAAGGTAGGTCCCACTACTGGAATCTGGCATTTTGCCGTCTGCCAGCTTTGCCGTCCGCTTCCACAAAGCGGACGGCAAAGAAAGTGCAGATGGCAAAAATGCTATTTGCCATCAGCTGCTTCTTTGCCGTCGGCCAGCCGACGGCAAAGAGCTAGAAGACAGATGACAAAGAGCCAGGTGGGCCCCACAGGGCACGGCATGGCTAGGTCAGATTCTTTTTGCTCATTAATGAACACAATTCTCCTAAGCATTATAAGATACTACAGCAAAACTACTACCCTGACCTGACATGGAAAACAAGTAAACTCTATCAGCACTAGCAAAATTATGATTTGTCAAGTATTGGGCAAAGCACGAACAGATTGATAGTGAATGGAAGCAAAATTAGGGGTGGAGTGTGTTCATGATCCTTGCATAATCTCTGGGATAGCACTGCTGCAAGGCGAGGAGATGAACATATTTGATTTGGCACAAACATTGAGCTCAAAAGGCCTTCGAATAATTACATGCTCAAAAGGTCTGATTCTATTATGCCACAACCCACAACAACTCAGAAAACTCCTTTTGCGAAAGGAAATAATGAATTTGAAAACTGAGGCAGGAGAGGCCAAAGTCAGTCAGATCTGATCTTATGCTGCTTGCATCACAAAATCCAACCAAAACATTTTGAAGATCTACATGAACATTAAGAACTAGGAGAAATAATCTCAAGAGACTTTGTATGAGCTAGTACTGCCAGTGGGTGGGTGGGTGTGTGAATTTAAACACTCATGATCATCCTGACCAGGGTTCTCTCCGACCCATGATCGGACATGGTTTCCTACTGACCATCGAGCAAAACAAAATGCTTCTTTGACATACATCAGAAAAACAAAATGCTCCATTTATTTTTTTATTTTCTTTAAACATGCAAATATTTAAAAAAATTAGGTGAAAATTTAAAAAATATTTGCCTGTTTAAATAAATGGAACGCATATCTTTTGGAGAAGGAGAATGAAATATTTGCCTGTTTAAACAAAACAACTGTATCTATGCATGGTTTGAGCAGATGGAGGCCAATCTGCAGCTCCACTCCATCCTCTTACTTACATGAACAAGCCGAACTTTACTCGCGACCCGGCGCCGGCTGCCATGTTGCCATAGAGGGAGGGCCTCGACACCAGCCCACCCGGCCGGGTCCGCCACCGGACGACCCCGACGCGTCCGGACCGCTAGGCGCATGAGTTCGATCTTGCTCGCCGACATGATGGTGCGCTCCCCCGCCGACTGGTCGGCCCGACCCCGTGCCATCACCGGCTCCGGGACCTGCTGCTCCGGGACCGACCCCGTGCCATCACCAGCTCCCTGACCCCGTTTACATCTCATCGCATAATTTTGAAAATTTATTTTCAAATGCAAGAAAATATACCATTTTTAAAATTTATTCACAAATTAAGGTAATGTTCACATTTTCGAAACAATATCATGGTTGTCAAAAAAATTTGGTAATTCAAAGAACATTTTATATAATTCGAAAATATTTTTTTCTATTTGCAAATTTGAACAATTTTTTATCCTGTGAACATTTTTTAAGCATTTTCTTTTGAATCAGAACAATTTTTTTGAATAATATTTTATAATGTGAACATTTTTTCAAAATTGGTTGTTTTTTTAAATTGAAGAACATATTTTGAATTGGACGAACATATTTTTGGTCAGCGAACTTAAAATTCCATTACCAGCACCTACTTACGAGTATCTCACGTCACATTTAATACATTTCGATGAGCAAAGGACCATACATAATTTGGGATGTGCGTAGCAACATCGCGACAAAGTTACCTTGTTATATGGGATGGAATCTTCATCTGTAGTGATTCGGGATTGCTCCGTCTCTAGATGCTTGGCCTACGTATGAATCACCGAGAGAGTTAAAACAGAAATTAAAAATGGTCATACAAAACGTCTTCTCGCCTTCTCCTCGATAAGCGCCATCAGAAATATCTCCTCGCAAGTCATTGGCGCGCTTCAGCGGCCGCTGAGACTCCACACGATTCATTCGGTCAGTGGAACCGCCGCAAGGCAGTTGCCAACAACACTACTTCTCATCCCCCGCACTTCTTCTCTCACAATGCCATACCAGAACCGTGGTGCTATCCCTTCTACTCACGCTCTCTCTCTGTCCCTAAGCCATGGCTGCGCCAGAGCCCCACGGTGAACCCCTGCAAGGCTTGCTGGCGATGCAGGACGACGGCCTCAGGGATATGATGGCGCACGTCGACCTGCTGGACCGCATTCTAGTTTCTCGAACCCAAGGCAAACTTGGCCAGGACGTGCGTCGAGTTAATCCGGAGGTGGACAACCTGCTGGACTTGCCCGCCGTCCTCGAAAATGGTGTTTTCTGGGAGAACGGCCCTGGACACAGGTGTGTGCTGACTCCGATGGACTGGCCGGCCGTGACGGCGAGGATCCTGTACGAACCTCCTCCTGAAAAGTCTTATGTCTGTCAGGTTTGCGCCCATCCAGCAATCATCTTCTCCCGCAACATCATCTTTTAGGATGCATCCGCAAGCAACTACTTCATTCGCTTGTTACCACTGCTTACATTGTAGTGTTGCTTGGGAGAGAACGGCGATTGGGTGGCCTTCGCCGATGTACAAGGTGACATTCACCTGCACAATGTGTACAGTTGTCACAACGTTCGCCTTCCTCCCCTCCCCTTCTGCCCAAGGATTCGAACCGGTGAACCAAACCGGCGGGATGCTGGATTTCATCTACAACAATGTCAGGCTGGACCTGCTCAAGGTAGTCATCGCCCATCCGCCGACGAGAAGATTTGGCTACACGGACTACATCGTCATTGCTGTCTTCGACAAAGCAATCGCTGTAAGACAGATTTCAATCCTGGTGCGGTTCAATGGCAAACAATGTCTCGAGTTGTTTTGGCAGCGCACTACTATGATGATGTGGTCTACGTTGCTGGCCAAATTTACGCAGTCACCACAAGCAGTACTTGCTTTGTGTGGGATCCTTCACCTTCGGTACGTACATGAAAACCAGAGCATCTGAATAAACTATCTTTCTGTGATTTGTGTTGCATGATTGCTATGGCTCGCAGTCCACTGACGGTAATCTCGTTTGGTTTAAACGCCAGGAACACTGGCTCCACCAAGGTTCCTACAGGCCCCGCTCTGGCAGGACGAACCGCGGCTCAAATTCTAGAAAACTGGTGCCAGACGAGCGATCACCCAAACAACATGTATCTTGTGCGCTCGGGCGGCGACGTGACAGGGCAGGAGTAGGGCGTCAACCATGAAGATCGAATCGTGCGTCCCTACCCAACGCTAAGTTGCCAGATGCTCCGCTTCGACGGACTGGGCAAACATTTTGAAGGCGCGCAGTGGCAAACCAACATCAACCTCGGTTCGCGCTCTCTCTTTGTAGGCCAAAGCTATCCCCTGATGATGGAGATGCCACCTTCCGATCAAGACGGCAACGGGCTACCGTTCCTGAAGCGAGGATGCGTTTTTCACAGCACGACGTCACACTTCCTCCTACAATGGTCCCCTCCCTGACATGTGTCGGTACAATCTTTGATGGTATTCCGACGTTGGGCGTATTCCTGAAGAGCGCGGGGTTTGACCACCCAGTGTGGTTGGTCCCGTCTCTTCGTAACGCGGCGGACTGGCATGAGCAACAGGGGGAGTGAAGAAGAGGCTATCGTGGCCGCATGGACAATTTGGCCCGCCTTGTTAGTTTCTACAGTAAGATCTGAACACATATATTGGTTCAGTTAGTTTCTGAAACTTATTTATGCAACAGCAAGTCACTGTGTGTGGTTTATGAACTTATGTATGTGTAACTATGTGTGGTTTCTAAACTTATGTATACATGCTATCTATCTAGAGTACTCATCTATCTATGATATTTATCTAACCATGGTTTCTATATATTTATCTAGAGTACTCATCTATCTATGAGAACAAACATCCAAAAACCATAGTTAGATAAATATCATAGATAAATGATACATAGATAGCATGCATACATAAGTTAAGAAACCACACATACTGACGCATACATAAGTTCAGAAACCACACAGTGACCTGGTACTGCATAAATAAGTTCCAGAAACTAACTAAACCCATATATGTGTTCAGATCTTACTGCAGAAACTAACAGGGCGCGCCAAATTGTCCATGCAGCCACGGTAGCCTCTTCTTCACTCCCCCTGCTGCTCATGTCAGTCCGCCGCGTTACAAAGAGACGGCACCAACCACACTGGGTGGTCAAACCCCATGCTCTTCAGGAAGACACCCAACGTCGGACTACCGTCAAGGCTGTACCGGCACATGTTAGGGAGGGGACCATTGAAGCAGGAAGTGCGACATCATGCTGTGAAAACGCATCCTCGCTTCAGGAACGGTAGATCGTTGTCGTCTTGATCAAAAGGTGGCATCTCCATCATCAGGGGATAGCTTTGTCCTACAAAGAGAGATCGCGAACCAAGGTCGATGTTGGGTTGCCACTGCGTGCCTTCAAAATACCTGTCAACTGAGTGTTGGGTAGGAACGCACAATTCGATCTTCATGGTCAACACCCTGCTCCTGCCCTGTCATGTCGCTGCCTGAGCGCACAAGATACATGTTGTTTGAGTGATCACTCGTGTCTAGCACCAGGTTCCAGAATTTGAGCCACATTTCATTCTGCAGGAGCGAGGCCTGTAGGAACCTTGGTGGAGCCAGCGTTCTGGCGTTTAAACCAAACAAGATTACCGTCAGTGGACTGCAAGCCATAACAATCGTGCAACACAAATCACAGAAAGATAGTTTATTGAGATGCTCTGGTTTTCATGTACGTACCGTAGGTTGAAAGATCCCACACAAAGCAAGTACCGCCTGTGGTGAAGGCGCAAATTCGGCTAGCAACGTAGACAACATCCTCATAATAGTGCGGTGCCAAAACAGCCGGAGACATTATTTGCCACTGATCCGCACAAGGATTGAAACATGTGTTGACGACGATTGCTTTGCCGAAGACATCAATGACAATGTAGTCCATGTAGCCAAATCTTCTCGTCGGCGGATGGACGATGACTACCTTGAGCAGGTCCAGCCTGACATTGTTGTACATGAAATCTAGCATCCCGCCGGTTTGGTTCAGCGGTTCAAAACTTTGGGCAGGAAGGAGGGGAAAGGCGAACATTGTGACAACTATACACATTGTGCAGGTGAATGTCGCCTTGTACATTGGCAAAGGCCACCCTATCACCGTTCGCTCCCAAACAGCACTACAATGTACGCAATGGAAACAAGCGAATGAACTAGTTGTTTGCGAATGCATCCGAAAAGATGATGTTGCGGGAGAAGATGATTGCTGGATGAGCGCAAACCTGGCAGACATATATAAGACTTTTCAGGAGGAGGTTCGTATAGGATCCTAGCCGTCACGGCCGGCCAGTCCATCAGAGTCAGCACACACATGTGTCCAGGGCCGTTCTCCTAGAAAACACCATTTTCGAGGACGACGGGAAATCCAACAACTTGTCCACCTCCGGATTAACCCGACGCACGTCCTGGCCAAGTCTGCAATGGGTTCCAGAAACTCGAATGCGGTCCAGCAGGTCGACGCACGCAATCGTATCCCAGAGGCCATTGTCCTGCATCGCAAGCAAGCCTTGCAGGGGTTCACCATGGGGCTGCGGCGCAACAATGGCTTAGGGAGAGAGAGAGAGAGAGAGAGCGAGAGTGGAAGGGATAGCACCGCGGTTCTGGTATGGCATTGTGAGAGAGGAAGTGCGGGGGATGAGAAGTAGTGTTGTTGGCAACTGCCTTGCGGTAGTTGCACTGACCGAATGGATCGTGTGGAGTCTCAGCGGCCGCTAAAATGCGTTAATGACTTGCGAGGAGCTGTTTCCGATGGCGCTTATTGAGGAGAAGACGAGAAGACGTTTTCAGGTGCAACTTTTTTTTTAACTTCAATATTTATTTATTATAAGTGGAGCCTCTAGAAACGTATATACATCATCCATGAGTTGCTCAAAGCATAACTAGTCTGATTCTTACAACCAAGGAATTTTTTTGGTAAGAAACACATGCAGAAGGACACTACAATCGCTGCACGGCAATGTCTGTCGTTTCATATTTCACATGGAAGTTTAAACTGCATAGTTTTCTTAGTAAATCATGTGTCCAAGTTCATGACACCAAGAATAGAGTTCTTTGATGATTTTATAGTCGCACGACATGCTAGCAACAAAACTAGAGGGTTCAAATCAAGTGGAGATAAAAAGACAACAAGGTCAAGGTCCTAGTCAATCTCTAGCTATTAGTGTGCAGCAAAAGAAGGAACAAATTTTCAGGTGGAAGATTGACTCAAATTTTAATAGGACGCAAGCCCACAATCATACTAACTAAATCCATAGCAAAGGTAAACAGTTGCTATGGATTCAATTAACCAGTCAATATATGATCAGCATGTAAGTCTTATTCTCTAAGCATGCAACTCAAGTTTCACCAGCATTGAACAACATCAAAGTTCAAAATTCTCGAGCCTCTAAAGTACAAATTCCATCCGCCTGTCTTATTGCCCTCCGGTTAACTGAAGTGATTAAATGGACATGACTGAATGGAAACAAAGAACAGATTAATTGAAGTGCTAAAATCTCAAACCCCTTAACTAGCTAGTGACGTTCTGAATTTCAGAAGGGTTTTTATCTAGAGCTGCAGTGTGTTTCACTCTTTTAATTCTCTGCAAATGCTAATTGTTTTCCTCTTAGACGGTCAAACAAAAGTTATCTTGTATAAAGAGCAAAACAGGAGCATGCATAATCAAATTAATAGTAGGCAGTATGACAGTGATTGTACAGACTTCAAAGATGAAACACCTTGCTACAAGCCACCATGTTGGGATTTAAAACTGAGGCTAAAGAGCCGCAACATAATACATGGTCCCTCTGTATTGTAGCTCCCAATTAATCAGTAATAGAACTCAGTCTTTACCACGGTGCGTCAAGTTCAGGTCCAATCAACAGTATTTTTCTATTTCATATATTTCTAGTCAACAATACTGAAGATTTCAGACCTGGTTCCACATATGGAACTGGGCATACCCCTAGGATTTCAGTAAACTGTATAGAGGCGTAAAATGTTTTACTATAACGAGTACTAATTAATGACATTTGTGTACCATTAGGCTCTCTAGTCCCTGTTTCAACACGAAGTTCTGGTATTTACCATGGGCAAATTAACTAAACGGTACGGATGTTTAGAATGTTCTACTATGAACAGTCTTACATTTATTAATAATTCTGGTATACCCTTAGAGTCTCTAGTCCCTGATTCAAACATGTGTCTCGTTGTGTACATGTGCCTGAGAGAATAGCCATTGTTACATGTGTTTAAGTCTCAGGAGAAAAAACAAACAAGTGCACATGATGGCCACAGGAGAGTAGAGCTCAGACTGAACACTGGACTAGCTTATATATTAGCCACTCTTCTACCATGCTACCTACACGGCAATAGATTATGCTACTATGAGTACAAAGTACTCCCTTCGTCCGGAATTACTTGTCGCTCAAAAGGATGTAGCTAGCACTACAATAGGTTTAGATACATCCATTTCAGCGACAAACTAATTCCAAACAGAGGTAGTACTTTACTAATTACTGGCAATCGCGCAAACAGAACAACATTCGCTCCACACCAACAACTAAGAAGAGAGAGGCTGACTTAAACAAACCTTGAAGCCACGGCTATTCCTCCTACCATGAGCCTTCTCAAACTAACTTTCCTTGGAGTGCATGTATGGCTGGTGTGGCTATGCATCACGCCAGGAGGCATGCCAAAGTGCCTCAATGCCTTACTGGCATTCTTGAGTCCCCTCAGGCGGATCTGCAGATCCACACATTTATACAAATATAAGAGTTCATTCCCAACACAACTGAAGGACTACTAACACAAATAGATGAATTATATTTCTAGAATTAAATTTTAAAGCACACTTCTACTGACTGCACAATAATAAATAATAACTATGAAACTAGTCTCCAGTCAATGTATTAAAACCAAAAACAATGTAGATTAAAATAACACTAGCCTCTTATACTGATAATCTAAAACCATCGACATAGAAAGTGAAGAAATCAACTAAATCTAACAGGAATATTAACCAACATCCCTAGGAGGTTGGCCATGGCATATCCTGCCATTTCATTAAAACTGTACCAAATTGTGACGTGGATGCTGCTGCACGGAACAATAACATGATATAGCACCAAACAGTTTATGGTTGACCAGATGATGGTCACCGTCACCGGAAGGTATCCACAATCATCTCAACCAGCACGTAGATTGGCCATAACACCACCACCACCACCAACAACAACAACAAAGCCTTTAGTCCCAAACAAGTTGGGGTAGGCTAGAGGTGAAACCCATAAGATCTCGCAACCAACTCATGGCTCTGGCACATGGATAGCAAGCTTCCACGCACCCCTGTCCATAGCTAGCTCTTTGTCGATACTCCAATCCTTCAGGTCTCTCTTAACGGACTCCTCCCATGTCAAAATCGGTCGACCCCGCCCTCTCTTGACATTCTCCGCATGCTTTAGCCGTCCGCTATGCACTGGAGCTTCTGGAGGCCTGCGCTGAATATGCCCAAACCATCTCAAACGATGTTGGACAAGCTTCTCCTCAATTGGTGCTACCCCAACTCTATCTCGTATATCATCATTCCGGACTCGATCCTTCCTCGTGTGGCCACACATCCATCTCAACATACGCATCTCCGCCACACCTAACTGTTGAACATGTCGCCTTTTAGTCGGCCAACACTCCGCGCCATACAACATTGCGGGTCGAACTGCCGTCCTGTAGAACTTGCCTTTTAGCTTTTGTGGCACTCTCTTGTCACAGAGAATGCCAGAAGCTTGGCGCCACTTCATCCATCCGGCTTTGATTCGATGGTTCACATCTTCATCAATACCCCCATCCTCCTGCAACATTGACCCCAAATACCGAAAGGTGTCCTTCCGAGGTACCACCTGGCCATCAAGGCTAACCTCCTCCTCCTCACAGCTAGTAGTACTGAAACCGCACATCATGTACTCGGTTTTAGTTCTACTAAGCCTAAACCCTTTCGATTCCAAGGTTTGTCTCCATAACTCTAACTTCCTATTTACCCCCGTCTGACTATCGTCAACTAGCACCACATCATCCGCAAAGAGCATACACCATGGGATATCTCCTTGTATACCCCTTGTGACCTCATCCATCACCAATGCAAAAAGATAAGGGCTCAAAGCTGACCCCTGATGCAGTCCTATCTTAATCGGGAAGTCATCGGTGTCGACATCACTTGTTCGAACACTTGTCACAACATTATTGTACATGTCCTTGATGAGGGTAATGTACTTTGCTGGGACTTTGTGTTTCTCCAAGGCCCACCACATGACATTCCGGGGTATCTTATCATAGGCCTTCTCCAAGTCAATGAACACCATATGCAAGTCCTTCTTATGCTCCCTATATCTCTCCATAAGTTGTCGTACCAAGAAAATGGCTTCCATGGTCGACCTCCCAGGCATGAAACCAAACTGATTTTTGGTCACGCTTGTCATTCTTCTTAAGCGCTGCTCAATGACTCTCTCCCATAGCTTCATTGTATGGCTCATCAGCTTAATTCCACGGTAATTAGTACAACTCTGAACATCCCCCTTGTTCTTGAAGATTGGTACTAATATACTCCGTCTCCATTCTTCTGGCATCTTGTTTGCCCGAAAAATGAGGTTGAAAAGCTTGGTTAGCCATACTATCGCTATGTCCCCGAGACCTTTCCACACCTCAATGGGGATACAATCAGGGCCCATCGCCTTGCCTCCTTTCATCCTTTTTAAAGCCTCCTTCACCTCAGACTCCTGGATGCGCCGCACAAAACGCATGCTGGTCTCATCAAAGGAGTCATTCAGTTCAATGGTAGAACTCTCATTCTCCCCATTGAACAGCTTGTCGAAGTACTCCCGCCATCTATGCTTAATCTCTTCATCCTTCACCAAGAGTTGGCCTGCTCCGTCCTTGATGCATTTGACTTGGCCAATATCCCTCGTCTTCCTCTCCCGGATCTTAGCCATCTTATAGATGTCCCTTTCACCTTCCTTCGTGCCTAACCGTTGGTAGAGGTCCTCATATGCCCGACCCCTTGCTTCACCAACAGCTCGCTTTGCGGCCTTCTTCGCCATCTTGTACTTCTCTATGTTGTCTGCACTCCTATCTAGGTATAGGCGTCTGAAGCAATCTTTCTTCTCTTTAAGCGCCTTCTGGACATCATCATTCCACCACCAGGTATCCTTATCTTCGCTTCTCCTT
Source organism: Triticum dicoccoides (assembly GCF_002162155.2). Classification (NCBI taxonomy): domain Eukaryota; kingdom Viridiplantae; phylum Streptophyta; class Magnoliopsida; order Poales; family Poaceae; genus Triticum; species Triticum dicoccoides. The sequence continues at coordinate 665,929,260 of NC_041393.1, forward strand.
CCCCTGGACACTCCAAACTCCTCCGAGGCCACCTTACGAATGCAAGTCGCCATCTTCATCCACACATTGTCCGCATCCCCTCCTTCCTCCCAAGGGCCCTCCTTAAATACCCTCTCCTTGAACACCTGAGCTACCTCCCCCTTGAGCTTCCACCACTTCGTTCTAGCGACCTTGGCACGCTTATCCCGCTGGACACGAATCTGAAAGCGGAAGTCAGCAACCACCAGCTTATGCTGGGGTACAACACTCTCCCCAGGTATCACCTTACAGTCTAGGCACGCACGCCTATCTTCTCTTCTCGAGAGGATGAAATCAATCTGGCTAGAGTGTTGGCCACTACTAAAAGTCACCAGATGTGATTCTCTCTTTCTAAATAGGGTGTTAGCTACAATCATGTTGTAGGCTAGAGCAAAGCTTAAGACATCTTCTCCTTCTTGATTCCTGATGCCATAGCCAAAGCCCCCATGCGCCCCTTCAAAACCTGTGTTAGATGTACCCACGTGGCCATTGAGGTCTCCTCCTATGAAGAGCTTCTCACCAATCGGTACACTCCTAACCATGTCTTCCAAGCCTTCCCAGAACTCCCTCTTGGTGTTCTCATTGTGGCCTACTTGCGGGGCATATGCGCTGATAACATTGAGAACCAAGTCCTCAGCTACCAGCTTGACCAGGATAATCCAGTCCCCACGTCTCCTGACGTCTACCACTCCATACTTGAGGCTCTTGTTGATCAAGATGCCTACGCCATTTCTGTTTGCAGCCGTCCCCGTGTACCACAGCTTGAAGCCGGTATCCTCCACCTCCTTCGCCTTCTGTCCTCTCCATTTGGTTTCTTGGACGCAAAGGATATCAACACCTCTCCTCACTACTGCATCAACTAGCTCCCGAAGCTTCCCTGTCAGAGACCCTACGTTCCAGCTACCTAAGCGAATCCTCCTAGGCTCGGCTAGCTTCCTTACCCTTCGCACTCGTCGAGTCAAATGCGAAGACCCTTGCTCATTTTCCACTACATCCGGGCGCCGATGTAGCGCGCCACTAAGGATGCGACGACCCGATCCTCGCTCACTTGCCACCGTATCCGGATCAAGATACGGCGCGCCACTTGGGGGGTGACGGCCCGGCCCTTGCCCATTTTCCACCACACCCGGGTTCCGATGTGGCGCGTCGCTGAGAGGGTTACGCCCCAACGAAAATCTTTTGGGTTTCATCTCCATAAGAGTGGCTGAGTTTTTACGTTGGCTCGCCAAGCCTATCACAACCCTCCTCCTTTACCCGGGCTTGGGACCGGCTATGTTGAGACAACATAGGCCATAACACCAAAGACTGATAAAAGTAATGTATCAGAGAAATGCACAAAGGTTAAATAGGAGATCCTAATATCACTTTTTTCATCCAAAAAATTACACCTCTATAGTGATGTCCTAAAAAGCAAGCATCATTCATAAAGAACCGCGGGAAAATTATCAAATAATGACACTAGCAGATATGCTTGACCAAATAGTGTCATTGGTTGAGTTCTATAAATGTTCATTAAGTTTGGCATATAAATTGTTTTTCTTTCTAAAAAATCACTCTCTTCAGTTGGTAATTGATTAGTGGTTTGTCCAGTTGGTAACTGGTTAATGCTTCAGGCATCAAGTGGAAAATACTTGGTATTAACCCAATTCGAACCATCGCATTAATCAGCGTGTGAAGTGTGAAACTTCTATGGTCGCAGAACTAAACCCATGCCGGACACCTACCATGGCTCAGTGGCCATGGGCACACAGAGCATAAGAGAAAGCAGGGGAGAGGAACTGAAGTGGCTTGCCTATGCCGGAGTGGAAGAAAAAGCGACCACCAGAGACACCGTGCAGGAATGAGCGCCGTCATAAGCAAAGCTGCTTCCTGAACCAAACTAATGCCAGAAAACACCGTCTCTTCACCATGGTCCCTGAATGCACGCCCGGCAACAACGCCATGGCGGTTCCGTGCTGCTTGTACTCCAAAGCTTCTCAGCTTACTTTGTCTGCCCCATTGATTAGCAGGGGCTGCAGATAAGGTAGTCGCAGACACGACACACTCCCAAGTTGGTATTACTGCACTAGGAGAAGTAACCCCCTACCACAAGGGCGGCCAGAGCTGCAACATCACAGGCCATAAAAAATTAACAAACGTTCTCAGCTCAGTATACTAACACGACTAACGGCAAAAATGAACTACTGCAACCAAATAAGGTGATCATTGGTAATAAATTTCTAACAATGTCTCTGAATAGATCAAGAATAGCTCCAGGATTTGTAAGCAAACATCAATAAAAGGATAGCTTATAGGTCCCATATTTGAATGAAACAGTTGAGTAATAAACAAAGCACAAAAGCATCCCCGTAGCATGCTTGGACCCTAAACCCTGAACACATAGTAGGCAAAGTTAAAACAGAATCCACACAGAGAGGGGAACATGCACCTAAGCCGGCGATGACTCTGTCGTAGGTACTTTGTCCTTCGTCGGGGCACCTCGGTGACTCTGGCTGTATCAGGAGGCCGGAGAAGATGCACAGGTGATAACAGGCAAGTTGTCGAAACTGCAGGCAAGCAATAATACAGTGTGAATATCAATTGTTTACCCAGATAAGTAAAAGGTCATAGAATCTCACAGCAACTAAACTGAACTAACAGAGAAGTGCGAAATCACTACACCCTTAGACCAAAATAACAGGCCATTGAGTTCCAAAAAGACAACGTGTTAAAACCATTATTACATCCTACATCATTCAGTCACATCACTGTAGCACTAGTTGAGCAAGCAGCTCATGTGCTTTTCGATTATCTAAATTGCATGAGACCTGAAAAAATAATTTACAAGCAAATTTGCATCTGATGCTACCTAAAATAGCATATCTCATTTCCACTTCATCTCAGCATCATGCTACTACACATGACAAGACAAAGAAACATCTTTTGTGAGTCACCTTCATTGATCTACATTCTCCTCAGTGTTGGCATCCTCAAATTTCCTCGAGGATTCCACCAATTCTTCATAATCTAGCCATGCTTCCCCATACGTTGCATCCACAAGCTTTTTCACAGTATGCTCCTGTATATAAGAAAAAAAATATGATGCTTTTAGTCATGCAACCGCGCAAGCAAAATTACATTTAGTAACCAAATGCACAAACAGAACCACGTGATGTAAAACTAAAAGCGCACCATGAAAGGAAATGAAAAAACTCCAGACTTTGGGATCTCATTATCTTCTTCAATCACTTTAAGGATCTTCTCTTTCCCTCTGTACAGAAGCTTTGCTTCTAATTTGCTTTCAGGAACATCATCGTCGTCGTCATCGTCCTTCTCTTACTACTACTAGAATCATCTTGTATGGAATTCACTTTTCGAGTAAGAAGAGCATCCTGCTGGAGTTGCGCTGTAATGACATCTCGAGCGCCTTCATCTTGAACAGACAAGCCATGCTTAACGATCCGCTTACCCATTTCAAATTACTCTTGTGCTTCAGCGTCATCCTTTCCTGAATGATAGATTTGCAAACTTATTACTTATCAGGGAGATATACAATATAAAAATTGTCAAAATAAATTAAAAACTACCTCTGCGCGCTTAGATTCTAGTTTCATAGTGGAATCTTTTGAAGCTTCTGGATCTGCCTCCAAGTCTGCTAAGGATGCCTTCAGTTTGTCTGTCTTGAACAACCTGTGATATGTCCTGGATTTGATGTTCTTCACACGCTTTGCTTTCTTTCATTTCATGACAAAACAGAAGGCTGCACATTTTAGCAAGACGATCTTGACACTCTCTCGCATTTTCCACATCCATCTACACAATCACATGAACTTATTTAGCATAGCAACCTCACCTCTGAAGCTTGAAACTTGCATATTATTATCACTAAATATGCTCAGCCAGCAAAACAATAAGCATCAACACTCACAAGGCACATGACTAACCTAATGTAGGTCATCCTAATTTCGAATGAATGATATGTATGCGCAATGAACAAAGAGCACCTCCCACTCGACTCCCAGTGTGGGTAACAAGATGATAAATTTGGTGGGGGTGAAGATGAAGTACCTGTGCTTGAGTGCTGGGTCATGGTTGCTCGCTCTTGGTGTTGCTGAAGAGAAGAACCTCCCAGCGGTCCTTCTTCTCCTCCGACAATGAACCCATCAGCAGGCCGCCGGGAGAGGAGGTCGTGGGGGCTATGAAGGTCCCGGTGGCCCTGCGACGAACCCATCAGCAGAGCGGAACCGCGTTGTCAGGCTAGCAGGCAACCTTGCTCTCCCAGCGCGAGCTTCAGGTGGAAGAAGCCCTTGACGACCAGGGGGCTGGCGAGCGTGGCGGTAATGGCGTGCTGGATCTACAGCCTAGGTCAGAGAGGGTGGGAGACCTGCTGGATCTGCAGTAAAAAGTAACTTTTTTGATTTATACAGCATAAAGGATCAATCTCTTTAGCACAAGAAGCCTGAGAAAAAATAGACTTCTATTAAGCAAAAGAAAAGCCAGACAGATCAACCAAAGTGCTCCAATCAAAATAAACAACATAAGAAGTAGTAGATCTAATCAAAATGAACCATATTTATATATCTAGTGCAGACTGCAGTAAGCCATACAAAAGTAATCACAATGAGTTCATCAACACTAAATAGTACTCCCTCCGTCCCATAATGTAAGACCCTTTTTGATACTACACTAGTGTCAAAAAACGTCATGCACTATGGGACGGAGGGAGTAAGTGTTTGTCTCATTTTGTTTATGTTGCAATGACATGTAATATGATTTTTCAAGTATGAACTGTAGCAGCTTATGAGCCAACATAAGAGCATTGTAACCTCAGCAATTCTTTTACCATGAGCCAAGCTATCCTTTATCTCCTAGTGATAGCTAAAACTGCAAGGAAGGTGCAGTACTGGTACTACATAATTTGAGGTCTTCAATCTTGTCATGATCTTTTCATGATACCCCCGAACCACACAGAACATTAAATAACTCTTGTCAAAACATAAATTTATTATGCGCAAATAATTAGATCCACTGTGATCAAGTGGCGCTATAAGCAGCAAATCCCCATCTTTATGTTTTTCTTAATGACTTACAGCAGCTGCTACGTAAGAAATCGTATGTTGACATGCTCAAACAATCAAGTCAGATAATCAAAAGGGAAACCACACCGACGGAGACTATTGCCATATCTCACGCCATATCCCCAAGATGGCATCTCGTTCACATTGAAAAGGAATTGAGTCGGATAATCAGAGGGGGAAACACCAAGGCAGAACGTCACATTTGAAATTGAATAGCTAAATCAACAGTGTCATAGATCACATGGTGCTTCAACAAATTCGCCGGGAATCAAAACTGGAATTGACACAACATGCCTACCTAATTTCAAATGAATGATATGTACTCCCTCCGTTCCTAAATGTAAGTCTTTTTAGATATTTCAAATGAACTACCACATACAGATGTATATAGACGTATTTTAGAGTGTAGATTCACTCATTTTACTCCGTATGTGGTCACTAGTTGAAATCTTTAGAAAGACTTATATTTAGGAACGGAGGGAGTATGAACAAACAACACCTCCCACTCCATTCCCAGGGTGGGTAACAAACAAGATGATTAATGATTTTGGGATGAAGAGGGTGGGTACCCTTTGACTGGGTGCTCCCGGGGTTGTGCTTGCTCGCTCTTGGTGTTGATGAAAAGAAAAGGAGATCCTTCTTCTCCTCAGACGATGAACACATGAGCAGGCCGCCAGGCGAGGAGGTCGCGGTGATGGGAGCGCAGACATCCTGGTGGTCCTTCTCCTCCAACGAGGAACCCATCAGCAGAGTAGCAGGCCGCCGGGAGAGGTCCTCCGATGAAGGGGGTGCTGACGTCCCGGTGGTCCTTCGCCTCCTGCGACGAACATATTACAAATAGATTAGCGAATTTATTACTTATCAGGGAGATATATACAAGAGAAAAATTGTCAAAATAAACTAAAAACTACCTCTACGATCATAAATTCTAGTTTCATAGCAGACTCTTTTGCAGCTTCAGGATCTGCCTCCAAGCCTGCTGAGGATGCCTTCAGTTTGTCCATCTTGAACAACCGGTGATATGTCCTGGATTTGATCTTCTTCACACGCTTTGCTTTCTTTCATTTCATTACGTAACGGAAGGATGCACATCTTAGCAAGGCGATCTTGAAGCTCTCTCACATGTTCCACATCCATCTACACAATTACATGAACTTATTTAGCATAGCAACTTCTCAACTCTGAAGCTTGAAACATATTATTATCACAAAATATGCTCACCCATCAAAACAATAAGCATCAACACTCACAAAGCACATAACTGAACCAATGAAGGTCATCCTAATTTCGAACAAACAGCACCACCCACTCCACTCCCAGGGTGGGTAACAAACAAGATGATTATAGATTTGGTGCGGATGAAGAGGGTGGGTACCTGAGCTTGAGTGCTGGTTCGTGGTTGCTCGCTCTTGGTGTTGATGAAGAGAAGAACCTCCCGGCGGTCATTCTTCTCCTCTGACGATGAACCCATCAGCAGGCCGGCATGAGAGGAGGTCGTGGGGCTAGGAAGGTCCCGGTGGTTCTGCGACGAACCCATCCGCGGAGCGGAACCACGTTGTAGGGTGAGCAGACAACCTTGCTCTCCCTGCGCACGCTTAAGGTGGAAGAAGCCCTTGACGGCCAGGGGGCTGGCGAGCGTGGCGGCGATGGCGTGCTGAATCTACAGCCTAGGTTGGAGAGGGTGGGAGACGTGCTGGATCTGCAGTAAAAAAACCTGTTTTGATTCAAACAACATAAAAGATCAATCTCTTTAGTACAAGAAGCTTGAGAACATAGATATCTACGCCCCCCGTTCCTAAATTTAAGTCTTTTTAGAGATTCCACTATAGACACCACATTCGGATGTATATAGACGTCTTTAAAGGTATAAGTTCACTCATTTTGCTCCGTATGTATTCTACAGTGGAATCTCTTAAAAGATTTATATTTAGGAACGGAGGGAGTATTAAGTAAATGAAAAGCCAACCAGATCTAGCAAGTTGCTCTAATCAAAATAAACAAATGTAACAAGTAGTAGTTATAGTCAAAATGAACCCTATTTAAATATCTAGTGCAGACTGCAGTAAGCCATGCAAAATTAATCACAATAACTTCATCAATACTAAATAGTAAGTGCTTTAGTCTCATTTTGTTTATGTTGAAATGACATGTAGTGTAATTTTCAAGTATAAATCATAGCAGCTTATAAGCCAACAATAGAGCATCGTAACTTGAGCAATTTTTTACTATGAGCCGAGCTATCCTTTATCTCCTACTGATAGCAAAAATTGCAAAACAAAAAAAGACCAAATGCAATACTGGTACTACAAAATTTGAGGTCTTCAGTCTTCTCATAATATTTTTCTTGGATTTAAGGTCAACAATCAACATCCTCGAACTATGCCGAACAGTAAATAACTATTCTCGAAACATAAATTCGTTATGTGTGATTAATTACATCTATTGTGATCAAGTGGAGCTAGAAGCAGCAAATCCCCATCTTTATGCTTTTCTTAATGACTTATGGCAGCTGCTACCTAAGAAAGCATATGTTGGTATGCACAAATAATTAAGTCAGATAATCAAAGGGGGAACCACACCGATGAAGACTATTGCACTGTAATGGTTGGATAATAAAATGGAGATGGGCTCGTCCTTTTAAAACTATAAACTTGCCATATCTCACTTCATATTCCCTAAGATGGCATCTCGTTCACATCGAGGAAGAATTAAGTCGGATAATCAGAGCGGGGAAAACACCAAGGCCAATCGTCAAGATTGAATAGCTAAATTGACAGATCATGCATGGTTTCTTTTCCACTAAAAAATTACTAACCGATCATGGTGGAAGCAGCAGGTTATATCCTGCCAATTCCAAGAATGTGTAACAGCTAGTGGTACATGTTGAGCAGACCCGAATTCACAACGCTTCAAAGGGCATAAATTAGTTCAAATGACAACTGAACACCCAATGTAAAGTTTTGCCTTTTGTGTACTACATACATACAGTGAGCTGTGCACATATCACCCCACCATTATAAGAGAGATGAACGTAGCGGTTGATGTGAAGGATCTTCTGGTCGGTGCAAAGGATATGCACGCGTACTGCACGCTGGGCAGGAACACCTAATTTTCCATCGATGCAAACACTCCTTGCCAAACTTAACAATGTTAAACTGTTATACACTTGGCGCGCCTACTGTTCCTACATTGGAGGGCCAACGTAAGGCTACCTAATTTGTCCCAAGATAGGATCACAATGGTGTTGGCCCTGCCACGACAGCGAGTATTTTTCCACGATAACGGCGACAAAAAGTTGGCTCGATTTCTCGAACAGACACGTACAGAGCTAGGCCCCTGCCTGATCGATGCTCCTGGACGTAGATGTTTACTAGTAGTACGTACGTATAGGAGCACTTCTAGCCAGTCTTTGCTCAGATCGGTGTCACGCAGACACGCAGATGTATTGATCTGGTACTCTTTATTACAATCGTAAGTAAGTACTCCCTCCATTCCATAATGTAGTGTCTATAGATATTTATGAAAGTCAAACTTTGCCAACTTTGACCAAGTGTATAGAGAAAACTATCTACATCTACAATATCAAACATATACATTCTGAAAATATAACTCGCGATGTATCCAGTGATGTCCATTTGGTATTCTAGATGTACCTACTTTTCTTTATAGATATGGTCAAAGTTTGTAATGTTTGACTTTTGCAAAAATCTATAGGCACTACATTATGGAACGGAGGGAGTATGGATTAATCTCTGAATTGTCGTTTAACAAAATCGCAGGGGATTCAATCTGGAGTTGACGCAGCATGCCTGCCTAATTTTGAACGAGTGACCAAACAACACCTCCCGCTCCACTCCACTCCCAGGATTTGACGGGGATGACAGATTTGATGTACCTGTGCTTGAGTGCTTGGTGGTGTGGCTGATCTTGGTGTCCTTCTTCTCCTCCTCCGACGAACCCGTCAGCAGGACTGGAGACCCGGAGAGGAGGTCGTGGGGGGCATGAAGACGTCCCAGTGGCCCTTCTCCTCCTGCTGCGACGAACACATCTGCGGAGAGGAACCGCGTCGTCGGGCGAGAGGCAACCCGGCTATCCCGGCTTCAGGTCGAAGAAGCTTGGCGAGTGTGGCGGCCATGGCGTGCTCGATCTGCAACCTAGGTCGGAGAGAGTGGGGGCGGCGGTTGTGAGGGAGGCCGCCGGCGGCGCTTGAAGGTGGAGGCGGAGGCGGAGGCGCAGGGGGCGTGGGAGGCAGGGAGGAGGTGTATCGGCGTGAGGAGACGACATCACCGTCGATGGTGGCGCGGGATGGGGCACACGATGGGTGGAGGATATGGGCCGGGAGATAGGGGCTGCAGGCGGCGGCGCTTGATTGATTCCGGTGGAGGCGGAGGTGGATGCGGCGGCGGCGGGCTAGGGATTTGGATTTCGTGCGTTGGCTTGGCCGGCGGTTTCTCTTCCATTTTCTCTTCTTTTTTTTTTGTAAATATCATCTCTTTTTGCTGCTTGAGCTGCTTGCTTGACTTTGATTGGTCTTGGGGCACCTCCCACGGATCGCTTTCGGATCCACTCGCTTCTACAGCCGCCCATCATCAAGATTAACATCTCGCTCCCACTCTTTGATTACTCTTCGCGTAGTTACTTCCATTTGGCGTTCCGCTGATCACTTGATTGCTTGTTTTTTTTTTGCGTGAAAACTTCCGATCTATTCATCAACTGTCAAGGTAGTACAAAAAATACTAGAAGTAAAAATTACATCCAGGTCTGTAGACCACCTAGCGACGACTACAATCTCTGGAGCGAGCCGAAGGCGCGCCGCCGTCATCGCCCCTCCCTCGTCGGAGCCGGGCAAACATTGTTGTAGTAGACAGTCGGGAAGTCGTCGTGCTAAGGCCCCATGGGACCAGCGCACCAGAACAGCCACCGCCGCCGATGAAGAGAAGCATAGACCGGAAGGATCCAACCTGCAGACACACAGACGTAGACGAGCGAAGACCGGATCCAGTCGGATCCACCGAAGACAAACGCCGACCGGATCCCATGAGATCCGCCGGAGACAAACCTCCACACGCCTTCCGACGATGCTTGAAACATCACCGGGACGGGGGCTAGGCGGGGAGGACCTTATTCCATCTTCAAGAAGCCGCCACCGCCTCATCTTCTTGAGCATGGCACAAACCCTAACAAAACTCAGAAAAACATCTAAAAACGGAGCCCTCCCGCCGGCAAGGGCCGGGATCCACCGTGCCTCCATGATCCGAGGACCATAGAAGATAAGGCGGACCGGCGGCGCCGGCGAGAGGCAAGGAAACCCTAGATGGGAGTTGGGCGTGGGCAGGAGTTGATTGCTTGTTGATTGGTCAACTACCACATCCCACGGATCGATCGGCCCTTATAATTGATCTCAGCCATCCACTCAGATTCAACGGCAAGTAGGTTACGCCCCCGCCTATAATTAATACTCCCTCTGTTCCGAAATAGTTGTCGTTGGGGAAAACTAGTGTACCGATCGTCACGTTGCGATTTTTCTTCACTTTCCCATTTTGCCCTCCCGCTCGCTCTCTCCCCGACCGCTTGCAGCTCTCACTCTCTCCCTAACCACTCGCTCTCTCTCCCCGACAGCTCTCGCTGTCTCCGACCCCGACCGCTCGCCCTCTCGTCGGCCAGTCGCTCGCCGGCCAGTCGCCACCCTCTCCCTCTCGTCGGTGTCTTCCTCACCGCAGTCTTGCACCTCACCACCCATAACCCTAGCAGCCCGCCTCCCTCTCGTCAGTGAAAGGTGACATTTTTACCAGTTGGGGTGCTCGATTCGTGGTGGCGGTGCTCGATCCGTGGCGGTACTCGATCCGTGCTGGAGCAGCGGGAGGAGGAGGCCAAGGTGGAGATCGTGGTGCGGGAGGGGGAGCTCGGCGAGACGGCGGCTGGATCTGAAGCGCGGCTGCTCCACCTTCCTCAGGGTGGCGGGGATCTCCGACTCGCTGCAGAGGAGAAGGGCCCGACCGCTGGCGTCATCCGCCGCTTCCTCAGGGTTGGCGGCGGCGGGCTGCGTTCCGGCGGGAGGGCGGCACGTTCAAGGTGCTGCAGGTGGCGGACATGCACTACGCGGACGGGCGGAGCACCGCGTGCGAGGACGTGATGCCCGAGCAGGTCGCCGGCTGCTCCGACCTCAACATCACCGCCTTCCTATACCGCGTCATCCGCGCCGAGGACCCCGACCTCGTCATCTTCACGGGTCCGACCCCCACCCACCCCCTTCCTCTTCCCTGCTCTGTTATTCTGTTAATACTTCGATTGACTAGTGATTCGTTGGTGCCGCCACTTCTTCCGATTTCGAGTTAAGAATTCAGAAGTGCCATGCAATGGTGGAGTAATCCCCAAAGAAATAAGAAATCAGAAGCATGAGCTGCACTGAAATTGGGTCTAGGTAGTTGCTCATCCGCCGGGGTTTCAGTTAATCGATTGGTCTGTCCATCCAGGACGAAGATGAAATGGTCTGATTGATCACGACTGCCTCCACATGGAGGTAAAACACAAACAGGAAAGATGCAATGGTAGTCGCCTTTGTGATTATCTTCAGGTTACTGTCCTGTTTTCGTCATCTTGTTTCACGGGCGATCTTGGTGATGTTTCCAAGGCTGCAAATCTTGGTGATGTTTCAGTTATCATCTGGATTTTTTGGTTTTGCCTGTATGCCCTGTTATTTTTGTTTGCTGGCTCTGTGGTTCAGTGTTTCTGCACCTTTTTCCTCGTGTCTGTACAGTGATTTGATGAACACATATGGGCTTTTGGCTCTGCTCGAAGTGATTCTGAATTTTGTTTGGGTAAGCTAGCTAGCTGAAGGTGAAGAAGCGACATATTTTGAATTCTGCTCTCTGTACTCCACTTTCTCTTCTTGTCTCTTCTTCTCTTTCTCTTCTCTTCTCTTCTCTTTCATTTAAATGGAGTATATGGAGTAAAAATGATCAAGCCTCACAAAATGGAGAACAAAATACACATACATTATTTAACTGTGATTTAGAGTTATGATTATCTGTATACTGCTGCTGCTGTAGTTTAAAAGGCTTAAGATCTTCAGTTAATTAGGAGTACTTTAGTGTAGGAGTATTCCAGATTTAGTGTAGGAGTAAAAATTAACTAAATCCTTGTTGTAGCACTACTCTTGCTTGTTAACTGAATTACTCTTGGCAGTTCACTACTCGAGGCGCTGGGCTGCGGCTTCATCGAGGCGGACGACAACCACTCCCGTGCAAATAAAGGTACAGGCTGGTCCTGGTGGGCGACGAGGACGCCCTGGCCTCTGTAGTTACATGAGACAACAGTTCTTTGTGCAAATGTTGACTGAATTTGCCTCTGACTCGTCTCTGCACTTGACTGAATTCGCCTCTTTGTGCAATGTTGCTGCTGCAGGTGAGCATTCAGGAAAAGAACTCTTTGTGCAATGAGCATCCTTTTCTGCTAGAATATCAACTTTTTTGGATGCTCAACCATCAATAAACATATTGGCTGAACTTCAGGAAAAGGATGCACCGAATCTTAGTAAGCGGATACTCATAGCCGAATTCTTTTGGATGCACATATAGTTTGTCTGGCAACTTAAATAATGACAGTAAATAAACTCTCAATAGCACTGTCCAGTAATTGAAAATAAATTACACCTTTTCAGTTAATTTAAATTAACTGAAACTTTTTGTACTCCCATGATCAGTGTTACTGTACAGTAATTCACACCGAATTTGTAAGTGCAAGTAGTGCTTGTTTTCAGGAGTAGGATGCTGATCAATAGTGCTTGTTTGGAGTAATTGTTTGCTCTGTAGTGCATTTTTGCTGCAACCTAATCTGTGGAGTATCAAGCTAATTGGAAGAAAGCCAATTGCTTGCTCTCTATGAACTTTTATGTGCTGGAGTATAGGATTTGCTGTTTAGCAAGGCTTCAGTAATTTTATTGTTCCTCACTTCTTAGAACTACTCTGCACCTCCTGTTAATTAACTTAATTAACTTAATTTTTTCTGTTAGGAGTAGGAGTAGTTCTTGGAGTGCAAAGAATTCTCTTCTCTTCTCTACTCTCGCTCTCTTCTCTTCTCTTCTCTTCTCTTCTCTTCTCTTTCTCTTTCTGTTCTCTTTTCAGTAGTTTGTCTTGTGCCCTCCATCTTTTTGCTCTCTTCTCTTATCTTCTCTAAATTATGTGTAATTATGGATTATTACACATACTCCTCATCTCTTCTCTAAATTCTCTTCTTTACTGGAGTACTACACTTCTCTTCTCTAAATACTCTTCTCTTCTCTTCTCTAAATTCACTCCTCTCCTCTCTTACTACTCTCCTACTCAAAAATCAAATGATCATACAAATGGAATATTATGGATTATGGAGTATCAGAGAGTGATCATACAAATGGAGTAGTAGAAATATACACATACAAATGGAGTATGGAGTAAAAATATATGGAGTACATGGAGTAAAAATATATGGAGTAAAAATACGTGGAGTAAAATTTAAATGGAGTTACACATACAAGTGGAGTTAGACATACTCCAACATATTCCACATAAACAACATACTCCAACATACTCAAATATGGATTATTACAAATATCACAAGCATCATCACTAGCATCACAGCCTCATCGCAAGCATCATCACTAGCATCACAGCCTCATCGCAAGCATCATCACTAGCATCACAGCCTCATCGCAAGCATCACAAGCAT
>NC_041393.1:665943299-665966760 GCF_002162155.2 Triticum dicoccoides
TCACTAGCATCACAGCCTCATCGCAAGCATCATCACTAGCATCACAACCTCATCGCAAGCATCACAAGCATCATCACTAGCATCACAGCCTCATCGCAAGCATCATCACTAGCATCACAGCCTCATCGCAAGCATCACAAGCATCATCACTAGCATCACAGCCTCATCACAAGCATCACAAGCATCATCACTGAACCCTCTCCATTAGCTCTAAGTTGTATAAAGCATTTGCGTAAACCTCTTTAGGGCATGTTACTCTTGGAGGTAGCTGCCCATGACCCTCAAGCCTTTCCTTGTTAACATGTGGTATTTTATACCCATTTCCCCCTGCATGGTTCATGATCTCAACCATGCACATTTGTAGAGTTAGGAAAATTCTGTTGAGCTTGTAAACCTCATAGCCTTCAAATTCCTCCAAAACACCTGCAATAAGGTCTTGTAGTGTTTTAGGACTCAAACAATCTGTCAGGGATTGCAGCGAGTTGAAAAACCCAAGGTCAAGAACATTCAAATCAGGACTGTTGGCAGGCTGTTGTACTAATCTAATGTCAAGTCCAGTTTTTGCGACAGCTGCTAGAAATTCCTGGTCATCTGGCAAGATATGGGGCTTAGCATTATCCTGCTGAATGTAGATGGTCTGTCCAGCATCACTTTCCGGCCAAACCGCTTGTATCGCTGGCAACACCTTCTCTATCAGGAACTCCCTCATCACTTTTCTGTCGACCTTTATTGACTTTGTCTCTATTGTACCTTTGGGCCTGTTGTCGCTTCTCCTCTGAGCAGGAACTTCTTTCACGAATGGCCAGATACCGATTTTCCCAGAGAAGGTCACGTTTCCTTCACTGTCCCACCTTGGCCTAGCAACGACCGTTAAGAACATCACCTTGCCAATACAGTTGCCGTGTATAGGCCTCGTAGGCTCTTCCTCCCCATCCAGCAGATAATATGTTCTATTCTTCTTTGTCATGTTAAACCACTTCTCGTCAATATGGACAACATTATGCATAGTCTTGAACTTAGGCCTCGCAGTTGCTGTTGTTGCCTCATCAAGCATCGACAAACAAAATTTCATCCTATCCATCTTATTTTTTTTCCTTTAAAGCCGGCTTCACACAGTTTGTATGCCTCCTAATCAAATTCAGCATGAATTTTCTATGAAGTGTGGTAGGGCTACATCCAAGTTGCCAGGCTAGTGATCTAATAGTAGACCTCCTGTTTAATGGGATTGTTAGGATTTTTTCTAGGTTAATGTCCTTAGTCTTTCTTCCACTATTTCCTTTTCTCTGATCGGCAACATCTACTTCTTGACCTTGTTGAATTTGCAACATTGCTTTCCTCCAAATTCTTTGTATATTCCAAACACCCACTCCAAAAAAATTTGCAATGTCTTGCGTATCAGTTTTCTTTACCGGTGTTGGGATGTACCGATGTGCAATCCACCGTTCGCCACTTTCGTTAAGATTCATGCAGATTTTATACACTTTCTTTTCATATACAAATACAGCAGATTAAACAGTGCTATACTAGTACTTGTGTCAAACAATGTCAGCTTTTACATAGCAGAGGGGTAGGGGTGCAGAGAACAGTGCATAGGTGCATTCTCTCATCACATACACGGCTGCATGCGTCCTCTCTCTCCATACAATTGACATGTATTTAATTTCATCCTCATATTTTGAATGATTAATATCTGTTAAACGAAATGTCCATTTTTGAAACTTTTTATATATTTGGAATCGTGATGACAAGATCTTCAAAACAAGATCAATCTTCGATATATTGAAACTACTTTTAATTTTCTATATTTCAGTTATCTTTGAAATGACTTTCATAAAACACAAAATTGTTTCGCTGTGAAATGGTTTTATGTCACACATTTTAAAAGATGGATTTAGGCTCATTCAAAATTTATTTCACTCATTTTCAAAAGATGGATTTAGGCTCATTCAAAATTAATTTCACACATTTTCAAAAGATGGATTGAGGCGCATTCAAAATTTATTTCACATATTTTAAAAATTGATTCCACTCATTTCATCAAACAACCGATTTCACTCATTTGATATAACTGATTTCAGTCGTTTGAACTCGTTTCAATTGAAAGAAAAACATGTTTTAATAATTTCCAAAAGCTAATTTCGCTCATTTGATACTCGATGCACTAATTTTCAATTATTTCAAAAAACCTATTTCACACAATTCAAAAGGTTGTCAATTGAAAAAACAATTTCACTCGCTTCATAAAAAAGGATTTCGCTCATTAAAAAGACTCATTTCTTTATGTTAGAAAAACCAATTTTACTCATATGAAGAAACGTATTTCGCTCATATGAAGAAAGTAATATTACTTAGTTGTGAAAACATATTTCACTAAGTTGATGCAAAGAATTGATTTCATTTTTTTCAGAAAACCTATTTCACACAATTCAAAAGGTTATCAATTCAAAAAACAATTTCACTTGCTTCATAAAACAGATTTTGCTCATTTATAAAAATAGAATTTCACTTATTTCAAAACATTTGTTTAACTGAATTAAAAAAAGTATTTCACTTACTTCAGAAACCTGATTTCACTCATTTCAAAAAAAAATATTTCACTAGTGTCGCATCTCTGAAATAACAAGTTCACGTTGAAATATGTTTCATATGCATGGTTGTTTTTCTTCAGAAAAAGGTTTCAATTATTTCAATACCGATTTCAATTATTTTGAATAAGTAAATTTGAAATGAGTGAAATTGAAATTTTGATATGATTGAAATAGCAAAAATTAAACTAGTTCAAATATATTCAAGATTGGTCTTGTTCTAAAGATCACGTGTTCAGGAATTTGAATATATAAAAAATTTTAGTGATAGATCATTACCATTGAAGATATAGGTCATCTAAAATTTTAAACAAAGAGAAAATGCATGGATATGTTGGAGAGAGATACTGCATGCACGCATGCGTACCACCTCTGTAAAAAGTACTACACTATCCTGACATTGATTTGACTAAAATTAGATATACAAGAGGCGATCTTCACCAAATACTTTCATATATACATGCACATGGTCCCAAAACTTTACACATGTCCGTACATCATTGGTGGAAAGGCCACCGGTAGATCCCGGCTCCGGTAAAAATGACTTTGTGCTGCCTGCTACCCTGGGGCAGCATCGCTATCAATCATCACAAGAATTACCTTTCCTCAATCTTCTTCCTTCACTCATCCATCGTGTCTGTGCATGCAGGCCTCTCAATCACCAACGTGATCGATCGAGGAACTCACGTCAGGATGCTACATCTTGAGCTTGTGTTGGTTTTCCTTGAAGAGGAAAGGGTGATGCAGCAATAGTAGCGTAAGTATTTCCCTCAGTTTTTGAGAACCAAGGTATCAATCCAGTAGGAGGCTCCTCAAAAGTCCCATGCACCTACACAAACAAACAAAGAACTCGCAACCAACGCCATAAAGGGGTTGTCAATCCCTTCATGGCCACTTGCGAAAGTGATATCTGATAGAGATAGTATGATAAGATAAATATATTTTCGGTATTTTATAATATATATTGGAAAAGTAAAGATGCAAATAAAAGTAGATTGAAAGCTTATATGATAAAAGATAGACCCCGGGGCCATTGGTTTCACTAGTGGCTTCTCTCAAGATAGCATAAGTATTACGGTGGGTGAACAAATTACTGTCGAGCAATTGATAGAAAAGCGAATAATTATGAGATTATCTAGGCAGCACGTCCGCGACAAGAAGACCGACTCCTGCCTGCATCTACTACTATTACTCCACACATCGACCGCTATCTAGCATGCATCTAGAGTATTAAGTTCATAAGAACAGAGTAACACATTAAGAAAGATGACATGGTGTAGAGGGATAAACTCGTGCAATATGATATAAAACCCATCTTTTTATCCTTGATGGCAATAATACAATACGTGCCTTGTTGCCCCTGCTGTCACTGGGAAAGGACACCGCAAGATTGAACCCAAAGCTAAGCACTTCTCCCATTGCAAGAAAGATCAATCTAGTAGGCCAAACCAAACTGATAATTCAAAGAGACTTGCAAAGATAACTCAATCATACATAAAAGAATTCAGAGGAGATTCAAATATTTCTCATAGATAAACTTGATCATAAACCCACAATTCATCGGATCTCGACAAACACACCGCAAAAAGAGTTACATCGAATAGATCTCCAAGAAGATCGAGGAGAACATGGTATTGAGATCCAAAAAGAGAGAAGAAGCCATCTAGCTAATAACTATGGATCCGAAGGTCTGTGGTAAACTACTCACAACTCATCAGAGGAGCTATGGTGTTGATGTAGAAGCCCTCCGTGGTCGATTCCCTCTCCGGGGGAGCGCCGACGAAGGCTCCAAGATGGGATCTCGCGGATACAGAAGGTTACGGCGGTGGAAATAGTTTTTTGTTGGCTCCCTGGATGTTTTCGGGGTACGTGGGTATATATAGGAGGAAGAAGTAGGTTGGTGGCCGCCCGAGGGGCGCACGAGATAGGGGGGCACGCCCTTCACCCTCGTGGCTGCCTCGGCTGCTTCTTGACTTGCACTCCATGTCCTCTGGATCACGTTCATTCCAAAAATCACGCTTCCGAAGGTTTCATTTCGTTTGGACTCCGTCTGATATTCCTTTTCTTCAAAACACTGAAATAGGCAAAAAAACAACAATACGGATTGGGCCTCCGGTTAGTAGGTTAGTCCCAAAAATGATATAAATGTGTAAAGTAAAGCCCATAAACATCCAAAATGGGTAACATAATAGCATGGAACAATAAAAAATTATAGATACGTTGGAGACGTATCAAGCATCCCCAAACTTAATTCCTGCTCGTCCTTGAGTAGGTAAATGATAAAAACAGAATTTTTGATGTGGAATGCTACCTAGCATAATTCTCAATGTAATTTTCTTTATTGTGGCATGAATGTTCAGATCCAAATGATTCAAAATAAAAGTTCATATTGACATAAGAAATAGTAATACTTCAAGCATACTAATCAAAGCAATCATGTCTTGTCAAAATAACATGGCTAAAGAAAGTTCATCCCTACAAAAATCATATAGTTAGGCTATGCTTCATTTTCGTCACACAAAAATGCTCCCAAATTCTACACCCCCGATGAGAAGCCAAGCAATTGTTTCGTACTTAAATAACCTCAAACTTTTTCAACTTTCACGCAATACATGAGCGTGAGCCATGGATATAGCACTATGGGTGGAATAAAATATGATGATGGGGATTGTGTGGAGAAGACAAAAAAGAGAAAGTCTCACATTGACGAGGATAATCAACGGGCTATGGAGATGCCTATCAATTGATGTCAACATGAGGAGTAGGGATTGCCATGCAACGGATGCACTAGAGCTATAAATGTATGAAAGCTCAACAAAAGAAAACTAAGTGGGTGTGTATCCAACTTGCTTGCTCACGAAGACCTAGGGCATTTTGAGGAAGCCCATCGTAGGAATATACAAGCCAAGTTCTATAATGAAAAATTTCCACTAGTATATGAAAGTGACAACATATGAGACTCTCTATATGAAGAACATGGTGCTACTTTGAAGCACAAGTGTGGAAAAAGAGATAGTAACATTGCCCCCTTTTTATTTATTTTCTTTTTTTCCTTTTCTTTTTTGGGCCTTTCTTTTTTTTCTTTTGGCCTTTTCCCCTTTTTTTGGCCTTTCTTTTTTGTTTCTTGTTGGCCTTTCTTTTTTTTCTTTTTGGGGACAATGATCTAATAATGATGGTCATCACACATTTATGGATTTACAACTCATTAATTACAACTCAAAACTAGAACAAGATATGACTCTATATGAATGCCTCTGGCAGTGTACCGGGATGGGCAATGAATCAAGAGTGACATGTATGGAAAATTATGCAAAGTGGCCTTGCCATAAATACGATGTCAACTACATGATCATGCAATGGCAATATGACAAATAGTAATGCATGTCATGATGATAAATGGAACGGTGGAAAGTTGCATGGTAATATATCTCGGAATGGCTATGGAAATGCCATAATAGGTAGGTATGGTGACTGTTTTGAGGAAGATATAAGAAGGTTTATGTGTGATAGAGCGTATCATATCACGGGGTTTGGATGCACCGGCGAAGTTTGCATCAACTCTCAAGGTGAGAAAGGGCAATGCACGGTACCGAAGAGGCTAGCAATGATGGAAAGTAAAAGTGCGTATAATCCATGGACTCAACATTAGTCAAAATAACTCATATACTTATTGCAAAAATCTAGAAGTCATCAAAAACCAAGCACTACGCGCATGCTCCTAGAGGGATAGATTGGTAGGAAAAGACCATCGCTCGTCCCCGACCGCCACTCATAAGGATGCACAATCTAAGAACACCTCATGTTTCAAATTTGTTACACAACTTTAACCATATGTGCATGCTACGGGACTTGCTAACTTCAACACAAGCATTCTTTAAATTCATAATCACCCAACTAGCATGACTTTAATATCACTTCCTCCATATATCAAAACAATTATCAAGTATCAAATTGATCATAGCATCCAATTCACTTCCTATGATAAATTTTATTATATCCAACTTGGATGCCCACCATTCTAGGACCAATTTTATAACCATAGTAAATAACATGCTGTTCTAAGAGACTCTCAAAATAATATAAGTTAAGCATGAGAGACTAGCAATTTCTACAAAATTAAGCCACCGCCATGCTCTAAAAGATATAAGTGAAGCACTAGAGCAAAAACTATCTAGCTCAAAAGATATAAGTGAAGCACATAGAGTATTCTAATAAATTCCAATCAAGTGGGCTTTCTCCCAAAAGGTGTGTACAGCAAGGATGATTGTGGAAAACTAAAAATAAAATACTAATATCATACAAGACACTCTAAGAAAAACACATATCATGTGGCGAATAAAAATATAGCTCCAAGTAAAGTTACCGATAAACAAAGACGAAAGAGGGGATGCCTTCCGAGGGCATCCCCAAGCTTAGGATTTTGGCTATTCTTGAATATCTTGGGGTGCCATGGGCATCCCGAAGCTTAGGCTCTTACCACTCCTTATTCCATAGTCCATCAAATCTTTACCCAAAACTTGAAAACTTCACAACACAAAACTCAACAGGAAATCTCATAAGCTCCGTTAGTGAAAGAAAGCAAAACCACCACATAACGTACTGTAATGAACTCATTATTTATTTATATTGGTGTTAAACCTACTATATTTCAAGTTCTCTATGGTTCATACCACTTAATACTAACCATAGATGCATCAAAATAAGCAAACAACACACAAAAACAGAATTTGTCAAAAACAGAACAGTCTGTAGAAATCTGTAACCCACGAATACTTCTGGAACTCTAAAAATCCTACCAAAATAGTAAGTCTTGGACAATTTTTCTATTGATCTATAGCAAAAAGTATCAACACAAAATCACGTTTCTGTGATTTAACAAAACTAATTTTGTGCGTGCAAAGTTTCTGTTTTTCAGCAGAATCAAATTAACTATCACCATAGGTTATCCTATAGGTTCTACTTGGCACAAACACTAATTAAAACATAAAAACACATCTAAACAGAAGGTAGATGCAAAATTTATTACTAAACAGAAACAAAAGAAAAAACATAAATAAAATTGGGTTGCCTCCCAACTAGCGCTATCGTTTAACGCCCCTAGCTAGACATAAAAGCGAGGATAGATCTAAGTAGTGCCATCTTTGGCACTCAATTCATAAGTAGCTCGCATGATAGATTCATAAGGTAATTTGACTTTCTTTCTTGGAAAGTTCTCCATGCCTTTCCTTAATGGAAATTGAAATCTAATATTCCCTTCCTTCATATCAATAATCGCGCCAATCATTCTAAGAAAGGTCTACCAAGAATAATAGGGCAAGAAAGATTGCAATCTATATCAAGAACGATAAAATCTACGAGCACCAAATTTCTATTTGCAACAATGAGAATATCATTGATCCTTCCCATTTGCTTTTTAATGGTGGAATACGCAAGGTGCAAATTTAAAGAGCAATCATCAAGATCATGGAAACCTAGAATATCACATAAAGTTTTCGGGATCGTGGAAACACTAGCACCCAAATCACGCAAAGCATAACACTCATGATCTTTAATTTTAATCTTTATAATAGGTTCCCACTCATCATTAAGTTTTCTAGGTATAGAAACTTCCAAATTAAGATTTTCATCAAAAGATTGCATCAAGGCATCAACAATATGTTTGGTAAAAGCTTTATTTTGACTATAAGCATGCGGAGAATTCACAATGGATTGCAACAAGGAAATACAACCTTCTAAAGAACAATTATCATAATCAAATTCCTTGAAATCCAAGATAGTGGGTTCAATGCTATTTAAAGTCTTGACCTCTCCAATCCCACTTTTACCAAATTTAGCATCAAGATCTAAAAACTCCGAATTATTGGGACGCCTTTTAACTAAAGTTGACTCATCTCCTGTCCCATCATTATTAAGATTCATATTGCAAAACAAAGATCTAATAGGGGACACATCAATAGCTTTAATATCTTTATCATTATTTTCATGGAAACTAGAAGAACACGCCTTTACAAAGCAATCTTTCTTAGCACGCAATCTAGCAGTTCTTTCTTTGCACTCATCAATGGAAATTCTCATTGCTTTGAGAGACTCATTGATATCATGCTTAGGAGGAGTAGATCTAAGTTTAAGAGAATCAACATCAAGCGAAAGTCTATCAACGTTCCTAGCCAAATCATCAACCTTGAGCAAATTTTTTTCAAGCAAGGCATTAAAATTCTTTTGAGAGATCATAAATTCTTTCACACTATTCTCAAAATCAGAGGGCATATTATTAAAATTACCATAAGAATTATTGTAGGAATTTCCATAATTATTAGAGGAATTACTAGGGAATGGTCTAGGATTAAAGTTTCCTCTATAAGCATTATTTCCAAAACTATTCCTACCAACAAAATTCACATCCATAGATTCATTATTATTCTCAATCAAAGTAGACAGAGGCATATCATTAGGATCAAGAGGATCACTCTTAGTAGCAAACAACTTCATAAGTTCATCCATCTTTCCACTCAAAACATTAATTTCTTCTATAGCATGCACTTTTTTACTAGTAGATCTTTCGTGTGCCATTGAGAATAATTAGCCATAATATTATCAAGAAGTTTTGTAGCATCTCCTAAGGTAATTTCCATAAACGTGCCTCCCGCGGCCGAATCTAAAAGATTTCTAGAAGCAAAGTTCAATCCGACATAAATTTTTTGCATGATCATCCATAAATTCAAACCATGAGTAGGGCAATTGCGAATCATCAATTTCATTCTTTCCCCAGATTAGGCAACATGCTCATGATCAAGTTGTTTAAAATTCATATTATCATTCCTAAGAGTGATGATCTTAGCGGGAGAAAAATATTTAGAGATAAAAGCATCTTTGCACTTGTTGAATACATACTATTTTTAGGCAAAGACGAAAACCAAACTTTAGCATGATCTCTAAGTGAAAACGCAAATAACTTCAATTTAACAATATCATTATCTGTATCTTTATTCTTTTGCATATCACACAAATCAACAAAGTTGTTTAGATGGGTAGCGACATCTTCACTAGGAAGGCCGGCGAATTGATCTTTCATAACAAGATTCAGCAAAGCAGTACTGATTTCACAAGACTCAACATCATTAAGAGGAGCAATCAGAGTACTAAGAAAATAATTATTATTGGTATTGGAGAAATCACACAATTTGGTATTATCTTGCGCCATGGCGACAAGTAATCCAACACACAAGCAAACAAAAAGGCAAACGAAAGAGAGAGGAGAAGATTGGGAAAGAGAGGGCGAATAAAGCTGCAAGGGTGAAGTGGGGGGGGGGATAAAAACGAGAGGCAAATGGCAAATAATGTAAATGCGAGGGAGATGATTTTGTGATGGGTACTTGGTATGTCTTGACTTGAGCGAAGACCTCCCCGGCAATGGCGCCAGAAATCCTTCTTGCTACGTCTTGAGCTTGCGTTGGTTTTCCTTGAAGAGGAAAGGGTGATGCAGCAATAGTAGCGTAAGTATTTCCCTCAGTTTTTGAGAACCAAGGTATCAATCCAGTAGGAGGCTCCTCAAAAGTCCCACGCACCTACACAAACAAACAAATAACTCGCAACCAACGCAATAAAGGGGTTGTCAATCCCTTCAGGGCCACTTGGGAAAGTGAGATCTGATACAGATAGTATGATAAGATAAATATACTTTTGGTATTTTATAATATAGATTGGAAAAGTAAAGATGCAAATAAAAGTAGATTGAAAGCTTATATGATAAAAGATAGACCCGGGGGCCATAGGTTGCACTAGTGGCTTCTCTCAAGATAGCATAAGTATTATGGTGGGTGAACAAATTACTGTCGAGCAGTTGATAGAAAAGCAAATAATTATGAGATTATCTAGGCATTATCATGTATATAGGCATCACGTCCGCGACAAGTAGACCGACTCCTGCCTGCATCTACTACTATTACTCCACACATCGACCGCTATCCAGCATGCATCTAGAGTATTAAGTTCATAAGAACAGAGTAACGCATTAAGAAAGATGACATGATGTAGAGGGATAAACTCGTGCAATATGATATAAACCCCATCTTTTTATCCTCGATGGCAACAATACAATACGTGCCTTGCTGCCCCTGCTGTCACTGGGAAAGGACACCACAAGATTGAACCCAAAGCTAAGCACTTCTCCCATTGCAAGAAATATCAATCTAGTAGGCCAAACCAAACTGATAATTCGAAGAGACTTCCAAAGATAACTCAATCATACATAAAAGAATTCAGAGGCGATTCAAATATTTCTCATAGATAAACTTGATCATAAACTCACAATTCATCGGATCTCGACAAACACACCGCAAAAAGAGTTACATCGAATAGATCTCCAAGAAGATCGATGAGAACATGGTATTGAGATCCAAAAAGAGAGAAGAAGACATCTAGCTAATAACTGTGGAACCGAAGGTTTGTGGTAAACTACTCACAACTCATCGGAGGGGCTATGGTGTTGATGTAGAAGCCCTCCGTCGTTGATTCCCCCTCCGGCGGAGCGCCGACGAAGGCTCCAAGATGGGATCTCGTGGATACAGAAGGTTACGGCGGTGGAAATAGTTTTTCGTTGGCTCCCTGGATGTTTTTGGGGTACGTGGGTATATATAGGAGGAAGAAGTAGGTCGGTGGCTGCCTGAGGGGCCCATGAGATAGGGGGCGCGCCCTGTAGGGGTGGGTGCACCCTCCACCCTCGTGGCCGCCTCGGCTATTTCTTGACTTGCACTCCAAGTCCTTTGGATGACGTTCGTTCCAAAAATCACGCTCCCAAAGGTTTCATTCCGTTTGGACTCCGTTTGATATTTCTTTTCTTCGAAGCACTGAAATAGGCAAAAAAACAGCAATACGGGCTGGGCCTCGGGTTAGTAGGTTAGTCTCAAAAATGATATAAATGTGTAAAGTAAAGCCCATAAGCATCCAAAATGGGTAATATAATAGCATGGAACAATAAAAAATTATAGTACGTTGGAGACGTATCAAGCATCCCCAAGCTTAATTCCTGCTTGTCCTCGAGTAGGTAAATGATAAAAACAGAATTTTTGATGTGGAATGCTACCTAGCATAATTCTCAATGTAATTTTCTTTATTGTGGCATGAATGTTCAGATCCAAATGATTCAAAATAAAAGTTCATATTGACATAAGAAATAGTAATACTTCAAGCATACTAATCAAAGCAATCATGTCTTGTCAAAATAACATGGCTAAACAAAGTTCATCCCTACAAAAATGATATAGTTAGGCTATGCTTCATTTTCGTCACACAAAAATGCTCCCAAATTCTACACCCCCGATGACAAGCCAAGCAATTATTTTGTACTTAAATAATCTCAAACTTTTTCAACTTTCACGCAATACATGAGCGTGAGCCATGGATATAGCACTATGGGTGAAATAGAATATTATGATGGGGATTGTGTGGAGAAGACAAAAAAGAGAAAGTATCACATTGACGAGGATAATCGACGGGCTATGGATATGCTCATCAATTGATGTCAACATGAGGTGTAGGGATTGCCATGCAACAGATGCACTAGAGCTATAAATGTATGAAAGCTCAACAAAAGAAAACTAAGTGGGTGTGCATCCAACTTGCTTGCTCACGAAGACCTAGGGCATTTTGAGGAAGCCCATTGTAGGAATATACATCCAAAATGGGTAATATAATAGCATGAAACAATAAAAAATTATAGATACGTTGGAGACGTATCACAGGACGATTGACGAGATGCTCTCGCGCCTTGCGGCGAGTTCGCTCCCGCGCTTCAGCTGCAATTCCAAGCGTCTCAACCCGACCAATCTTCTCAGTTCGCTCAGCATCGTCAGCCACCCACACCCCGACCACCGCGAAAAGCATGTCGCAGCGAGTTCGCTCCGGCGCTTCAGGTGTGTCTCCAAGCGCTGCCTCGGCGTCGTCAGCCAGCCCGACCACCGCGAGAAGCTCTCCCAAGAGTCCCAACCCCTGGCCGGCTTCTTCTACAACATCACCAACAAGAACCGCTTCCCGGAATCAGCTCTAAGTTTGTCAATGCCTCGGGGGAGGGCCACCCATTGATCCACCCCTCTTTCTCCTTCCTGCCCAGCCGCCGGCGCCTCTATCTCTGGGACTATTGCAACAGCCTCCTCCTCTGCCGTTTGTACGACGCCTCCACCCGAGGCGGCCGATACCTGGTGTGCAATCCCGCCATGGAGCAGTGAGTGGTGTTACCTAAGCACGGCCAGGAAGGAAAGGTAGGCACGACGCGTTTGGGATTTGATCCGGTTGTGTCTTCACACTTCCATGTGTTCGTGTTGCTGGTCCACATCACTGAAGTTGATGTGTACTCATCAAAGACTGGCAGATGGATTCATAGGCAGAAGGGATGGGACAACAAAGCCAGCCTCACCGGTCCTCAGCCAGCAACCGTCTTTCTTGACGGGTATCTGTATTTCTACACTGTTTGCGATAAGTGGCGCTTTTATATCGCCGCGGTGGACACCAAGGGAGAATCATGGTCAAGCTTTGATGTCCCTTGCGGTTTATTTAGTGATTATTCGAATCTTGGTTTGACTCAATAGCCACAGGGCCGCTCGCATTATGTCAGCTTGAGCAATGAGTATGATGATGGTGGTTGGATTCAACTCGAAGTGTACGCTCTCAAGGACTATAGCAACAAAGACTGGATACTAAAGCATAGAGGTGAAGAAGAAGAGTTTGGAGGGGTTACTCAAAGTTACTTCGAATGGATCACGATTGATCCTGAATGTAACTCGATATTCTTCATAGATGGGCCAGATAAAACATTAAAGCGTTATGATATGGATTGTCAACAAATAACTGAGCTCATCATACTTGGAGAGGCCCAGACACCATATCTGCCATATGTGCCACTATACTCGGAGTTAGAATCTTTGCGCAAGTGACATCAATATGAGACCGCTGGTGGTCATGGGAGGTTGATCTTTAAAAGGACTCAATCATTTAAGCTATGGAGCAGAGAGTTAAGTATGTATGCTTGAGTTTGGTTCTCGGATTATCTAATTGGAGCGCTCTACCTTCTGCATGCTTTTAATGACGGCTATAACAGAGATGAAACTAATCATGTGGACTAGCATAGTAGTAGGATATAGAGTAGAAACATGAATTCTACCATGATTTTGAACAAGAAGGACAGAAACACATACGGTGCAACGGGAGCAGCACCGTTGGCGTTAAGGTTGTCGCCCATGTCGTTGAGGAAGAGGTTGCCGAGGTTGGGGAAGAAGTTGTCGTCGGTGAAGTTGTGGCTGCCAGCAGTCGCGAGAGTGCGCTCCCCAAATTTCAACAACGCCCGCCGAATGGAGCGCAGGAGGGAGTGGCTATAGGGGACGTTGCGGCCGCCGAATGGAGCGCAGGAGTAGCACACGAAGCAGTAGATGGTGTCCTTACTAGTACTCCCTAGTCTCTATCTATCTATATCTACTCTTATAGAAAACCGAGTTGGTGATGATGGTATGCCTGCCATCTTGTAATATAGACCGTCCGATCTATATCTGATGGATAGAAAGCCAACTATAACAATTTTACAAAAGATACCCGCACCTCTCTCCACATTTATAGATAAGGCCTTGCCTCGTTCATCCTTATCTCCCACAACCTCGTGCTCCTCCCTAAGTCTCTATCTCTACTACTCTTTGTTTGGATCATGGGGTTAGAGCTAGTTTGGGTTAGTTGGGGGCTCAAATAACCTAAAAGTATCCAAACAGGGAGGGTTAGAGTGGGTTAGTTCCATCTAACCCAACTATCCTGGTGGAGAGGTGCTTATTTGGGTTAGAATGGGTTAGAAAATAACTCTAACTCTAACTATGTTAGAGTATCCAAACAGGGCCTTTGTTTTTATAACGAATCTAATAGTGCTGCGCCGTCCGCTGCACGCCCGGCTGAACACGTCTCCTTGCCTCCATCATCACCAACTGAGTCTTTTATAGGAGTAGGAGTAGAGAAAAAACCAAGTTGGTGATGATGGTGTGCCGTGCAATGCATAGGTATCTTGCTATTTTTTTGCATATAAGTCCAAACACCATGTAGACATAGTCTTTGAGCACGGTTCGTAGTCGTTCCATGCTCACGCATTGAAGTTTGTAACTATTTTAGATTTTTTTGCAAGGTAATACATTTCTCATTCATAAAATAAATATGCGGTTACAAGACACGTAATCACTGACATTACAGTACTGAAAAGATAGGATAATCTTACACAAAAAACCAACGCCTGTTCCTCTCCTTCGGCATCACTGAAGCGACCACCAAGAGGGACAAGACAAATCACCTCTTCACCCGAGCTCGACGCGGCTCCATCGCTGATCTGCAGCTTTACGAACCTCCAAAGTAGTTT
The DNA here is from genome assembly GCF_002162155.2 of Triticum dicoccoides. Classification (NCBI taxonomy): domain Eukaryota; kingdom Viridiplantae; phylum Streptophyta; class Magnoliopsida; order Poales; family Poaceae; genus Triticum; species Triticum dicoccoides. Next base: position 665,958,264 of record NC_041393.1, read on the forward strand.
GCCAAAAGCAAAACCATTGCCGTTGAGAGAATCAGACCGGGGCAACGTGTCCCCGGACACGCCATCGAACTCCAGACCTGACATCCCCGCACGACTACAACGTCGGAGGAGAAAACCAGAGCTGTCAGCCTCAAACCACACACCCAACACAGGATGCACCATCTTCTAGCTGTCAACTGCGCAGGCCGCCGTCTGCGCGTACTCCCGATCGACAAAACCTCCCTGCTCCACCATGACGTCGGAGACAATGCCACAACAACAGGGACAGAGCAGAAGGAGAGACACACCTGATGGAGTCGCCACCACCGCCTCTTCGACACCATCCATGAACCCTAACTTTGCCGATCTGAAGGATCGGTAAACACACAATGCCATCAACTCCGAGACGCCGCCATGAAGGACATCGCCGGTGTGGGAGTGGAGCTGAGGCAGATTTATTCGTCCGGACGCCGCTCCCACCACCCCAACGATGCACCACGACATACAAAACCAAAACCTAACTACAGAGCGGAGGAACGGGGTCCCCCTCCCTCCCGCCGCCGGAGCAGCAGATGGAGGGAGAGCGGACCAACGATCTCGCCGGTGAAGATCGGTGGTAGGCTGGTCGCTGCTCCTGGCGGCTAGGTCAGGGGAAATGATTGGGCTTATTTTAGATTAGAATATACTACTCCTCCGGTGCTAGTAGAGAGCAGAGTCCTACTCTACTACTCTACTCAAGCAAGTTAGGGCATACTACCTCCGTCCTGGTTTATAGGTCCCCTTTGTAGTTTGCGCCAAATTTTGACTAAAGATTTAACTAACAAAATGTTAATGCATGTCAAGAAAAATGATCTCATTGGATTCATATTTGAATGTAGTTTTCAAAAATATAATGTTTGGTGACATGCGCGAACATTTTGTTAGTTTAATCTATGGTCAAAATTTGGCACGAAATATAATGGGGACCAATAAACCCAGACGGAGGTAGTAGTACTGTAGTAGGTACTGTAGGGAGTACCAGTACTGTGATCACTCAAGCAAGTTGTCTGGCATCGATATGACCCTACGCTGCTGGTATGTGTCTCATAAGTCAAACGGCATGCTGTAGTCATCATCACCTGTCCACTTCCCGCAGCACATATTCGCTTCTCCATCTTTGTCCGCACATAATCTCGTCCAATCTTCCATCCCCGCTAAGGCGCCTCCCCCCTTGTCCGGAACCCAAGCACTAATAGTGGAAGAACCGAGCAGCATCCGCCGAAAGAGTGGCTGGAATTCGCTCCCCATAGAGGTAATCAAGCTCATTGTTTCGCGTGTGGACAATCTCAGTATCATGCCGCTCGCCGCGTGCTCGTCGGGGATGTAGTGTTTACTCAAAGCCCTCAGGCCGGAGCTTTTTAAGCCAGCTCCTTGCTTGCTGATGCCGCCTGATCTTCAGAAACGGCGTGTCATGCAGCATAACGATCGTAGGGTGGCGAGCATCAACCCCCTTGACTGTGATCCGATCCCTGTCAGCCTCAACTACAATAACGGTATGTATTGGGTCGGCATGAACACGTCTTGGATGGTGCTCGTCGACGGTCGCGGCAGCTGGATGCTCCTGGAGGTCTACACCCAGGGATTGACCCCCCTTCCTTCGATTAACATTGCACTGCTTTGGCACCACGGCCCAGAATACTCAGAATCTTACAGTAGCCAGCATGATACCAAGTTTGATTTGCTCAAGGTTGTAATCTGCCAAGTGCCCACAAGATCTGCGAATTATAAAGACTTCACGCTAATTGTATTCTTCAACCACGGTCTCGCCTATCTGACAGGTCACTGCTGTAAGTGGATAAATCTGCACGTCCATCGCAGGATCATACATCCTCCATGGTTCTCTGATGCCATTGAACACAAGGGCTTCATTTACGCTGTCGACTCCTTCTATGGCTGGACGTATTGCTGGCCTGCTGTAGTCATCGCTACAAATGGCTGTTACAACAGTATGTTACTTTCCTATGATATCATGATGGCTTACTTATATTACCGTCAACATTTACTGAAAAAATATTCATGCTCATAACATGCTGTTCTTAAGATTGACTAAATCAAGAGCCCTTTTTTATTTGACTACAACTTGATATGATGTTGTAGGCCGCCTGGTGTCCCTACCCTTCCTAATCCTAGAACCTTTCAAAGAAAAGTGGCATGGCAGTTGCAGGTGGTTCCTGGCTCGATCAGACGACGGCAAAAAATTGATGATCGTTCGCACGTACCGGACGTGTTGTTTCGCGGAATACAATCACAGTCACTGCAAGGTCTTTGAGCAGGCTCGCAGCTTCTCTGGGCCTTCAGGAATTTTTGACTGGAGGCTGGTAAGTAGCCTTGGTACACGCTCTCTGTTTGTCGGACTGAATTATCCAATTAACTAGGAGATAACCGACTGCAAGGATTAAGATGGTAGCGCGGTTTCGTTCATCTGGCAAAACTGTGTGTACACAGCGTACCATGCGTCTCTCCATGCACCATACCCTGATATGTGCCGCCACGCTCTGCAGCCCAAAGTAGGAGAGAGGGTCGCAAGTATCAGACTTTGACCTGCTGGCTGGAGTTTCCCCCGTCAGGCACCCATCTAGTTTAAGCCGTCAGCCAATCTCCACAGCTTAATAAATAGTAACGTCTAACTGAGCCAGTTAGTTAGATGCGTACACTTGGTGTAGTAGGATCTTTATTTAGTTTGATACATACACTTGTTCTTATTTGGTAGCCCTTTTGTAATGATGGCTGATGTTTGGTTTGGAAGAGAGAACTGCGTCTTCACTCTTTTGGCCTGCTTACTGCTTCTGTTGCACCCCCAACCCTGGTTGTTGCTGCTGCTGTTTTCAATGTACAATCAGTAGTATATTTCGTCTGTTGGTTGAATAAATGTGTTTTTAGAATGACAAACACAATGTTTTGGAAGTCGTTGCATGGTTCGATCCTTTAGTGCCCCATAGTGTACGTAGCTCATACTATTTTTCGTACAGAACACATTTTCCACTTATTGATAACATGCAGCCCACTGATGAAGGCCCAATAGAGAAGCCCATAATTAACTGGAAGGGAGGCTCTCACATGAATCCGGCCCAGGTACATGCTCATGGTCCCCTAAACATAAATAAGTAAATAAATAAATAAAGCTAAATGCTCATGCACCAGTTCTTTGGGAAAATAGGTAGCCTAGTATTTCTTTTTGAAGAATACCCAAGCTAGGCCTATTTGTTTTCTCCGAATTACTGGGCTGCAAATCTTTCAAGACCAGGAGGGATGCATTCCGTCCTGGCCAAAGAGTATGGTCAATGTCTGTTAAAAGTAAGATCAAAAGGGGTTGAAAATTCCAAAAAATTATAGCAAATGGGATATTAGTTTCTTTTTTTGTTTTTGTTCTTTACTGATATCTTACACGTATTTCATAGGGTTTAACATGACATAGTACTAATTTATTTTTAAATTTGTTTTAGTATGGCTATTAATTTTTGGATTAAGAATATTTCGTTCCCCAGCAAAAAATTGCGAATTTTCAAAATTTCCCACATATTTAGTTAATTTTTTGACCCTGGTACTGACTAGAAAATGGCCAGCAATTCTAAAAATGGAAAACAGGCTACAATAAATTCCATATGAATTATAAAATGAGTAAACATTATAAAAATAATAGCAAATGGGCTGTACATGCCACAGATTTCGAGGCTGACTTGTTTACGCAAGGCTTTGTCAGTGAACACACGATTCTAGCAGCAGTGGCTGTTGGATGTCCATCCAACGGCCGACGTGCTTCTTTAATCTCTGATCTTCCTGCTCCAGTCGCCTAAACTAGCGCCGGCAGGCCTGCTCCCTCCTCTTGTGGCCCGCTGTGATGCCGCGCAGGCTTCCCCGGCCCACCCTACTCCCTCCGCTGGCCTGGCCGCACGCAATCAACTGCCTCCTTATTAAGCGAAAAAAAGGATTTCTCCCACTGACATCTGGGGCGCACTGGTTGGGAGGCTGACCTGTGGGCCTACTATGTTGACGCGTATGTAGGGCTTGTCAATTTAGTCAACAAACGATTCTAGCAGCAGTAACCGTTGGATTTGAATCGAACGGTCCTGCTGCTTCTTCAATCGCTGGTCTTCTTGCACCAGCCGCCCAAACCAGCGCCAGGGAGACCGCCTGCTCCTACCTCCAGTGGCCGGCTATGCTGCCGTTGAGGCCTCATCGCCCCCTAGTAATGTCTAACTGACCAGTTAGTTAGATGCGTACACTTGGTGTAGTAGGATCTTTATTTAGTTTGATGCATACACTTGTTCTTATTTGGTAGCCCTTTTGTAATGATGGCTGATGTTTGGTTTGGAAGAGAGAGCCGCGTCTTCACTATTCTGGCCTGCTTACTGCTTCTGTTGCACCCCCAGCCCTGGTTGCTGCTGCTGCTGTTTTGAATGTACAATGAGTAGTATATTTCGTTGAATAAATGTGTTGTTAGAACGACAAGCATAATGTTTTGGAAGTCGTTGCACGGTTCGATCCTTTAGTACCTCATACCGTACGTAGCTCATACTATTTTTCGTATGGAACACATTTTCCACTTGTTGATAACATGCAGCCCACTGATGAAGGCCCAATAGAGAAGCCCATAATTAACTGGAAGGGAGGCTCTCACATGAATCCGGCCCAGGTACATGCTCAAGGTCATATAAACATAAATAAGTAAGTTAATAAATAAAGCTAATTGCTCATGCACCAGTTCTTTGGGAAAATAGGTAGCCCAGTATTTCTTTTTGAAGAATACCCAAGCTAGGCCTATTTGTTTTCTCCAAATTACTGGGCTGCAAATCTTTCAAGACGAGGAGGGATGCATTCCGTCCTGGCCAAAGAGTATGGTCAATGTCTGTTAAAAGTAATATCAAAAGGGGTTGAAAATTCAAAAAAATTATAGCAAATGGGATATTAGTTTCTTCTTTTGTTTTTGTTCTTCACTGATATCTTACACGTATTTCATTGGATTTAACATGACATAGTACTTATTTATTTTTAAATTTGTTTTAGTATGGCTATTAATTTTTGGATTAAGAATATTTTTTCCCGAGCAAAAATTTGCGAATTTTCAAAATTTCCCACATATTTAGTTAATTTTTTGACGCTGGTACTGATCAGAAAATGGCCAGCAATTCTAAAAATGGAAAACGGGCTGCAATAAATTCCATATGAATTAGAAAATGAGTAAAAATTATAAAAATAATAGCAAATGGGCTGTACATGCCACACATGTCGAGGCTGACTTGTTTACGCAAGGCTTTGTCAGTGAACACACGATTCTAGCAGCAGTGACTGTTGGATGTCCATCCAACGGCCGACGTGCTTCTTTAATCTCTGATCTTCCTACTCCAGACACCTAAACTAGCGTCGGCGGGCCTGCTCCCTCCTCTTGTGGCCCGCTGTGATGCCGCGCAGGCTTCCCCGGCCACCCTACTCCCTCCGCTGGCCTGGCCGCACGCAATCAACTGCCTCCTTATTACGCGAAAAAATGATTTCTCCCACTGACATCTGGGGCGCACCGGTTGGGAGACTGACCTGTGGGCCTACTAAGTTGACGCGTACGCAGGGCTTGTCAACTTAGTCAACAAATGATTCTAGCAGCAGCAACCGTTGGATTTGAATCGAACGGTCCTGCTACTTCTTCAATCGCTGCTCTTCTTGCACCAGCCGCCCAAACCAGCGCCGGGGAGACCGCCTGCTCCTGCCTCCAGTGGCTGGCTATGCTGCCGTTGAGGCCTCATCACCCCCTACTACTCCCACCGCTAGCCAGGCCATGCGGCGACGGCAACCTCACACCGCAGCCGAACCAGTGAACCCTCGTACTCCTCTCCGTATGGGCATCCACTACCGCGTCTTCCCCGGCTCCGCGTCGTCCCCTTCCTAGGCCTCGCCGTCGTCCACCGCCTTGGTGCTCTCGACACGGCGTGGTCAATATGGTCAACGACATTCCATCGGAAGAGTACTGTACATGGAGAGGCTGACAGCTGGGTCCACGGCCACAGCCCAGTTTTTTGTGATTTGCCAAGTAAGTCGCTTTGTCAGGCCTGTTGGGCTGCAAATCTTTCAAGACGAGGAAGCTTTCATTCAGCTGGCCGAGAAAATGGCCCATCAGTAATGAGAAATGGGTTGTACATTTTTAAATCACATCAAACCGGCAATTAGTTTCAAATATCTTTTTTTCATTTCGAGATTTTAAATTACATTAATTTTTATGCATGGAGAATTTGTTGGATTTTATACTGATATACATTTATTTTTAAAATCAGTTTGAATGCGAGTCGAAATTTCGGGATTAAAAACAGTTCAGACCACACCGAAATATGTAAAATTTCGTATAATTTTTTAACCATGGCCACAATATGGGCTGTAATGCTAACAAAAAGAATTTGGGCTAAAATACCTTAAGAATTAGCAAATGGGCTGTAAATTATTAGAAAGAATGGCAAATGGGCTGTATGCTGTTTTCCACAGATTTGAGGCTTTCCTAAAAAAAGGTTGACGCACAAGCAGTGACTGTTGTATGTCCATGCAACGACTGTCGTGCTTCTTCAATCTCTGCTCTTCCTGCTCCAGCCGCTCAAACAAGCGCCGGCGGGACTACCTGCTCCCTGCTCCCCGCGGCTGGCTGTGCTGCCGCGCAGGCCTCACCGCCCCACCATACTCCCATCGCTGGCCTAGCCATTCCTCTACTCACCCACACCTGCTGTTATTCTCCGGCGACGGCAGACGAACCAGAAAACCCTCGTACAGTCGTACTCCCCTCTGCGTGGGAAACAACTGTCGAGTCTTCCCTGCCTCCGTGTCATTTCCTTCCTAGGCCTCATCGTCGTCCATCGCCCTGGTGCTCTCAACATGGCCTGGTCAACGTGGTCAACGACCGACATGCATCTGAAGTGGACTGTACATGGAGAGGCCGACAACTGGGTTCACGGCCGCACGCAAGGAAATGCCTCCTTATTACGCGCAAAATAATGATTCTTCCACCTGACATCAGGGACCCACTGAAAGGGCCTCTATATTTCGTGAAAAAAATGTTACCGCCGCTGACAGCTCGGACCCACCAACTATATCTTCGCACGCAAGGAAGTGCCTCCTTATTACGCACAAAAAATGAATACCCCCCCTGTTAGCTGGGACCCAGTATAGTGGCAGGATGACTTGTGGGCCTACTAAGTTGACGGGGACGGAGGACTTTGTCAACTTAGTCAATATGCACGATCCTAGCTCCAGTGATCGTACGATGTCCATCCAACGGCCGTAGTGCTTCTTCAACCTCTGGTCTTCTTGCTCCAGCCGCCCAAACCAGCGCCAGTCGTGCCTCGTGCTCCTGCCTCCCGTGGCCGGTTGCGATGCGGCGGAGGCCTCACCGCCCCCTACTACTCCCACCGCTGGCCAGGCCATCCCTCTACTCACCCACACCCCCTGTTATTCTGCGGCGACGACAGCCTCACAATGCAGCGAACCAGTGAACCCGCGTACTCCTCTACGCGTGGGCATCCACTGCCGCGTCTTCCCCGGTTCCGCGTCGTCCCCTTCCTAGGCCTCGCCATAGTCCACCGCCCTGGTGCTCTCGGCGCGGCGTGGTCAACGTGGTCAAGGAACGGCTTCCATTAGACGTGGACTATACGTGGAGAGGCTGACAGCTGTGTCCATGGCCGCAGCAAGGAAGTGCCTCCTTAATACGTGCAAAATAATTATTCCTCCACCTGACAGCGGGGACCTACTGGAAAGGCCACCGTATTTCGCGAAAAAAGTTTCCCCCTGACTGCTGGGACCCACCAGCTACATCTTCGCATGCAAGGAAGTGCATCCGGGCAAAAAAATGATTCGCCCCCCAGACTGCTGGGACCCACCAGCTACATCTTCGCACGCAAGGAAGTGCCTGACCGTCGGGACCCACCTGGTCGAAGCGTACATAGCGTTGTCATTCTGGTCGCGAACGTGTACATACATATATACTAGTGGATGTAGAGGCGCGCACGTAGCATGTACACATACATACAACGGCCAGGGTGCAAGAAAGAAAATACGGCCACGTATGTGTATATACGGGCGGGGTCTCGAACGCCTACTCGCGCATATGTACGGCGAGGGCTCGTGTACATGGCTGGGTCGGAACGGAGAAACAGCGTCGTCGTCGTGTTCATGGGGAGGCAATGGAATGCGTCATGTTCATGGGGAGGCAACAGAATGCGTCGTGTTCACGGGGAGGCAACGGAACGCGTGGGAGCCAACCGGCTGGGTCGAAACGGAATGCGTGGTCGTGTTCACCGGGAGGGCTTGGACGGAATAGGCGATGGAAACGTGGACTGGCGTACCGTAGAACGGAGGAAACAACCTTGTGTTCGACCGGCCACGTTCGAAACGGGGGTCCTGTTGATCGGGAGGGGTGTGGCGTACCGCAAAACGGAGGAAATGGACCTCCTACGATCGAAACGGGGGTCCTGTTGATCGGGAGGGGTGTGGCGTACTGCAAAACGGACGA
>NC_041393.1:665967159-665972107 GCF_002162155.2 Triticum dicoccoides
TCATCCAATCGATCGACTTCAGTTAGCAGCAGTAGCGAAGGAATCACTCGATCGGGTTCGGTTAACAGCCATCGATCGATCGCTCGGGTTCAGTAACGCGTAGCCTGCAGTGCAATCGCTCGGGAGCAGTTGAGCCCAACGCCTTGCTTGGGTTCAGTTAGAGCAACGCCTCGCACACACGCGCGTACGTGTATGGGAGAAACATGCATCGCTTGGCCCCCCAGTAAGTGCATCTAGTGCCACCCCTAGTTGGTTTTGGAGTATTGACGACAAAGTTGGTTGAGGGACTAATGCGTTTGTGAGAATTGCAGGATAACACAGGTAGTGTCCCTCATTGATTCGGTTTACCTACCGGAGATGACCCCTAAAAATGTATGAAGACATTGAAGACAATGGTGGTGTGTGAAGATATTCACACTGAAGGCTATGACATGAGAAGACATTGAGTGAAGACTATGGAGCGCGAAGACTGAGTTGTTTTGTTGTTTCCCTTTCTTCTTTGTTGAGTCATAGGAACCACCGTACTGTTAAGTGGGGTCCAAGTGAACAAAGTTAGAGTGACTGATGTGATGCTCAACCCAAATCCTATGTCTTTGAGCGAAGACAATGAGAGCAAATCTTATCCAGAGTTGGATGAGTCAGCGTTGCTTGTAGCCCAAGTAAAGTTGCCGTGTGTGTTTGAAATCTGACCATTGGAACACGTGTCAGTTCCTTAGTGACCCAGGGTCATTTCGGACATATCAGGTCGGGTTGCCTTGTGGCTATAAATAGCCCACCCCCTACACCATAAATTGGTGGCTGCTCAGAGTTAGTTTACGGCTTTTGTCGTTTTGAGAGGAACCTACCTCGAAGCCTTTGATAGAGAAATCCTTGCGAGGACAAAGCCCAAACACCCAGAGCCCAAGAGTGTTAGGCATCACTGAAGTCGTTCTGTCTGTGTGACCTGAAGACTTATTACACTTGAGGAATGTGTATCCTCCAGCCGGTTAGGCGTCTCGTTCTGAGCATCCCGGAGTCATTGTGGATTGTCGGTGAACGAAGTCTGTGAAGGTTCGGAAGTCAACCTTGAAGACTTACCAGAGTGATTGGGCGAGGACCGTGTGTCCTTATCTCAAGGGGAATAAGTTGAAGACGCGGTCTTCTGAGTTGAATCTCAGCCTCCCTAACCAGACGTACAATTGTCACAACAACTGGAACTGGTCCAACAAATCCCGTGTCTTCAACAAGTGACTGGTTCTATCCCTTCCCTCCCTTTACTTTGAATTTGTCTTCGTGAAGTCATTGCTTATTTATCTTATCTGTTTGACTTCATTGCTTGACTACTATCGATGATTGGCTTCATACTATCTTCCATTCTGATCCTTACTACCTAGCTGCTATTAGTCTTTGTACGTTCACAATTATTGCATACTTGACTATGGCTTGCTTGTTGTAGTTTATCTTCCGCTGCATATCAATTAGGTCATTTCTATTGTTTGCCTTTGAAACTTCCACGTTTTGAAGACTTGGATAAAAATCGCCTATTCACCCCCCTGTAGTCGATAACTAGCACTTTCAATTGGTATCAGAGCGAGGTACTCCCTTGTTCTGTGTGATTCGGTTTAACCACCTGGAGTTTAGCTATGTCGACTGCAGGGATAATCAAAGTCTCCACTGCTTGCCCCGTGTTCGATGGAACTGAATATCCCTACTGGAAGAATAAGATGCGCATGCATCTTGAAGCCATTGATGTCGACCTCTGGTATGTCATCAAGAATGGCGTTCCAAAAACTGGTGAAGGTGTCACCCCTGCTGATGTCAAGCAGTTCATTCAACTGGACTCGACTGCAAAGAACATCATCTGTGGTCATCTGACCAAAGGACAGTATGGCCGTGTGAGTGCTCTGGAAACGTCAAAGCTTGTCTGGGACTGGCTATCCAAGGTCAACGAAGGCGTCTCAACTCAGAGAGATCAAAGGATTAGTGTTCTTCGCAACCTCTTCAACTGTTTCAAGAGAAACGACAATGAAAATGTCCAACTCACGTTTGATCGCCTCACCGACATCACAAATGAGCTTTAGGCTCTTAGCGCCACTCAGATTACCAAGCATGAAATCGTCAAGACGCTGCTAAGATCTCTTGACAGCTCCTTTGACACCCCAGCCCTCATGATACAAGAACGTCCTAACTTCAAGACTCTCGATCCGTCTGATATACTTGAGAGGCTCAACACACATGAGTTCCAACTTTCTGAGAAAAGAGATATCTATGGTCCCAATTATGGCCGAACTCACGCTTTGAAGGCAAAAGTGGTTTCCTCATCTAAAGAAGAATCTGACTGCGGTTCTGATGATCCTGAAGAGATTGGGAAGGAACTTGCTATGCTTGTGAAGAAGTTCCAGAAGTTCACCAAGAAGAAGGGCTTCAGAAAGTCTTCATGATCCAGTTCAAGAAATGATGAAGCTTCCACTCAAGACAACAAGAACAGAACATGTCACAAGTGTAAGAAGCCTGGGCACTACATCTCTGAGTGTCCTCAGTGGGACAACGAGAAGAAGAAGAAGAAGAGCAAAGAATATGATTCTGATGACAAGAAGAAGAAGAAATCTTCAAAGTCTTCTTCCAAGTCCTCATCAAGGTCTTCATCTCATAAGAAGAGCTCATCTGACAAGGCTCGTGCTTTTGTTGGCAAAGAAATGGATTCAGAGGAGGAGTCTGCTTCTGAGGAGGTGGAAGTGGAGTCTGGAGAAGAGTCCGACCCTGGCGTTGCAAGTCTGGCTCTAGACACAGCCTATGTTGCCAAGTCCATCTTCAACACTGAAGACAATGACTTGCACACCAATGCTGAAGCTGATGACATGGACGATCCTGCTCCCACCTACTGCTTCATGGCACGTGGTGCCAAGGTAAAATCACGTGATGCTTACTTTCAAACATCAAGTGAAGATGACTCTGATTGTGAATCCAAACCCAGCTACAAAACACTTGCTAAAATTGCTACTGAACAACAAAAGGCTACGGAACATACTCAAAAACTGTTATACAAAAGCGATGACCTGTTGGACGCGGAAATGACACGTTCACAGTCCTTAGTTGAAGACATAAAAAATCTTCATGCTAAGTACCAAGAACTTGAAAGTCTTCCCGAGACGCTCTCAACCACTTATGAAAAGCTCTCCTATGATTATCTTCAAAGGAAGCAAGAGCTTGAGAAATTGAAAGCGACTCATGAAGATCTTCAAAAAGAGAATGAGTCATTTTGCGCTCAACAGACCAGTTCCGCTCAGGATGGATTTGAACCACCATGTTTAAAATGCATCGAGCGTGATAATGCTACCTCTGTTGCTAAATGTTCCAATGCTGCTACTGTTGCTTTGTCTTCAACTACTGATGTGGTAACTAACCCCTCTGCTGAGGATACCACTACTATTGCTGATGAAAATGCTAGGTTGAAGACATTGCTTGAAACAGGGATGTATAAAAGTCTGAAAGGACATCAGACACTTTGTGATGTCCTCAAAAAGCAGATTCTGAACCGAAACCCTAGGAAAGAGGGTGTTGGGTTCGAGAGGAAAATGAATGCCGATGGTTCCTGCTGGAAGCCTGAGCAGTATCCCAAAACCACATGGGTTGCTGCAAAGGAACCTTCAGTGGAACCATCCACTTTATCTGGATTTACCTGCGCTAATCCTATTATCATTGATGAATCCTTTGATGCAAACTATAAACTGTTCAAAAATCAGAATGGTGAAGTGTTTGCCAGGTATATTGGTACTAACTGCAGGAATGGACCACCCATGAAGAAGATCTGGGTTCCCAAAAGCTATCTTGAGAATCTTCCAGTGAATGTCATCATGACACCACCTGGGAAGAAGACAAACCCCAGACCAAAGGCATCATATGGTCCAACGGCTTCATACGAATACACGACTCACTTGAGTCACCCTAACGCCAATGTTTTGCAGGGAAACCGTACTCAAACTTATGAATATGAACGTGTGTCCTCAAACCGCCATGTTCATAGGACTAAGAACTTTTTTGCTTATTCATATGAGTATCATTCATCTCCTGCAAGGCTATTTGCTAGGGCTTCAAAGCCGAAATTCTCAGATGCTGCATTTAGACTCATTGCTTCTAAGCCACCCCTGAAGATGTGGGTGGTGAAGAAGAATTAACTCTCTTTTGCAGAATATGGTCTCCAACCAGCAATCAAAGGCGTCCGATACTATTGATGGGGACCTAAAACACATTAAGGGAGCATGATAAAATGACTTACTATGTATTCCACATATGAATCGCTTACCTGTCATACTGTGTGTTCTAACCTTGATCTAAGCTGTGATAATCCTAGTGTGCTTCAAATGCTTATGCTTCACAACTTACCTTGTGAAGCCCATCCTCCTAACTGCACTGTAGGGTATGACACCTCGTGCTTCAGAATGGATTATGGACAGCGGATGCACTAATCACATGACTGGTGATTGAAGTCTTCTCATGGACTCAACCTTACGTCCATCCGACAAAAGTCAAATCACATTTGCTAACACTGGTAAAGGCAAGGTATTGGGTCTAGGCAGAGTTGCAATCTCAAAAGATCAACACATGGATAAAGTGATGCTTGTTGAATCCCTTGGATTCAACTTAATGTCTGTCTCAATGCTTTGTGACTTAAACATGATTGTGATATTCGGAAAATATCGTTGCCTTGTACTAATGGAATCTGACAAGTCTCTAGTCTTTGAAGGGTATAGGAAAGGTGATCTATACATGGTAGATTTCTCAGCAGGTCCACAGCTTGCCGTATGTCTTCTTGCAGAAGCTTTAGAATACTGGCTCTGGCATCGGAGGCTGGGGCATGCTGGCATGAGGAACTTACACACACTCGTCAAGAAGAAGCATGTCATAGGCATCGAAGGTGTCAAGTCTGTCGGGGAAACTGATCCACGAACACGTATGGGGACCGGCGGAC
>NC_041393.1:665972338-665988010 GCF_002162155.2 Triticum dicoccoides
GAAGAGCGGATTGAGGCGAAGCACACGAGCGGTTTACCCAGCTTCGGAGCTCTCCGGAGAGATAATACTCCTACTGCTGCTTGTCTGATTGTATTGAGTTCTTGCTCGGGAGCGCTGAGTGCTACAGTACACTCTAGCTGCTAACGAGACCGAGCGTGAGTGTTTTCTGGCTTCGAACCTTCCGAACTCCCCTCTACGTTGCGCATGGGCCTCCTTTTATATGCTCAAGGGGTCACCGACAGGTGGCAACGTAGACAAGGGTAAAGATGGAAAAGGACTTGCGGTTGGTACAGCAACCTGTACAGTGTTTCCTACCTAACCCTGACGGCAGGGGACAAAGGCATTAAATGCCCGTCTATGTCGCCCAAAAGAGTGCAGAAAGGGACCGGCAGGGGCGCCACCGCTCGCCACGATGGCGATCTTGTTAGCGCCGCTCGCCACCGCGCACCGCTGGCTGCACAGCCTCTCGCCACGCGCGCCTGGGAAGGCCCCAGGGCGACACGTTGGTGGATGCGCTGGAGCGTAGGTACAGGGTGGTAGCGTGCCGCGGCAAGTGCCTTGCCGCGGTCGTTGTCTTGTCGCGTCCGGAGGCTTGTCGCTCCCCGGGCCTTGCCGGGACGCGTGGCGCGTCGCGGCAAACTCCTTGAGATGCCTTGGTGGGCCTTCCCGGCAAGCACCTCTTGCCGGGGCCTTATCTCCTTGGCTTGGATACTTTGCTCTTATGCCTTGGTTGGCCTTCCCGGCAAGCTCCTCTTGCCGGGGCCTTGTCTCCTTGGCTTAGATACTTTGTTCTTGAATGGCTCCGCAGGAACCGCGGAGGACCTTGGCGGTCACCCGGCAAGCCTTACCGCGGGTGGCTGCAACTGCCTGTGCACAAGTTCGGGATACTAGGGTGCCCCTACTCTAGTACACCGACAAGAGCCCCCGGGCCTGGGCCACACACGGTGCCGAGCGCTGTTGGGCCAGGCCCAAAACAGGGCACGGGCACGCACGGCCTGGGTTACGCCGTATCTTTCTCCGTATCCACCGCGCCCTCCCCCAACGGCACGCGTAGAATGCGGCGTCGTGGGAGAGATCGTGGGTGGTTTCTTTATTCGGAAGGGCGAAACGTCCGCCCCCTCCCTCTTTATAAGCAGGGGAAATAGAGACAGTTCACACATCTTTGCGAAAACTTTGTCGGAGTCCACCCAAATTTAGCCCTCTTCCGCCACTTCTTTATGCCCCGGGTTGAGAGAGGAGAGCCTCTTGCCGGCGGGATCGCTTGTATCTCAAGAGTCGGCAAGAAGGAAGCTTATCTGGAGGGAGAGCTCCGCAGCAAGTGGGATGAATGGAGAGCAGAGTGGTGCTGGATCGTCGAGGAGAACCCGCAGGCATTTATCGCCCTGCGGAAAGCCCCAATAGTGCGCGGCAATGATTGGAGCAACGTGGCCCTGGAAGACGACAGACTGAAGATTGCCGTCACCCGGATCCTTCGCCTCAGGCTTGCCGGGCTCACCGTAGGCGCCGTTGGCGCAGAATTTCTCCGCCGCCGCATCGCCCCCTTGCAGGAGAGGAGGAGACCCGCCTGGGAGTTCCAGAACTCGGCGGATATCATGAGGCTGCGCCCGGGCCTCAACTTCAACTTCACCGTCCTGGAGCTGGATGCGATGCTCCTGGAGCTGTTCAAGCGCGATCCTCAACATCCATTCGTGTTGCCGAGAGGTGTGGTTCCGTTGTGCAACAACTCTTCGCTCGACCGCATCCGCGCAATGATGCCGCTGTGCGACTCGCACGGAATCGTCCCGACTTGGCAAGAGCCTGCAGACGACGTCGTGCGGGATTTCTTTGACGGCCTGGTAGAAGTGCCGATCCTCCCCGATGAACAGAAGAGCCTCACCCGCGACATCACCGATAATGAGATGCAGCGCATCGCCACCAGGCTGGAAGAGGTGGCAGCAGCCGTTGCCGCGGGTGAGTTCGGATTCACCATGGAGGAGGCAGAGGCAGCAGAGGCGGCAAGCCTTGCCGAGTGCTAGGAGTTTGTCGGCGAGGAAGAACTTGTCAGGCCCGAAGAGGAGCCGAGTGAGACTGGCGAGGGAGAGCTTGTCGGGCTCGAACCTTCAGGCAGCTCGTCGCAAGTCGAGCCCCCAGCTCCACCAAGAAGGCGTCTCCCCAAGGCCCGGGACGTAGCGGAGCGGCAGACGGGTCAACAGCCGCCGTGCTGCGCGACACGCTCTACCGCGGCAAGCAGTGTTACCGCGGGAGCACCTCACGCCGCGACGGCAACTGAGGCGGGGTCTTCCCGGTCCACCGCTACTGCTCCTGCCAAGCGGACAAGGGAACCCACTCCTCCGCCTCGTCGCACCGGAGGCGAGCCGGACTTCGATCTCTCCGCGCTCAGCTCCGACGACGAAGAGGAAGAGTAAGCTTCTTTGCTGTTCTTGCAACTCTTCAATTTTGTTGCTTTGTCTTGTATCTGAATTGCTTTTACTCTGAACCTATTCCTTTTCAGGACACTGGCCCAGAGAGCGACGAAGAGAGCCAAGGCCTCGGTGATTGTCATCGAGGACGATCCCGCTGTGACGGCAGGGGACATGTCCGAGACCACCTTGCCGGACCCGGCAACCCTTCCTCCAAGCAGCCCCCAGCGTAAGTGTATTGTTTATTTCCTGCTTTCGGGCGCGCATGGGTGCTCCTTCTTTGCTGATATCTAATTGCTGGTTTGTGCAGGAGCGGAGCAGCCTCACCAGGAGGGCCCGGAGGCCGTTCCCGAAATGCCATCTGCTTCCACTACACCGCCAAGGGAGGATTCCCCGGCAAGGGAGCGTTCTCCGGCAAGGGAAAATTCTCCGGCAAGGGGTAGTTCTCCGGCAAGGGACAACACTAGCGATCCTCCGGCGATTGAGACCACGACCGCAGATCCTAGCACAGGTAATCCTTTCGCCTGAGAACTTCCCTTGGGTTCTTCTTCTTCTGATTTTTTTTGGATGTTCGTTTGATTTCTCTCCCTTTTTCCGTTCGCCAGATCCATCTGCCACGGAGCCGATGGAATCCAAGGTCGCCGACGAGGAGAACGCACGCAGCAGCATTGACGACGCCGTCACCACCGAAGGAGAGGCCGGCGCTGATGATCCTGCCGGCGAAGAGGCCGCCAAGGCTGCCGCCGCAGAAGCCGGCGAGGGATCCGGCGATCGCACTGACGGCCCCGAGCCCGCAGGAGCGCCAGGCGCTACGCCGACCGCCGATCCCTCCGCCGCTGCTGCAGCGCCAGGCTCCGAGGAACCCCAGCCCGGCGCCTATCTGAAGGCCGGCGACGGCATCTTCATCAAGCTCCCCTGGGCTTCAAGCTCCAGGGCGCCGGTCGAAGGAGAGATGCTGGATGGAGAAGTACTTGCCTCCGCTGGGCTGAAGCTGGTTGACGCGCCAAGCAGCAGCAGCGACGAGCCTGAAGAGGAGCGGCTGCTGCGGAAGCTGCTGTCACTCTACCGTGCCCGACAAGCCAAGCTGGTGTCCCGCGAGGCACTTGTCGCGAAGGCGGGAGTTGACATTGAGAAGCGCGCGGAGGAGCTCCGGGGCCTCAGGCAGGAAACTCTCCGATCCTTGGCGGAGGAGCGGGAGCAACTTCTCGAGGAGCGGAAAGCCTTCCTCCTCGAGAAGGCTGAAGCTGAAGAGAAGCAACGACTTGTCGCCGAGAACCTATTTGCGCAGGAAGGAGAGTTGGCGCAGCGCAAGGTCAATCTTGACAGCCACGAGGAGGAGCTTGCCGCGCGCGAGCAAGCAATTGGCGGGGCTCTCAAGGAGGCAGAGGATGCTGCCGCAGCTGCCGAGGCCGCCAAGAAGGATCTGGAGACGAAGGTGGCGCAGCTGGAAGCCGATCTCAGGGCGAGCGGCGAGGAGCTTGCCGCGCTCAAGCGTGAGCGGGAGAAGGACGCTGCCGCTCATGGTGAGCTACAGGGTCTTCTCGCTGAGAGGAGCAAGGAGCTCAGCGCCGCCAAGGATTCCAACGCAGATCTCGAGTTGAAGCTGGCCACTTTGACGCAGATGCTGGATGGCGCCAGGGAGCGGGAAGCGGCCTTGTCGGAGAAGATCAAGGCCGACGAGGCGCTGCTGGCGAATGCTACTGCCGCCCAGGACACTTTCAGGGAGACCGTGGAGCACTGGACCGAGGGTCTTGTGGATGCTGCCGCGGCCATCGACAGGGAGCTGGCGTAGCTGGGGATGGAGGATTTCGGGTACTCCTCCGATGAGCACCTCCAACCCAGCGCCAAGCTCAGCTTGTTCTTCGAAGGCGTGACGACGGCCCTCCAGCGACTCCGGGAGAAGATCCCAAAGCAGCTGGCCGACGAGTCGCGCAAGATCTGCGCAGGGGCTCTCCAGAAGGTGCTGGTGAAGGTGGCCTTTCGCAATCCGGGCCTCAACCTCACCAACGTCCTCAGGTCCTTGCCGCCGGATGCCGATCTGGAAGCGCTCAAGGCCCTTGTCGCACCCATTGTGGACAAGGTGAGCGGAATCAAGAGGGTTGAGGGCGATCGCGTAGATTAGGCCGCCCATTTTCTCTTTTCCTTGTCGCTGCCGGTCATGTCATGAAAACAATCTATTAGAGCCGCGACAAGTTATCTTGTAATATGACTCTATTTCGGATATCAATTTTCTATGTTATCTCCTTTACTTGATTCCTTCCTTTGTATGTTTTTGCCCTACGCTTTTAGGGAACTTGTCGGCGCAGACACCTTAGCCGCGAGCGCTGAGTGCGGAACGTCAGTAGCCTGCTGGCGGTGTCGCTGCCGACAAGAAACCTTGTCGCAACTAGTCGCAGCTCACTTAAGTTGTTGAGCGGACTCGAAACAAAGTAAGGGCGCAACTAGCTACGAGTTGGTTCCTCCGCGCACAGGTTTTCCATACAAAGCAAGGTCGTTCGAGGAAGATAACTTAAAAATTTTAACTGATTGCTCAAACTTTGGCAACTTAGCTTTTCTGTCGTTTGCTTTTCGGTAAGGCGGACACTTCCTTGAACGACGCCTGGTCCACACCATTATCTCCTTTCCCCCACGGAAAACTTGTGCGCGAGGGAACTTCCTTCCTTTGAGAAAGAGAAAGCAGAGAAAATAATGATATGAAGCCTTACGGCTCGTCATTGCTTACCGGGGGTATGTGCTGCACAGAGTGTCAGATACATGCATGCAAAGAAATATAGAAAGCATGAAATTGACAAGATGTGCAGAGCACATGAGATTTACTTATGCACGGGATCTGCGCCCGGCTTTGTACAAAGGATTATATGCAACATCGGCAAGACTTGTACAAAAGGTGGTTGCCGGAACAGGTTCCGGCAACCGCGCCTTACGGGTAAAACTTACGAAGATGCTCAATGTTCCAGGAGTTGCTCACCGGAATGCCATCTTCTGTCTCAAGGCGGACAGCGCCCGGCCTAGTGACTCGTTTCACCCGGTAAGGGCCTTCCCACTTTGGCGTCAACTTGTTGGAATTCTTGGCGGACTGAACTCGCCGAAGAACAAGGTCGCCTTCCTCAAGACTTCTGGCGTTAACTTTGCGGCTATGGTAGCGGCGCAAAGCTTGCTGGTATCGAGCAGCTCGTACAGCAGCCTGAAGACGGTCCTCCTCAAGGAGCAGCGCGTCGTCTTGTTGCAGCTGCTCTTGCTCAAGCTCATCATAAGCGAGCACTCGAGGTGACCCGTATACGAGTTCCATGGGGAGAACTGCTTCTGCTCCATAGACTAGAGCAAAAGGCGTCTGGCCGGTGGCTCAATTTGGTGTCGTCCTAACCGACCAAAGAACCACCGGCAGCTCCTCAATCCAGTTTTTTCCGCACTTGCGCAGCCTGTCGAAAGTCCTGGTCTTGAGTCCGCGCAACACTTTAGCATTTGCCCTCTCCGCTTGACCGTTGCTTCTCGGATGAGCAACAGAAGCGAAGCAGACCTTGGCGCCAATATCTTGGACGTACTGCATGAAGGTGCGGCTCGTGAATTGCGTGCCGTTGTCGGTGATGATCCTGTTAGGGATCCTGAAGCGGCAAACAATCGACCTGAAGAACTTGACTGCTGACTGTGCTGTCACCTTCCTCACTGGTTCCACTTCTGGCCACTTTGTGAACTTGTCGATTGCAACGTACAAGTACTCAAAGCCCCCGACAGCTCGGGGAAAAGGGCCGAGGATGTCGAGCCCCCAGACCGAAAATGGCCAGGATAAAGGGATCGTCTGGAGAGCTTGAGCTGGCTGGTGTATCTGCTTGGAATGGAACTGGCACGCTTCACACTTGGTTACTTGTGCAGTTGCATCCTGGAGGGCTGTCGGCCAAAAGAAACCTTGCCGGAATGCCTTGCCGGCAAGTGCTCTTGCGCCAATGTGGTGACCACATATGCCTCCATGTATGTCTGCCAACAGCTTTTGTCCGTCTTCCCGGCGAATACACTTCAATTTCACGCCGTTGAGTCTTCTTCTGTACAGTGTGTTGTCGACAAACTGGTACATACTTAACTGCCGGGCTACTCTTTCCGCTTCTTCTTGTTCTTCGGGAAGTTCTCCTGTCTGAAGGAATCGGACAATCTGCTGTGCCCATGTCGGAGCTTGCGGCTCGACAACAAGGACTAAAGGCACATCTGCTGCTGCGGGAACATCCGCTTCTACGGCGAGAACCTGCGGCTCAGCCGGAGCTTGATGTTCCCCGGCAAGCTTGCCGGAGCAAAGCTTGTCGGAAGCGTCTACTTCAACGGAACAAACCCTAAGGTTTGCCGGAGCAGATTGCTCCTCAGCACCCTTGGCGTCGATCTTGGGGACTTTCTTGGCGGCGGCTTCGGGGAGCTCTGCCGGAAAATAGTCACCAAAAATCAACTTCCTCTTCTTGCTCTGTCCAGTTGACGGTGTTACAGAAGGTTGAGTCAGCTTGAGCACAAAGATCCCTGGTTCCACAGGTAATTTAAGTGCGGCGCACTTTGACAGGCCATCAGCAATGTCATTCTGAGCTCTTGGAACATGTTCCATCTGTAGGCCGTCAAAGTGCTCTTCTAGCTTTCTCACTTCATCAACGTAAGCTTCCATCAACGGACTCTGATAATTCTTGTTAACTTGGCGGACAACAAGCTGTGAGTCTCCCCTGACAATGAGCTTCTTGATCCCAAGATCTGCTGCGATCCTTAGACCGGCAAGCAAACCTTCATACTCTGCGGTATTGTTCGTTGCTTGCTCCTTGGGAAAGTGCATCTGGACTACGTACTTGAGGTGCTCTCCGGTGGGTGCGACAAGTAGCACGCCCGCACCGGCGCCTTGCAGCAAGAAGGCACCATCAAAGTACATCAGCCACTCTTTGCTCGCTTCCTTGACGGGGATGCTTGTCTCCGGAATTTCTTCATCTTGTGTTGGCGTCCATTCTGCTATGAACTCTGCCAACGCTCTGCTTTGGATAGTTAAAGTGCTCTCAAACTTAAGGCCAAAGCTTGATAGTTCCAGTGCCCATTCGACAATCCTGCCTGTTGCTTCTGGATTTTGCAGTATCCTCTTCAGCGGAAAACGAGTGACGACTGTGATCTCATGTGCTTGAAAGTAATGGTGCAGCTTTCTCGAGGCCATGAGAAGGCCGAAAAGCAATTTCTGCACACCTGAGTACCTTTACCTAGCCCCCTGCAAAAGGGAATTGACAAAAAACCGGGCGCTGCACCATTCTTTTCTGTATCTTCTCAGGCGACTGCACAGATCCATCTTTGTCGGGACCAGAGCTTGTCGGTGAAGTCCTCTGCTTATCGCTGGATGCATCTGCTGTGGTTGCTGGCTCATCATCCGCCTCCCTCTCCGCCACTAGCTCAGCACTAACCACTTGATTGGTTGCCGCTATATATAGCAGCAACTTCTCTTGCGGCTTAGGTGCGACAAGTGTTGGAGTGGAGGACAGGTATTTCTTCAAGTCCTGCAGCGCAGCCTCCGCTTCCGGAGTCCATTTCATTGGACCTGCCTTTTTCAATATTTTGAAAAATGGCAGGGCGCGCTCAGCAGACCTAGAGATAAACCTGCTGAGAGCAGCTATGCAACTGGCAAGTCTTCGTACATCCTTGACACGCTTTGGTGCTTCAATCTTCTCAATGGCCTTGATCTTGTCGGGATTGACTTTAATTCCCCGCTGAGACACGAAGAACCCGAGAAGCTTGCCGGAGGGGACTCCAAACACACACTTCTCGGGGTTAAGCTTGAGGTTGATCTTGCGCAGATTTGCAAAGGTTTCATCTAAATCTTGAATCAGAGTCGCCTTGTCCTTGCTCTTGACCACTATGTCATCCATGTAGGCTTCCACATTTCTGTGCATTTGTGGCTCAAAAGCGTGGTGGACTACCCTTGCAAATGTTGAACCAGCATTCTTCAAACCGAAAGGCATCCGTACGAAACAGTACGTGCCACATCGGGTGATGAATGCGGTCTTCTCCTCATCCTCTTCTGCCATGAAGATCTGATGGTATCCTGAGTATGCATCAAGAAATGAAAGCAAGTCACATCTGGCCGTGGAGTCAACAATCTGGTCGATGCGCGGCAAGCGAAATGGGTCTTTGGGACAAGCTTTATTGACATCGGTAAAGTCGATACAAAGCCTCCATTTCCTGTTAGCTTTGCGCACGACAACAGGATTGGCCAACCACGTAGGATGGAGCACTCCTCTAACAAGGCTTGCTGCTTCCAATTTCTTGATTTCTTCTGTGATGAATTCTTGGCGCTCCACTGCCTGTTTCCTGACTTTCTGCTTGATGGGCCGCGCATGAGGACAGACGGCCAAGTGGTGCTCAATTACTTTCCTGAGAACATCGGGGATGTCAGACGGTTGCCACGCAAACACGTCGACGTTCGCCCGCAGGAAAGCAACGAGCGCGCTTTCCTATTTAGGGTCGAGAGTGACACTGATGGTGAAAGTACCACCAGTGCCGTCCTCCTTGGCGGACACCTTCTTGGTCTCTGGTGGAGCTGCCATTGTCTTCTTATACTTGCCGGTGGAGCTCGATGGTGCGTCCTCGACGGTAGCGCAGCACTCCGAAGAGGTGCGCTTGTCGGAGTGGGCGTCAGAACTCTTACCGGACTTGGTCTTCTTCTTCGCCCCGGGAGCTTCAACGGCAAGTGGTTTGCGATCCGCTGCGGCTGCTGCTTCTCGGTAGATCTTGTCGGCGCAGATAAGGGCATCCTTCTTGTCGCCAAGGACAGAGATGACACTTATCGGGCCTGGCATCTTCAGCACGTTGTATGCATAGTGAGAGGCTGCCATAAATTTGGCGAGTGCTGGACGGCCGAGTATCCCATTGTAAGGCAATGGAAAGTTAGTGACGTCAAACGTGACCCTCTCCGTTCTGAAGTTCAACTCGCTGCCAAATGTCACCGGCAACGTGATCTTTGCCTTCGGCTTGCTCCTTCCCGGATTGATTCCTTGGAATGTGCCGGTCTCTTCGAGCTCACTATTAGGGATCTGGAGTTTCTGGAGTACCGCGGAGGAGATCAGGTTCAAGCCGGCCCCGCCGTCAACTAGCATCTTAGTGACCTTGAGGTTGCGGATCGTTGGTGAAACCAACATCGGCAAGCACCCGACCGCAGTTATGCGATCAGGGTGGTCCTCAATATCAAAGATGATAGGCGTGCTGGACCATTTCAGAGGCCTGCGGGAACTCAACGGGTGGTTCTGCTGCATTGACCTCCCGCATCCACTGCTTAAGCTGGCGGTGGGAAGTATGCAGAGATGCACCGCCGTCAACGCACAGGACCTCTGTGGCTTTCTAGAACTCCTGCTCATCGGTCTCGTCATCATCCATATCTTCATCCTCGTCGTCATCTTCATCCTTGTCGTGGCCGCGGGGAGGTCTGTCTCCTTGCCGCTGTTT
This sequence comes from Triticum dicoccoides, assembly GCF_002162155.2. Classification (NCBI taxonomy): domain Eukaryota; kingdom Viridiplantae; phylum Streptophyta; class Magnoliopsida; order Poales; family Poaceae; genus Triticum; species Triticum dicoccoides. Next base: position 665,982,178 of record NC_041393.1, read on the forward strand.
GGCCTTGCCACGACATCCTCCTCGGCCAGGGCGTTTCTTGCCGGCTCCTCCAGCACCTTCCTGAGCCTTCTCCTTGTCGCGTCGATCATATTCAGCCTTTTGCTGTTCAACAAGCTGCTCGACCTTCTTGCAGCTCTGGAGGTCATGGCCCTTGGTACGGTGGATCTTGCAGTACTGCTTGTTTGTGCCGTCCTGCTTGTCGGCGACCGCCACAGCCTGGTAGTTGTTGCCGTCGGAGCTACCAACTTTGGCTTTCTTGGCGCCACTTCCATTGCCGGATTGTTCAACGACTAGCACTGTCGTGGTTCTAAGCCTGACAGTAGAGTGGGGGGTAGGTATGGAGAGGCAAGGTCCTAGCTATGGAGAAGTTGTAAACACAAGGGATGTACGAGTTCAGGCCCTTCTCGGAAGAAGTAAAAGCCCTACGTCTCGGAGCCCAGAGGCGGTCGAGTGGATTATGTGTATATGAGTTACAAGGTACCGAACCCTTCTACCTGTGGAGGGGGGTGGCTTATATAGAGTGCGCCAGGACCCCAGCCAGCCCCCGTAGGAGAGGGTTTAAGGTGAGTCAAATCCGGGGCGTTACTGGTAACGCCCCACATAAAGTGTCTTTACTATCATAAAGTCTACTTAATTACAGGCCGTTGCAGTGCAGAGTGCCTCTTGACCTTCTTGTGGTCGAGTGAGTCTTCGTGGTCGAGTCCTTCAAGTCAGTCGAGTGAGTCCCTCGGTGGTCGACTGGAAGGTGACCTCTCCTAAGGGTGTCCTTGGGCAGGGCACTTAGATCAGGTCTGTGACCCTACCCTAGGTACATGACCCCATCATTAGCCCCCGAATGGATTGAGGCTTCGAGTGAGGAAGGAGTTGATGTTATTTCCGATTAACTTTTGCGCACTGGTCGTGCGTTGTTCTGGATCAAAGAATCTCTTCGTTGATAGTGACCAACTTGTCCTCAGTCGACTCGATCCATTCTCTTCTTTCGTCGAGTGATCTTTCGGGCTTTGACGATTTCCGAGCGACGGGTCGCAGGAAATCCCGCGTCTGACAGACCGGTCTGCCGTTCGCGGATTCCGCGGGATGCGAAATTTGGGGAAGCGCGCGAAACGGAGCGGACCGCGGCGTTCGGATGGGACGGGATATAGACGCCTCGATCTCCGCGCCGCTTTCTTCGCCACGTATCCCGCCTGCATAACTGTTCCTGGATATGATTAGATCGACCGGGCCCACCTGTCATTCACTCGGAAGGGACCTTATAAATGTGCCCGGTGAGGGTTTTTGTACAGTGCCTCAGCATTCTCTTTCTCTGCTCCCTTCGTCTCCGCCCGACGCGCTCGCTCTCGCCTCCGCCCAACCTCTCCTCGCGCGTCTCGCCGGCAACCATGGCCAAGGAGAAGACGGCAGCGCTGGAACGCGCGAAGAAGGCGTCGGCGACGGAGAAGGCGAAGAGGAGATCCACCAGCCGCGGCGGGTCTTCGTCTAGATCCCGCCTGCCGAAGGGCTGGGTCCAAGGAGATTGGATCCAGTCGACCATCACGGAGAAAGATCTCCTCGACATGGCCAACGAGGGCTTGATCCCCCATGGAGCTACGAGGCTTCCGGGGAAGGAGTGGCAGCCCCAGCCAGAAGAGGGTGAGTGCGTGCTCTTGGCCACCCATGTTGATCGTGGATTTTCTTTGCCGCCGAGTATTTTCTTCCGTGGTTTCTTGAACTTCTTTGGAGCGCAGCTCCACCACTTTACCCCAAATTCTATCGCCTATCTTGCCGCATTCGTGTCCATGTGTGAGGGTTTTCTGGGCTGTCAACCGCACTTGGGCTTGTTCAAGCATATATTCACGTGTCGCTCTCAGACCGTGAAGAAGGCGAGCCCAGGCGACGAAAGAACCCGAGTCGTCCAAATGTGTGGGGGCCTGGGGATCCAGGTGAGGAATAAGAGCACCTTCCCAGCCATGACTTTTCCCGAGTCAGTCAGAGGGTGGCAGTCGACCTGGTTCTACTGCCAGGATCAGTCGACGCCGGGGCAGTCGAGTGGACTCCCTCAGTTTACCATGGACCGAGTGAACAAGCCCTCCTCTCTGAAGTTTATTTTTGAGGAGAAAGCTGACGTGAAGATGTTGATGGAGCGCGTGGTACAGTTGGTTCGGGAGGGAGTGACGGGCATGGATCTCCTGGAGGTTTTCCTTAGGCGTCGTATCCAGCCCCTTCAGTTCCGGAGCCACTGCATGTGGTTGTACTGTGGGACTGAAGACGAGACTCGAGTCCATCCAAAAGCAGTCGACGATGTCACTCTGGAAAGATGGATGGCCGCCGTTACCGGAAACAAGGATAACCCACGCGGAGCCAGAAGGATTCCTCCACTCGACCACAACAGTGATCCAGACAAGGTATGCCTGCTCTGCTCTCCACTGTGTTCTTGTCATATTCATTTCTATTTATTGTACCAATTGGTCGATTGATCCTTGTCTTGATGTCTATCAGGCCCTCACCGAGCTGTACTCGATGCCCAATGGAGCACAGGCTCCGACTGAAGAGGGTGAGGCGAGTGGGGGCGAGAGCCAGGAGGAGGAGGAATGGGACTCGGACGTTGCTGAGGATGATGATGACGATGACGACGATGACGGTGATGAAGATGACGCTGAAGACGAGGAAGAAGAGGAGGAGGAGGTTGTACCACCGCGCTCAGAAAGGCGGTCGAAGCTTGTCCACGACCCTTGGCAAGGGGGTTGCGACCGTTGCACAGTCGACCAAGCGCCCTCGGACCACCTCTCCGGCGCCGACTGAAAAGGCGCCGAAGCAGCCCCGGGCGGCTCCGTCGAAGCCGACCAAGCTCCTGCCGAAGATGAAGGTGTCCATCCCCACCATATCAGGGTAATCATGCTGCTTAAGTCTTCTTATTTTGTGTGAACTTTGTCTCTGGTCGACGCTGAAGTTAGTCGACTGATTCTTTGGAGTTGCAGTGCTGCTACTTCTGAGACCTCAGCCCGGGCTGATGACCATGAGATGGAGGACGCAGCAACCTCAAAACCAGGTACTATATTCTTAACGCCGTTTTTAGTCGACTGACTCGTGATCTCTGATCCTGATTCTTCTCTGCAGCTCCACCCAATGTTGTTATCACTCTCCCTGATGATGATGAGGATGAGGAACCGCTGAAGCGCAGAAAGAGTAGGAAAGCGTCTGCCAGCAGGGTGCCCCAGGATGTGGCGGCGCCTGAGACTCTGATTGCGGAGGAAGAGAATACCACTCAACACACTGTGTCCTTCGCAGATCCACTGACGAGTGCTCAGCAGCCCTCCCTCTTCACGATGCACCACGTCCCAGAGGACCAAGCTGGCGCCGCGAAGGAGGCGATACGCCAGGCAGGGATCATGATGGAGCAGTTAAGGACCATCCGGGATGCGAGCCAGGCAGCTTATGACGCCAGTTCCGCCCTTCAAAGCAATGTTCAGGTCAGTCGACCACCGCCTGTTCTGTTAGGATATGCTATCAAAAACTTTTCTTTCTAGAATTTATAGTAGCCACCCACTGGGTGTGTCGATTCAAACTTCGTGTTAGCGGGGGCACGCTGAGTGCACCCGCTGGGTGTAGTCCCCAAGGCTAAGGTCGACTGCTGGCAGTCGGCCTTAGGCTTTATAATTTCAGTCTTTCTATCATTTGACCAAGTCGACTGGATTTCGCAAACCGGTCGACTGGTCGACTCTGTCTTCAATAGGATTAGTGGGGGCACGCTGAGTGCACCCACTGGGTGTAGTCTCCAAGGCTAAGGTCGACTGCTGGCAGTCGGCCTTAGGCTTTATAATTTCAATATTTCTGTCATTCGACTATGTCGACTGGATTTCGCAAACCGGTGGGGGCACACTGAGTGCACCCACTGGGTGTAGTCCCCGAGACTGTGGTCGACTGCTTGCAGTCGATTACAGTCTTAAAGAATACATCTCTTTTTTTTTTGAGGTCGACTGGTCGACTCTATCTTCAATAGGATTAGTGGGGGCACGCTGAGTGCACCCACTGGGTGTAGTCCCCGAGACTACGGTCGAACGCTTGTATTTGGCTGTAGTCTTAGAAACGTGTGATTTTTCCCTTTTTCACTCGGAAGTGAATTATTTTTGACATCTAGTCGATTGGTTCTTCGTAGAACTCCTGTGATCTTGTGGCTCGCTACTCTGAGCTGGAAAACAAGCACACTCAACTCGAGCTGAACTTGAAGCTGGTTCAGGAGAAGCTGACGAAGGCAAAGGAGGAGACCGAAGGTATGTTTGGTGAGACCCCGACGACTGCTTTTCCCCTTGTTTGTTTCAAAATCTGATCTTGCTGTAACTTGCAGGTAAGGTAAGGGAGGCCCAACAGAAGAAAGACCTCGAACTAGCTGAGAAGATCAAGCTTGCTGACGAGAAGTTAGCTTCAGTCACCAAGCTTGAACAAGACAATACCAATCTGAAAGCTGCTCTTGGGATCGCCAACAAGGAAGTCAGTCGACTGAAAACTGATAAAGCTACCCTGACCGACCAGGTCAGTAAGTTGACTGGGAAGAAAAATGATCTAGAGGCCTTCCTGAGTGGTCTTGCCAAGAAGCTGTTTCTTATGCTTGAAGGTAAACCTCTATTCTCGGCAATCATTTCCAATCGTGGTTTTTCCATTCGACCATTCCCTTGACTCAGTGATCGTCCTTGCAGAATTTTGCCAAAACTTTGAAGAAGAAACTAGCCGGCTGGAGCCAAACCTCGACCCCGTCAATTCTCCGGTGAACGACGAAGTTGCCATGGATGTTTTCCGACTGGAGTCCCGTGTTGCAGCTGTCGTGGACTATCTCGCAAGGCTGAAGGTCGCCACATCTTGCATCGACTCGACGCTCTGGCCCGGGGAGACACTTCAGAATGACCTTGAGTCGCTGATGGCTCGCTTGAACACGATCCCTGGTCGAGTGCAGGAATGGAAGAAGTCCTCGGCTCGGTGCGGTGCAGATGTTGCTCTGTGTCTGGCCCGAGTCCACTGCAAAGATGCGCGAGAAGAGAAGCTGGCGGCCCTCCGGGTGGCCAACACCAAGAAACACGACTTCAGGTCCTTTATGGAAACTTTCCTTGCGGCTGCCACTCGGATCGCAGACAGAATTGATCTTGATGAGTTTGTTGCACCTTCTAGCCCTCCACAGGAGGGGTAAAAAACTTCTTCTAAGCTCGACGCTTTAAATTTGCCTCGGAATGCCGAGTGCAATTGTAACCGATAAACCTTAACGGGCTTAACGCCTGAGCACTTTCGGTTCCTTTAGATATCGATTCGAACTTGAATTTGGTGCTTGAATGTGATTGCTTTTGGCTCGAAATGTCTTTTGCAGGTTCAAAGCAGGGCGCCTTTACTGCAATTGACTTATTCCTTAGTCCACTTAGGCGAGCACTGGGTTGCGGCTAAGCCTCCGAGTGGAAGTCCGGCTTACCACTCGGTAGGATTTCGATAACTTAGGCGAGTACTTGGACTGCAGCTAAGCCTCCGAGTGGAAGTCCGGCTTACCACTCGGTAGGATTTTGATAACTTAGGCTAGCACTGGGCTGCAGCTAAGTCTCCGAGTGAGAGGTTTGCTCTTCACTCGGTAGGATTTTTATAACTTAGGCGAGTGCTTGGACTGCAGCTAAGCCCCCGAGTGAGAGGTTTGCTCTTCACTCGGTAGGATTTCGATAACTTAGGCGAGTTCTTGGACTGCAGCTAAGCCCCCGAGTGAGAGGTTTGCTCTTCACTCGGTAGGATTTTTTACAAACCTAGGCGAGCACAGGGCTGCAGCTAAGCCTCCGAGTGAGAGGTTTGCTCTTCACTCGGTAGGATTTCGATAACTTAGGCGAGTACT
>NC_041393.1:665988344-665988664 GCF_002162155.2 Triticum dicoccoides
TTTTTGTAACTTAGGCGAGCATAGGGCTGCAGCTAAGCCTCCGAGTGAGAGGTTTTCTCTTCACTCGGTAGGATTTTTATAACTTAGGCGAGTGCTTGGACTACAGCTAAGCCTCCGAGTGAGAGGGTCGCTCTTCACTCGGTAGGATTTTTGTAACTTAGGCGAGTGCTTGGACTGCAGCTAAGCCTCCGAGTGAGAGGGTTGCTCTTCACTCGGTAGGATTTTTGTAACTTAGGCGAGTGCTTGGACTGCAGCTAAGCCCCCGAGTGAGAGGGTTGCTCTCCACTCGGTAGGATTTTTATAACTTAGGCGAGCACAGG
>NC_041393.1:665988710-665995869 GCF_002162155.2 Triticum dicoccoides
AGAGGTTTGCTCTTCACTCGGTAGGATTTCGATAACTTAGGCCAGTTCTTGGACTGCAGCTAAGCCCCCGAGTGAGAGGTTTGCTCTTCACTCGGTAGGATTTCGATAACTTAGGCGAGTTCTTGGACTGCAGCTAAGCCTCCGAGTGAGAGGTTTGCTCTTCACTCGGTAGGATTTTTTACAAACTTAGGCGAGCACAGGGCTGCAGCTAAGCCTCCGAGTGAGAGGTTTGCTCTTCACTCGGTAGGATTTTTATAACTTAGGCGAGTGCTTGGATTGCAGCTAAGCCTCTGAGTGAGAGGTTTGCTCTTCACTCGGTAGGATTTTTTACAAACTTAGGCGAGCACAGGGCTGCAGCTAAGCCCCCGAGTGGAAGTCTGGCTTACCACTCGGTAGGATTTCGATAACTTAGGCGAAACGGATTTGCAGCTAAGCCTCCGAGTGGGAGTCTGGCTCACCACTCGGTAGGATTTTTACAAACTTAGGCGAAACGGATTCGCGGCTAAGTCACCCACTGAGGGGGAATTTTATTGGACAAAAATAAAAAGTGACAAAAATTATGGAGGAACTATGACACTATTATTTTGAGGTCCATGAACTACAGAAGTACTTTATTGCAACTCATCCGAGTGATAAACCTTAAGTGTAAAATGGGCGGAGTAGTTCCGCGTTCCAAGCTCGGGGCTCGTCGATATTATGCTCGACGTTGTAAAGACGGTACGCCCCGTTGTGGAGAACCTTGGTGACGATGAAGGGACCTTCCCAAGAAGGAGCAAGCTTGTGTGGTTTGTGCTGATCCACTCGGAGAACCAAATCTCCTTCCTGGAAGGCTCGACCTCTCACATTTCTGGCGTGGAAACGACGCAAATCTTGTTGGTAGATGGTCGACCGGATCAGAGCCATCTCCCTTTCTTCCTCTAAAAGGTCGACTGCGTCCTGCCGCGCTTGTTCAGCTTCTGCTTCGTTGTAGATTTCAACTCGAGGAGCATTGTGGAGAAGATCACTCGGCAAGACTGCTTCAGCTCCGTAGACCAAGAAGAATGGAGTTCTTCCGGTCGACCGATTAGGTGTGGTCCGCAGTCCCCAAAGCACCGAGGGAAGTTCGTCGACCCAAGCTCCAGCTGCATGCTTGAGATCACGCATCAGTCGGGGTTTCAATCCCTTGAGAATCAGGCCATTGGCTCGCTCCGCCTGTCCATTCAACTGCGGATGGGCGACTGAAGCATAGTCGACCCGTGTGCCTTGAGAGTTACAGAAATCTCTGAATTCCTCGAAAGGCCAGACGAGTGGGATGGTCTTCAGAGCCGATGCAGGCTTGTGCGACATATTCGAGTAGAACTGACATCCCTCGCACTTATCCACTATCTCCTTTGCCATCTCATTCGCCTTTGGCCAGTAAAATCCGGCTCGGTATGCTTTGGCCACGATGGTCCGAGAGGACGCATGATGACCACAGGTTCCCGAGTGGATATCATTGAGGATGAGTCGACCTTCTTCCGGCGTTATGCACTTCTGACCGACTCCAGTCGCGCTCTGTATAACTGTCCTTTGATTACGGTAAAGACAGTCTCTCGCATCCCGCGGTCGAGTCAACAATTTGATCTATGCGAGGGAGAGGAAAATGATCTTTCGGGAAGGCCCGATTGATGTGCTTGAAATCAATGCAAATTCGGAGCGATTTGTCCTTCTTAGGAACCATGACGACATTAGCGAGCCACTCGGAGTGGTATATCTCTCGGATAAATCCTGCCGCCAACAGTCGAGCCACTTCCTCACCAATGGCTTTTCTCTTCTGGACGGCGAACCGCCGAAGATGCTCTTTGACCGGTTTTGCAGATGAGTCGCCTCTTAGGCGATGCTCAGCCAGTCCCCTGGGAACACCTGGCATGTCAGCGGGCTTCCATGCAAAAATGTCCCAGTTCTCACGGAGGAACTGGATGAGCGCTTCTTCCTATTTCGGGTCGAGTGTTGTGGAGATGTGGGTCGGAGCTGCATCGGGGTCGGTCGGGTGAATGTGAACAGGCTTTGTCGCACCGGACGACTGAAATGCAGACTCTGTGGCGGGTTTCTTGGATCGCAGCAAATCACTCGAATCTGCATTTTGCTTGTATTCTTCGAATTCGACCGCTGTCACCTGGGAATCGGCAATCTTTGAGCCCTTCTGAAAGCACTCTTCTGCCTTTTTCCGATCACCGGTGACAGTGATCACTCCTTTGGGGCCGTGCATCTTCAATTTGAGGTACACGTAACATGGTCGAGCCATGAACCGTGCGTAAGCTGGTCTCCCCAAAATGGCATGATATGCACTCTGAAAATCCACGACCTCAAACGTCAACTTTTCTTTGCGAAAATGTTTCGAATCACCAAACACCACGTCCAGAGCTATTTGGCCGAGTGACTCGGCTTTCTTCCCTGGTATAACTCCATGAAAGCTCATGTTACTGGTGCTCAGTCGGGACATCGGAATGCCCATTCCTTTCAATGTGTCTGCATACAACAAATTCAGCCCGCTTCCACCGTCCATCAGCACTTTTGTCAGTCGAGTGCCTTCGACAACTGGATCGACCACCAAAGCTTGCCTCCCAGGGGTGGCAATATGAGTCGGGTGATCAGATTGGTCGAATGTGATGGGTATTTGGGACCATTTCAAATAATTTGCTTTTGCTGGGGCAACCATGTTCACTTCTCGGTTAATGACTTTCAATCGACTCTTGCTTTCCACATCTGCAAAGATCATCAGAGTGGAGTTGATATGCGGATATCCTTCCTCACTGTCCTCCTTGTCTTCGGCCTTGTTTGACTCATTCTCCTTGTCCTTAGACTGTTTTCCCTGAAACTGCTGGATCAGGAGTCGACATTGGCGAGTGGTATGCTTCGGGTAGATGATATTCCCCTCTTCATCTTTCTTCGTGTGGATGTGACACGGCATATCCATCACGTCGTTCCCTTCTTTATCCTTCACCTTCTTAGGGTTCCAGGATCCTTTTGGTTTCCCTTTAAACTTTCCTTGAGTCACGGCCAAAGCCTCTCCAGGAGCTGCCGGTTCAGCCTTCCGCTTCTGTTTGCGACTGGTGTTTCCCTTTTCCGACTGACTCGGCTTGTGCTTGCCGCTTCAGAGTCGGTCTTCTTCTTCGCCGTTGGCGTACTTGGTAGCGATCTCCATCATCCGACTCAAGGTCATGTCACCGGTTCGACCAAACTTGAAGCTCAATTCTCTGTTCTTGACGCCATCTTTAAAGGCGCAGACTGCCTGATGATCAGACACATTCTCCACAGTATGGTGCAAAGTGATCCATCTCTGAATATACTCTCTGAGAGTCTCATTGGTTTTCTGCACGCAGACTTGCAACTCTGTCAATCTAGCTGGTCGCTTGCAAGTTCCTTCAAACGTTCTGATGAACACTCGGGACAGATCTTCCCAAGTGTAAATGCTGCTAGGAGGTAATTGAGTCAACCATGCCCTGGCAGAACCTTCCAGCATGAGGGGCAAATGCTTCATAGCCACTTCGTCGTTCCCACCACCAATCTGAACCGCCACTCGGTAGTCCTCAAGCCAAGTTTCAGGCTTAGACTCACCAGTGAACTTGCTGACTCCTGTTGCCAACCTGAAATTGGGAGGGATAACTGCGGCTCTGATAGCTCTGCTGAAACATTCAGGACCAGAAACATGCACTCGACTGCTTGTGGGCGCATCTCTGTCGAGTCCGCCTCGATGGGCTCTGTTCCGGTCGACGAAACCTTGCACGATAATGGATCGCGCATCGAAGCCTGGTTCTCTGGGGTCGACTGGAACTCTTTGCCCCGTACTGAACTGACGCCTGTCATCTTGCTGCCGAGGAGCGTAAGGCCCACCCCTCGGAGGGGAATTGGGCACTCGACGCCTATCATCTCGGTCGAGTCGGTCACCATATTGGTCTCGCCGATTCTCGCGCCCTTCACGCCGCGGAGGTGATCTGGGGCTGTGAGCCGACTGAACCGTATTCGCAGCGACGGATCGACTGTGAATTCTGTTGCGCGACTGCGACACGGCCGAATTCTGATCTCCTGCTGCCCGGAGCAGATCCCTGATCTGCATCAAGCCTCTGCCAGCTTCCGACTGAGAAGGCTGGATGGACTCTGCTATACGGGTCGCAGCTGCTAAATTCTGGATTGGGGTTCGATATACCTGAGTCGGCGGGAAGAGTTGACATCGACTGGTGTCAGGAACTTGTTGCCGCGCGCGCTCGTCGAGTGCTCGCTGAAGATTCTCCAGTCGAGTGCGTTCGGCCAAATTGGCCAAACGTGCCTCCTCCAAGGCGCGAGCCTCAGGGGTTTCTCCTGCGATGGGAGTACGCAGGGCATCCATGTTCCTGCGGCGAAGTTCCTCTCTTTGCAGAGAGTCGAGTGGCTCGGGCTGGTACTCTTCATGGTCTCGTGCGGGGTCGCCTCCGTCGCCTGCTCCACCATCACGGGCGAAGCCAGGGGGACTGCGGGGCCCGTCGACCATCAGGATTTCCGCCGCAGGATCACTGCTGAGCACTCGGATGCGGTCTCTACGGAGCCAGTTGACAGATCGAACAAGCCGTAGAGAGATTCGTCGGGCTCGATTGCCGCAACTTGGGTGGTGGCCGACTGGCGAGCCACCGCGTGCCTCACCCACCGCTGAAGCCTCGACCGGCCTGAGCGCTTGCGCTGGCGGGAGACCGGGAGGGTGGCCGATGGGGGAGTCGACCGATACGGGGTCGACGGTTGCCGCAGCAGAACGCCGCGGACACATGCGCGAAAATGCGTCGCACCGCGGACGGGGAGCGCATCAACGTCAAGTGGAGCCTCCTGGAGCCAGGCGGAGTCGTCGGCGATGAAGGTGAGAGCGCCGAGACGGATCTCTCGACCCTCGACCAAAACTCCAGCAGCCACCATGATGAAAGTACTCGGAAGAATCACAACTTCCCCACAAAATCGCTAAAACACCGGCCCCACGGTGGGCGCCAACTGTCGTGGTTCTAAGCCTGACAGTAGAGTGGGGGGTAGGTATGGAGAGGCAAGGTCCTAGCTATGGAGAAGTTGTAAACACAAGGGATGAACGAGTTCAGGCCCTTCTCGGAAGAAGTAAAAGCCCTACGTCTCGGAGCCCAGAGGCGGTCGAGTGGATTATGTGTATATGAGTTACAAGGTACCGAACCCTTCTACCTGTGGAGGGGGGTGGCTTATATAGAGTGCGCCAGGACCCCAGCCATCCCCCGTAGGAGAGGGTTTAAGGTGAGTTAAATCCGGGGCGTTACTGGTAACGCCCCACATAAAGTGTCTTTACTATCATAAAGTCTACTTAATTACAGGCCGTTGCAGTGCAGAGTGCCTCTTGACCTTCTTGTGGTCGAGTGAGTCTTCGTGGTCGAGTCCTTCAAGTCAGTCGAGTGACTCCCTCGGTGGTCGACTGGAAGGTGACCTCTCCTAAGGGTGTCCTTGGGCAGGGCACTTAGATCAGGTCTGTGACCCTACCCTAGGTACATGACCCCATCAAGCACATCTTTGCCTTTCTTTTTCCTGCTGTTCCGCCGCCGGTTTTTCTTTGCCGGGGCGGTCCCCTCACTATCTGATCCTGCTGCTTCTATATTCTCTCCGGGGAGTTTCCTCCCCTCCTCAGCACGCGCACACTTGTCGGCCAGGGCATATAGCTCACTGACGTCTTTGATCTTGCACATCGCCATCTCCTCCCGCATCCTGCGGTTTCGCACGTTCTGATGGAACACGCTTATTACCGCGGCAGGGTGGACATCTGGGATGTTGTGCTGTACGCGGCTGAATCTCTGAATGTACTTGCGCAGGAGCTCTCCTTCCTTCTGGGTGAGCAGGTGAAGGTTGCTTTCTTGGCCAGGAGGCTTGTGGCCGCCTGTAAAAGCACCGACAAATTGATGGCATAGGTCTGCCCAGGAGGATATGGAGTTGTTTGGCAAGTGCATGAGCCAGGATCTGACATTGGGCTTGAGTACCAGCGGGAAGTAGTTGGCAAGGATCTTGTCGTCCCGCCCCCCAGCAGCTTACACCGCGATGGTGTAGATGCTGAGGAACTCCGACGGATGCGACTTGCCGTTGTACTTCTCTGGCACGTCTGTCTTGAAATTCTTCGTGCTGGGCCACTGGACTTGCCGCAGCTCACGAGTGAACGCAGGGCAACCTACCACGTACGGCAAGTCGCCTGGTTCCCCTGGCGCATGCATGTCGACAGAGGGCCCAGCGCGCTGGTCTGATTGATGCCGCGCTTCTCTTCGGCGCTCGATACGAGTTCGAGCGTCTTCTTGCTGTCGTTCGTGAAGAACTTGGCGTTGATCGCGACAAGCTCGTGGATCTGATGATGCGGTGGAGTCGCTGTCGAGGTGGATCCGGCGAGTCGGCGATCTTGGCCTTCTGGGTGGAGAGTGCACGGTGGTTGCACCCCCACCGGTTTCGTCGCCATCGGCTCGCGCCTGGCGGTCCAGCCGCGGCAGCAATGTATTCGGCTGCCGCGGAGTGTCACCGTTGGCGAAGCCGATGAGACTCTGAATGGTGGCCCTCCATTCATCAATCTTATCTGCCGTTGGAGGGTAATCCAGGAGCAGTTGAGCTCGCGTCAAAGCTTCTGCTGGAGTGGTGGGCGGTAGTGGCGAACGGTGCGAGGAGCGGGATATGCTCGGACTCCTAACTATGTTAGAAGGAGCAGTATCCCGTCCAGGCGACCGTGCCTCACTCATGCCAGCATGTTGGCGTGCACGCTGATCTTGAGCACCCCGAGATCCTCCAGCTCGATCTTGGTCCAACAAGCGTATGGTACTGCGAATACCATGACGTTGTTGGTCCTGCGCCTCCTGAGATGGGCGCGGTACATGTACGGACGCTGAGGTCTGTGCAGCCTTCTCCTTGGATCTGGCAGCACCATGGGTTTCCTCGTCGACGTCCGTTCTTCCTCCGACGTCTACCCCACCACCCGTTTGCTCCGGTGGTGGTGGGATCGATGAGGACGGAACAGTTGCCGCTGAAGTCTTCTTCTTCGGTGGCATGTCGATGAAGAACATGAAGATCTAGCTCGTGTGAACGCCGGATCAGGTTCACACAACCTCAATCCCCCCTACCTGGCGCGCCAAAGATGTCGGGGAAACTGATCCACGAACACCTATGGGGACCGGCGGACCGAGCCCCTTTCGGT
>NC_041393.1:665996270-666017298 GCF_002162155.2 Triticum dicoccoides
AGATCGCACGAAGAGCGGATCGAGGCGAAGCACACGAATGGTTTACCCAGCTTCGGAGCTCTCCGGAGAGATAATACTCCTACTGCTGCTTGTCTGATTGTATTGAGTTCTTGCTCGGGAGCGCTGAGTGCTACAGTACACTCTAGCTGCTAACGAGACCGAGCGTGAGTGTTTTCTGGCTTCGAACCTTCCGAACTCCCCTCTACGTTGCGCATGGGCCTCCTTTTATATGCTCAAGGGGTCACCGACAGGTGGCAACGTAGACAAGGGTAAAGATGGAAAAGGACTTGCGGTTGGTACAGCAACCTGTACAGTGTTTCCTACCTAACCCTGATGGCAGGGGACAAAGGCATTAAATGCCCGTCTATGTCGCCCAAAACAGTGCAGAAAGGGACCGCCAGGGGCGCCACCGCTCGCCATGATGGCGATCTTGTCAGCGCCGCTCGCCACCGTGCACCACTGGCTGCATAGCCTCTCGCCGCTCGCGCCTGGAAAGGCCCCAGGGTGACACGTTGGTGGATGCGCTGGAGCGTAGGTACAGGGTGGTAGCGTGCCGCGGCAAGTGCCTTGCCGCGGTCGTTGTCTTGTCGCATCCGGAGGCTTGTCGCTCTCCGGGCCTTGCCGGGACGCGTGGCGCGTCGCGGCAAACTCCTTGAGATGCCTTGGTGGGCCTTCCCGGCAAGCACCTCTTGCCGGGGCCTTGTCTCCTTGGCTTGGATACTTTGCTCTTATGCCTTGGTTGGCCTTCCCGGCAAGCTCCTCTTCCCGGGGCCTTGTCTCCTTGGCTTAGATACTTTGTTCTTGAATGGCTCCGCAGGAACCGCGAAGGACCTTGGCGGTCACCCGGCAAGCCTTGCCACGGGTGGCTGCAACTGCCCGTGCACAAGTCCGGGATACTAGGGTGCACCTACTCTAGTACACCGACAAAGTCCAAGAAAGATCATTTGTGTGGTGCCTGCGAAGCTGGAAAGATGACTAGGGCCAAGCACCCCTCGAAGACAATCATGACGACATCTCAACCCTTCGAGCTGTTGCACATGGACTTATTTGGCCCTACTCACTACTCTACCCTCACAACAACATCGTGTCTCTATGGCTTTGTCATTGTTAATGACTACTCAAGATATACATGGGTGCACATAATTCTCTACAAGACTGAAGTACAAGATGTCTTCAGACGATTCGCCAATCAAGCAATGAACAATTATGGCGTCAAGATCAAGCATATCAGAAGTGATAACGGCACTGAATTCAAGAACACCGGGCTTGATCTTTATCTGGATACAATGGGAATCACTCATGAGTTTTCTGCTCCATACACACCTCAGCAAAATGGCATTGTAGAGCGCAAGAACAGAACCCTCATTGAGATGGCTCGAACAATGCTCGACGAGTACAAGACACCAAGAAAGTTCTGGCCTAAAGCTATTGATACAACATGTCACATCATCAACCGTGTTTACACCCACAAACTTCTGGGCAAAACATCCTATGAGCTCCTTACTGGCAAGAAGCCAAATGTCAGCTACTTCAGAGTCTTTGGTGCTAGGTGCTGGATCAAGGATCCCCATCACAAGTCAAAATTTGAACCCAAAGCTCACGAAGGCTTCATGCTCGGTTATGGAAAGGACTCGCACTCTTACAGAGTCTTCAACCTCTTTCACTACAAAATCGTTGAAACTGTGGACGTGCGATTTGATGAAACCAATGGTTCACAATGAGAGCTCCTGCCAAGCACACTAGATGAAGCTCCTTCCAGCGAATCTATCAAGCTGATGGGAACTGTTGAAATCATGCCCTCTGAAGCACAGCCTGAAGAGGAACTTATCATTTCTGCACCAAACCAACCTGAAGACAATGCTCAGACCGAAGACAATCCTCCCAATGATGACAATGATCAGCATGAGCAAGGTCTTCGTCCAGTTCATCCTCGTGTTGCAAATGAAGTACAAATTGAGAAGATAATTGATAGCATCAATGCACCTGGTCCACTTACTCGCTCAAAGGCAACACAGTTAGCAAATTTCTGTGGGCATTTTTCATTTGTATGAATATCAGAACCCAAGAAAGTTGCTGAAGCCTTTATGGAACCTGAATGGATTCAAGCCATGCAAGAAGAACTTCAACAGTTCAAGCTGAATAATGTTTGGGAACTTGTCAACCGCCCTGACCCTCACAAGCATAACATTATTGGCATGAAATGGATATATCGAAACAAGCAAGATGAGCATGGTCAAGTCGTCATAAACAAAGCACGTCTTGTGGCTCAAGGATATACTCAAGTTGACGGAATTGACTTCGATGAAACATTTGCTCCTGTAGCAAGGCTTGAAGCTATTCGCATACTGCTAGCCTATGCTAATCATCACAACATCTCGCTATATCAAATGGATGTGAAGAGTGCATTTCTCAACGGCAAGATTGAAGAAGAAGTGTACGTTGCTCAACCACCTGGCTTTGAAGATCCAAAACATCCTGATATGGTGTACAAACTAAACAAAGCACTGCATGGTCTCAAACAAGCTCCCCGCGCTTGGTATGATACGATCAAAGACTTCCTGAAGAGCAAAGGCTTCAAACCTGGATCCCTCTATCCCACACTCTTCATGAAGACATATGATGGTGAACTGTTTGTGTGCCAAATATATGTGGATGACATTATCTTCGGCTGCACCAACCAGAAGTATAGTGATGAGTTTGGATACATGATGCAAGAGCAATATCGGATGTCCATGATGGGTGAGCTGAAGTTCTTCCTTGGACTTCAAATTCGTCAGCAAAGGAATGGCATCTTCATATCTCAAGAAAAATATCTCAAAGACTGTCTGAAGAAGTTTGGAATGCAAGATTGCAAAGGTTACACGACGCCAATGCCAGCCAAACACCATCTTGGTCCCGACGACAATGGTAAAGAGTTCGATCAAAAGGTATACCGCTCCATGATTGGTTCTTTACTTTACCTATGTGCATCTAGGCCAGATATTATGCTTAGTGTTTGCATGTGTGCTCGATTCCAAGCGGCACCAAAGGAATCACATCACTTAGCTGTGAAGCGAATTCTTAGATATTTGGCTTACACCCCAACACTAGGATTATGGTATCCAAAGGGCTCTAGATTTGATCTGGTTGGATTCTCGGATGCTGATTATGCTGGTGACAAGGTCGACCGCAAGTCTACATCAGGCACATGTCACTTTTTAGGACGATCACTTGTATGTTGGTCTTCAAAGAAGCAAAACTGTGTATCACTCTCAACTGCTGAATCTGAATACATTGCTGCTGGATCTTGTTGTGCTCAGCTTCTGTGGATGAAGAAAACTCTCAAGGACTATGGCGTCAATCTGAAACAAGTACCTCTCTTCTGCGACAATGAAAGTGCCATCAAGATTGCCAACAATCCAGTTCAGCACTCGAAGACAAAGCACATTGAAATTCGTCATCACTTTCTCAAAGATCATGTCATGAAGAAAGATATTGACATCATTCACATCAACACTGAAGAGCAACTGGCAGATATCTTCACAAAGCCCTTGGATGAGAAAAGGTTTTGCAAGTTATGGTGTGAGCTAAATATTTTGGAATCCTCAAATGTCCTGTGATCAGGCACACATCCTAACACTTATGCATGTTGATGACTTAGATGTGCAACACACGAAGTAAAGTATATCTTCAATCAATGAAGACTTACATTCTGAGTGTGAATACATTAACATGGAATTTGACTTCGGAGTGCCACGATAATTGTGTGCCGTGTCTGGGTCTAATACTTCCTATACGGTGGGTAACACCACCACCAAATTTCTTGGTTGAAGTGTTTCACTCATGGCGTTATTGTTGAATATCTTCGCATATTGATTTGTCTTCAACTTTCAACTTATTTTCGTGATTTACTTCACTGTGTTGAGTTGATTGCTTTCTCATATATATTAGTATTCTGTCCTCTACAACATTCACTTATAGCTATGTCTTCATTTGTGAATCTTTTGAACTAAGTGAATGTGATCGGAACCTAATCTCTCTATGCTTACTATCTCAAACTCTATCTATCCAAATCATATGCATTCTATTGAAACTGTCAAATGTCTTCCCTGCATCCTTGTCAGCAGAAGACACAGAGACAAACATCAAGTCCTTTTAAATGATTCATCTTTATTGTTGAAATCCGGAGAAGCCGGAACAACCATCCGACAAACTTGGTGGGCGTGGGAACGTGGGACAACTTTGAGTATGTTGCATGCTTGCCACGTGTCCCACGGATGTGAACAGACAGGGGCACCTGCGTAATTGCGCTATGCTGCACACCTACTTATAAATACGTGTCCCCTGCGGTCAAGAAAACCTTCTTCCACTCCACCTTGTCAAAACCCTAGGGCCACCGCTAGCTCTCGACGACGCCGGCGACGAAGTGCTTAGCTGCCGCGACTTCTCCGACGCTGTCCTGACACCGGCCGTGGGCATCGTCCTCTCCGCCGCCGCCGTAGGTGTCCTCCGTCGCCAAGTTAGGGAATGGTGGATTGAACTGCTCGGTCTCCTATTCATCCCATGTAGCAGTTCTTCGTGTGGTAAATATAACTCTATTTTTACCATCTTTTTGATCCTCAATGATTCATCCTATTTACCAAAATTGGTTTCTGTCTACACAATGTTAGATCTATTCTGTCTGCATCTCATACTGCCTAGTATATTCACTTAAGCTTCATATATAGTTAGATTCCTCACTTGTACTTATTCACGGATTCATACAAATCTGGAACCAACTCTCAACATATAAGTGAATGTCTTCGCAACATGAGGTTAATGCCTTCAAACTGATTTATCTTCAAAATCTTCTGAGAATGCATATGACCTCTTCCCCTTCCCTCGCATCTCTAATGCTGTCACAGGTACATGTCCGTGAGAGAATCCCTTGGTTCTCATAGTCTGCATTCGTTTGCAGAATTCTTATAGCAACACATTAACTCTCCTGAAGCTAGTTCCTGTTTGACCAGCAAGCGAAAGCCCTTGAAGCCTTTGAACATATTTGAAGTTCATGGCTGCAGAGAAATCAGTAAGGAAGGGTGGCAGACAGCGTCGAGGGGGAACATCAAAAGATTTGCCTGATGACCTTGCAGAAATCTACAAGACAGATCCTGAAGAGGATTATAATCAGCGCAAGACCCGAATCCAATGGATTCGACGATATTGGGCTGAACAATGGTTCAAGTACAAGTTCGTGACCCAGGAGTACGCTGAGAAAAATGCGATCAAGAGTCCTTGGGGTGATATTCTCTATCGAGGCCTTCCCCCCAAGAACAAAGCTGAAGCTATTACTCAAGAATTCTATCCTTGTATGGTCCGTGGACCACAACCTGAAAATGTTGATCCATCATCATTTCTCTAGTGTCGTGAAGATAATCTCTTCAAATTCAACTTCCAGTATGCAAAGGCATCGGCAAAGGAAAACAAGAAGTCATGGGGATTGGACTTCAATCCTGGTCCCTCTGCTCCCCGTGATGACGGCACACGTGAAGCTGAAGAAAATGAAATCGGCCCCTTTTCAAACCTTGATGGCCTCATCTCATACATCTTGGTACAAGGTGCCAAAGTGGATCATTCTGAAAATGATGCTGATTCTGATGAAGCCCCAGCTCCTCCTCCAAGTCCGCAGAAGCCAAAGAAAATTAAGGCTTCAACATCAGCAGCACCTCCAAAAGCTTCTCGTGTGAAGCCACTGGCCACTGCACCTCCTGAAGACAGTGTGCAGTCTGAAGATCTTTCACGCATATCCAATAAGACGGAGAAGAAAAAGAAAATCATCAAGAGTACTGATCAGACTTTGACTCCTGCTGCCATTCTGCGTTAAGAGCACATTGATCTGTCCAGCGATGACGATCTTGCAGATGATGCTCTTGAGCAACTGATCAAGAGCAAGGAAGAAGCTGAGATCTTCAACAGCTTGCCTCTCTTTGACGTGGCAATCATCCATAACTTCATTGATGAGTGGTTTGACACACCAAATCTCAGCTTTGATGACTTGCAACTTCCCATTGGCCTCAGCATCACCTTCAATGGCGCCATTGCTTCTGAGCTAGCTATTGCTCAGCGCATCGTCGAACTGAAGCACAAGATTGACTATGAAAAGACTCAGTTCAAGAAGCATGTGGCCAAGCTCAGCGTGCAAGATGTCAAAAACTTCAAGATCATGCTGCACGTGCTCAAAGAAGCCTTTCACAAGAAGCGTGAAGAAGCTCGAGGCTCCAGAGAGCGCATGAAGAGTCTGGCTGACAAGTGTGTGCTTGCCTACAATGAGGCTGAGAAGCGCAAGGCTCTTGGTCGTCCTGGCATCGACCCCAGGATGGCTGCAAAGAAGAAGAAGAAATCGACTGTCCAATCTGCACCGTCAAGGCAAGATGAACCTCGCATAGTCTTCCCTAGCAGCATGACTGGCTCGAAGCCAAAGGCCATGTCAACAGCTTCAGAACAGAAGAAGACAAGAGCTGCTGAGGCTGAAGCCAGAAAACGGAAAACCTCAGAAGCCTCTGATGCTGCTCCCTCCAAGAAGGAGCACAAGATCAAGAAGAACCGGGCTGCTCCCATAGAGCCCCTTGTTGTTGAACCCATCTCTGTGGTTCGTCCTGCATCTGCAAATCAAGAACTACACATGATTGTTCATGAGCCTGCTTCAACAGAGGCTCATGAAGCTGAAGAGATTCCAGCAGTTGATCCTATCACTGCTGAAGACATTGGTCACCATGACAATGTTGAAGATGATGAAGTTCTTCCTCAGATTGAACACAATGTGGTATCATCGCCTGTTCTCACGAACAGTGAAATCATCAGCATTGATCATCCTCTGACGCCAATTGCTCAGGATGCATCATGGGCTGATCGCCGGCAACAACAAGACTCCCCCAGTACTCCCCAACAACAACAAGTCACACTATCGGTGTTAAAACCGGCGGATCTCGGGTAGGGGGTCCCGAACTGTGCGTCTAGGCGGATGGTAACAGGAGACGTGGGACACGATGTTTTTACCCAGGTTCGGGCCCTCTTGATGGAGGTAAAACCCTACGTCCTGCTTGATTAATATTGATGATGTGGGTTACAAGAGTAGATCTAGAGATCAAGGAGGCTAAACCCTAAAAGCTAGCCTATGGTATGATTGTTGTTCGTCCTATGGACTAAAGCCATCCGGTTTATATAGACACCGGAGAGGGCTAGGGTTACACAGAGTCGGTTACAAAGGTAGGAGATCTACATATCCGTATCGCCAAGCTTGCCTTCCACGCCAAGGAAAGTCCCATCCGGACACGGGACAAAGTCTTCAATCTTGTATCTTCATAGTCTTGGAGTCCGGCCGATGATGGTAGTTCGGCTATCCGGACACCCCCTAGTCCGGGACTCCCTCAGTAGCCCTTGAACCAGGCTTCAATGACGACGAGTCCGACGCGCATATTGTCTTCGGCATTGCAAGGCGGGTTCCTCCTCCGAATAATTTATAGATGATTGTGAACACCAGGATAGTGTCCGACTCTGCAAAAATAAATTCCACATACCACCGTAGAGAGAATAATATTTACACAAGATCAATCTGCTGACGTATCCTGTGGCGTGACGTCACACCACTTCCAAGCCTTTACTCGAATTGTTTTTATTGTTCCACCTCAGCGCGTTTAGCGAGGCGGTTTCCTTGGCACGTCTTGTCGAAGCAGAGATCGTGTTCCCCTTATTCCGGGATTCCCATCAATACGGACGTGGGAAACCCAACCGTGCCATTGATTGCGGCGCTTGGGGGATAAGCGAGTTTTACCAGGCCGGTGGGGACGCGTGTTTCTGTCCGCCCATATTAGGGGATAAAGATCCAACCTTTTTACCTGCGCCTTCTTCCTCCCTGGCTTATCCATCTCTGCGAACTCGAGCTCCAGCGTCCAAGCCCGCACATCTCACCTCAACCTTCTCCAAATATGTCCGGAGTGGGAGGCAAGTGGATGGCCTCCTCCGTCATGGAGGGGCATATCTAGAAGCTGCGCAGCGCCGGATACTTGTCCAGCGACATCGCGCATCGGCTCCCCGACGAGGGAGAGCTCATCCCCACCCAGGCCCCATGAGAGGGTAGTATTCCTTCCCCATTTCCTCCGCGGACTGGGCTTCCCACTTCATCCCTTTGTCCAGGGGCTCATGTTCTACTACGGCCTAGATTTCCATGATCTGGCCCCGAATTTTTATTCTCAACATCTCGATGTTCATCGTCGTGTGTGAGGCCTTCCTCTGCATCCAGCCCCACTTCGGCTTGTGGCTCAAGACCTTCAGTGTCAAGCCGAAGGTTGTGAAGGGAAGCCAAGCGGAATGCGGAGGCGCCATGGTGGGAAGGATGTCCCATGTTACATGGCTCGAGGGTACTTTCGTGGAAACCATCAAGGGATGGCAATCGGGGTGGTTCTATATCACCGACCCGCGTGACCCTGAATGGGCAGCGGTCCTCGAATTCAGATCCGGCATCCCTACACGGCTCACCTCCTGGAAAGAGAATGGCCTGATCTGGGGGAATTCGGAGGAGCTGACCGGACTCCAAGCCTGTATCCAGAAGCTGGTGGACAAGAAGCTCAAGCTTGTCAAAGTAGTCCAGGTCATGCTCATCCGCCGGATTCTCCCGTGCCAACGACGGGGTTTCAACATGTGGGAGTTCGATCCGGCGCAGCACCAGACCCTGAGCGGGCTCTTCGACACTACGTACGAAGATGTCTGCAAGGTGTTGTTCAAGGGCGCCGAAGCTCCCGCATCCGCTACCGAAGATCGCGGATTCCGCTCGCAGCGCCCGGCTGACGAGGTAAATGATTTTGTCTTTTAATGGACACTTGTTATTCATAGTTTGACTCTATGCGGGATCTAAACTCCCTTTCCTTTGACAGGACTGGCGGAAGAAGGCCGCACAGGCTATCTGTCCAGCCCCATTGCCAGAGGACCCAGCTGACGCCCGCCTAACGGGGCTGCCGGCTCCGGCACCCCACGTGGTGCCGGAGAAGAAGGCCAAGAAGAAGGCCACGGGGACTCGGAAGAGTTCCTGTTTTCAGGTGCTATCGGATGATGAATCCGAGGCCGACTCCTGCCACCAAGGCGAGGAGGAGAAGAAGAAAGCCTCTCCCCCAGCAGGGGGAGGGAAGAAAAGGAAGGCCTCCCCAACAAGGGAGGCCGAAGGGTCCAAGAAGGGAAAAACTCTTCCCCCGGACAGTTCTGCCAACGCTAGTGACGACGACGAGGACTGGCCTCCAAGGGCCAAGCCTCTGGCGAGATCGTAAGTATCCGGACTCCTGAATAACTTCAAGGTTTTTTATTTTCCGCCACATAATGTCTTTCTAATGCCGCATTCAACCCTGCAGTCCGCCTAAGGATGATCTCCCCACTTCGTCGAGCGGGTCCTTAGGGGCGTCGGATATGGATTCTGTTCCGACTGCCTCCACCCCCCGTGATGCGGACGATGCCGAGGTGGGATCCCAGGAAGGGACCCACCTGGAGGAGAGGGCCTTGGAGGTGTTGCAGGACAACCTCCCGGACTTTGCACCGGACTCAGTCCCGGAACCCATAGTGGCTCCGGAGTCCGACGGGCAACCCCTTCGTAAGAAGGGCAAGACCGCGACGCCGGCTGCCTCCGTCCAACCGGAGGTGCCAGATAATTTGCTGGAGGCGCTCAACGGCGCCTCCATCGAAGAGGAACACTGCACTGTTATGAGTGCGGTGATTCAGAAAGTTCAGCTCGCCAAGAACGGGCTGACCGAAGCCTGCAGCAGCCTTCTAACGGGCTTTGAGGTAAGAATTTCAATATATGTAAAATGGTACCGCATAGACAGTAGCCCCTGATGCTCGGTTCGGTGTTCGGAAAGAAAAGCCGGACTGAGGATCTATAGAAAGATAAACGCAGGAGTCATGAAAATATGTCATGGGATTGTAGGCTGTGCTGCTGACCCCTGCCGCATTGACTGCGGAGGTCAAAACTGTGAAGGAAAACCTCGAGCGGTCCGAGAACGAGATCGGCCATGACAAGAAGCAGCTCGAGGAAAAAGAAGGTGAGTAATACCTTATGAAAATTGTACCTTACAGAAAAGGATTTGGTTGCAAGAAAAATGACAAGGATAACTGGGGTATTGCAGGGGCCACTAACGAGGTGGCGACCCTGAAGGAGGCGGTGGCCGCGGCCGAACGCAATGCGGCTGCGGAGCGCACCGAGCGAGAGAAACAGGAGGCGCGGGTGGCGGAGGTACAGCAAGAGCTCCAGGATCTCGTGAAGAAACACGAGAGCCTGGAGCGTGACTCGAAGACTCGAGAGTCTGAGCTTGCAACGGCTCTTGAGAGTGCCAAAGCCGCTAAGGCCGAAGCCTACAAGGCCCTCGAGGAGATAGAGGCGGTGAAGAAAATAGCAGCGGGCAAGGCATTTTTCATGCAAAGTAAGCATGTGAGTGTTAATTACCTGTTGCTTACCCGAATTCAGAGCTCTCCAGGAGCGTTCGCAGATCTTCCCCGCAGCGTGTCCGATGCTGCCGCATTCTACCGGTCCAGGGAGGGGAGCTCAACGGAGAAGGTCTTCTGGTCTCAGTATGCTGAGGCTGGACATCCGGTGCCCCTTAGTGACCAGCTGAAGCAGCTGGTCGAGCTCCACAAGGCGGCCGAACAGGCCATGAAGGGCCTGATAGTTCGGCTGTGGCCTAAGGAGGCCATGCCTGGGAGCTACTTTGGCCTGGTGCGGCGGCTGGTGGATGCGTGCCCGTGGGTTGAAGTCATCAAGCACTCCGCCTGTATTGAAGGTGCCCGTCGGGCCCTTGCCCGCGCAAAGGTGCACTGGGGCAAGATGGATGCCCAGAAGCTTGTGACGGACCCACCACCAGAGGGCAAGGAGTATCGTACGCCCGAGATGTATTATAAGAGTGTGCTGAAGGGCGCCCGCACTATTGCGGGTGAGTGCTCCAAAGATGTAATATTTGAGTAGACTCGCATTTTGTTATCCTGTGCGCTGAAAACTTGGTTCATATGCGCTAAGCAACGCTTGTTAATTTAAAATATTACCTTCTGTGCGGCTATTTATCAAATCTGAGAGATGGCAAGTCGTCGGCTTCAGCCCCCATGCCACGAGTGCTGGGGTGTTTGGGATAAATTTGGGCACTCTTGTTCCCATGTTTGGGTCCATCGAGGGAGGCGCTCAACACAACGAACAAGGCAACCGGACTTATAATGCTTGAACACTCTCACTTAGCCATAGAATTCTATAATTTTAAATTTCGGCGAAGCCCCTAGTTTTCGGAAGGCCGAATTTGGGGCGCTATCCACGCCTTGGCCGGACAGAATCACGGCTCCTCGCTCGAAGCGGCATAAGTCTTTAGGGACTCGCAAAGAACCTCTCGAACAGCGACCAGCTCTCGCCTCATCATGACAGTCAGTTTTAGCTTTCTCCATTGAGGCGTTAACCCAGCTCAACTGGGGCGCAATCGCAGTGGTTCTCCCAGTACTACCTTAGCCGATAAAACGGAACGTAAGGTACCAAAACATGGGAGCCGGGCAAACCCAACTATTGACCCAAGAACATGATTCGGAGCCGATGCATATAATGATATAAGTTCGGGGTGCCGCACTTGTGAAAGTGTTCGGACTTATCACACCATAGCGCGGGAAACATAAGCCCCTGGTGTATTTAGCTGTACCAAAACGTACGGATGCAACATGTCATAGATAAACATATGTGTAAGAAAGAAATGCAATTGGAAGCAAAAATGTGCTGCATTGCTTTATTCAAATAAAAACTGCTGTAAGTGCAGGACGATACAAGTGGTGCGGTAAGCAAGGGATGGGACTGTTTAACATGTCCCCCTCCAGGGGTAGGCTACGGCATAATGCATAACACAGATTTAATGCTCATAATGGAGACCACCTGGATTTTCGTTGTAGCCTTTCTCCTTCCCTGACTGTTGCATCGTGGGTTCGGCATGTCTGCTGCCGGACAGGGCCTCTGACGAACGGAGTCCTGTAGGTAAAAAATAAAAGGAAAAGAAAAATAAACGACACACTTAAGAGCCCCTGGTGCGGTTGAGCCGCAGTCTGGGCTTATCGTGGTCGAGCCCCTTGCCCCATGCCCATGGTATCTTCAGAGCGTAATGGAGTACGCGAAGGGTATGTCTTAATGTTTTGACAGGGGCTGGGGTTGGGGCCGCACTGCTACGCATGCTCGGAACGTGCCAGGTGGTCGTGTTGTAGGTTACTCCGGGCATGCTTAGCTATGTCCGGCCGCTTAGCAGCCGGACTCGAGAATTGCCTTAAAAGGCTGCTTTGTACTTCTGCCACGAGAGCCGCTGTATGTTCCTCCGTTCGGAGGGAGCATTCAGTGTTTCCGTTGACCGTGATGACTCCTCTAGGGCCTGGCATCTTGAGCTTGAGGTATGCGTAGTGCGGCACCGCGTTGAACTTTGCGAACGCGGTACGTCCGAGCAAGGCATGATAGCCGCTGCGGAACGGGACTATGTCAAAGATTAACTCCTCGCTTCGGAAGTTATCCGGGGATCCGAAGACCACTTCCAGTGTAACTGAGCCTGTACAATTGACTTCTACACCTGGTATGACGCCTTTAAAGGTCGTCTTGGTAGGTTTAATCCTTGAGGGGTCTATGCCCATTTTGCGCACCGTGTGCTGATAAAGCAGGTTTAGGCTGCTACCGCCGTCCATCAGGACTCTGGTGAGATGAAATCCATCGACGATTGGGTCTAGAACAATGCGGCGAACCCACCATGGCGAATGCTGGTGGGGTGGTCCCTTCGGTCAAAGGTGATCGGGCAAGAGGACCATGGATTGAACTTCGGGGCAACTGGCTCCATCGCGTATACATCCCTGAGTGCACGCTTCCGCTCCCTTTTGGGTATGTGCGTGGCATATATCATGTTCACCGTCCGCACCTATGGGGGGAAACCCTTCTGTCCTCTATTGTTCGGCGATCGGGTCTCGTCCTCGTCGTCGCTATGTAGCCCCTTGTCGCTGTTTTCGGCAATTAACTTGCCTGCCTGCTTGAACACCCAACAGTCCCTATTGGTGTGGTTAGCTGGCTTTTCAGGGGTTCCATGTATCTGGCACAAGCGGTCGAGAATTCGTTCCAAATTGGACGGACCCTGAGTTGTTCTTTTGAATGGCTTTTTCCATTGACCGGGTTTAGAGCCTCTGAATCCGGCATTGCCTGCCGTATCCTCACTGTTATCACCGTTAATGCGGCGTTTGTTTTTGTTGTGACGCGACCTGCCACTACGGTCCTTGATATCCGGACTGCCAGAATTTTCGTTGAGGTTGTTGCTGCATGCTAGCCAGCTGTCCTCACCCGCACAGAAGCGGGTCATGAGTGATGTAAGGGCTGCCATGGATTTCGGCTTTTCCTGTCCCAGGTGCCGGGCAAGCCACTCGTCGCGGATGTTATGCTTGAAGGCCGCGAGGGCCTCGGCATCCGGACAGTCGATGATTTGGTTTTTCTTGGTTAAGAACCGTGTCCAGAATTGTCTGGCCGATTCGTCTGGCTGCTGAATTATGTGGCTTAGGTCATCAGCGTCTGGTGGTCGCACATAAGTACCATGGAAGTTATCGAGGAATGCGGCTTCCAGGTCCTCCCAACTCCCAATTGACTCTGCTGGCAAGCTGTTGAGCCAATGCCGAGCTGGTCCTTTAAGCTTGAGGGGGAGGTATTTGATGGCGTGAAGATCGTCTCCGCGGGCCATGTGGATGTGGAGGAGATAGTCCTCGATCCAGACCGCGGGGTCTGTTGTGCCATCATAAGATTCAATATTGACGGGTTTAAACCCTTCTGGGATTTGATGATCCATTACCTCATCTGTGAAGCACAGTGGGTGTGCGGCGCCTCTGTATTGGGCGATATCGCGACGGAGCTCAAAAGAGCTTTGTCTGTTGTGTTCGGCCCGGCCGGACTTACTGTGTCCGGGGTGACGGTGATCGTCACGTATCGTGGGGCGCCCACGTGATCCATAGATCGATCTTGATTGTCTTGCCTTATCCTCCAATATGTCTCGCAGGTCCGGAGTGTTCCCCTGTGGCCTTGTGTTTTTCGAGCGATGCCGGGGTACGGGTCTAGTGAAGGGCCTTGAGGCCTCTCTGTCGCGACCACGGGGTGGTCGATTAGCCGTATTGTCTCCTGGTGAAGCGGGATCATATGCCTCCACCTCTAATCGGGGGAGCAGCTTACGTTTGGGGTAGCTTTTGGAGGGGCGTTCGAGTTCATGCTCTTCGGCCGCGAGGACTTCGGTCCATCTGTCGGCTAGCAGATCTTGATCAGCTCTAAGCTGCTGCTGCTTTTTCTTGAGGCTGTTTGCCGTGGCCATAAGCCTATGTTTGAAACGCTCCTGTTCGACGGGATCCTCAGGTACGACGAATTCGTCGTCGTCGAGGCTTGCCTCGTCTCCGGAGGGAGGCATATAGTCCTCTACCTCTTCTTCGGCCGCTCTCTCATGAGGGCTGGCGTCCCCCTCCTCCTGTGCTGGATCTTGCTGGAGTGGGTTGTCTTCGGCGCTATCTGGTGTATTATTGTCTCCGGTGCCGGAATCCTCATTCTTGCTATGGCGGGATTTAGAGCGGCGCCGCTGACGCTGGCGCTTGGGCTGTTTCTTGGAGGGGTCATCCTCCGCTATTCCTTCGCTGTTCCCATCCTTTGGGATATCCACCATGTATATGTCGTATGAAGAGGTGGCTTTCTAGTGCCCGGTGGGCGCTGGTTCTTGGTCGTCTCCGGCATCGTCGTCCATACCGTCGATGTCCTCAGAGTCATAATCTAGCATGTCGGTTAGATCGTCGACAGTGGCTATCAAGTGGGTGGTGGGTGGGCTCTGAATTTCTTCGTCGTCCGCATCCCAACCGTCCTGGCCGCAGTCCGGCCAGGCCTCTCCTGATAACGAGAAGTACTTTAGCGAACTCAAGATGTCACCAAAAGGTGAGTGTTGAAAGATGTCCGCCGCGGTGAACTCCATAATCGGCGCCCAGTCGGATTCCACTAGAGGGGGCGCGGGGGGTCCGGAGTCCGGCAGGGAGTCCGGCACCTCGGAGTCACGAGCTTCATGGGGGACAAGATCGATGTTCGGCTCTATCGCCATAGAGGTTGCAGCCCCCGAGGCGGTGTCTAGGCATCCATCCTCGATCTACGGAGCTGGCTCCGAATTGAAGGTCGGAGTGGTTTCGAGTGCGGCCTCCAGGGTACTATCCGCCTGCAGAGCTAAATCATGCCCATCATGACAGTACGACACGCTCGGCTGTGGCTCGAATCCGTCGAGGATCAAGTCCCCGCGGGTGTCAGCCGTGAAGTTCAAACTTCCGAATCTGACCTGACGGCCAAGGGCGTAGCCTTCAATCTGCTCCAGATGGCCAAGCGAATTGGCCCGCAGTGCAAAGCCGCCGAATATGAAGATCTGTCCGGGGAGAAAAGTCTCACCCCGGACTGCGTCGTTGATGACGATCAAAGAAGCCATCGAGCCTATCGGTGACGACAAAGAGGAACTCTCAATGAAAGCACCAATGTCGGTGTCAAAACCGGCGGATCTCGGGTAGGGGGTCCCGAACTGTGCGTCTAGGCGGATGGTAACAGGAGACGAGGGACACGATGTTTTTACCCAGGTTCGGGCCCTCTTGATGGAGGTAAAACCCTACGTCCTGCTTGATTAATATTGATGATGTGGGTTACAAGAGTAGATCTACCACGAGATCAAGGAGGCTAAACCCTAAAAGCTAGCCTATGGTATGATTGTTGTTCGTCCTATGGACTAAAGCCATCCGGTTTATATAGACACCAGAGAGGGCTAGGGTTAGACGGAGTCGGTTACAATGGTAGGAGATCTGCATATCCGTATCGCCAAGCTTGCCTTCCACGCCAAGGAAAGTCCCATCTGGACACGGGATGAAGTCTTCAATCTTGTATCTTCATAGTCTTGGAGTCCGGGCGATGATGGTAGTTCGGCTATCCGGACACCCCCTAGTCCGGGACTCCCTCACACACCATCCGTGCAAGTTGAAGAGGATGAGGACGTGCCTACTCCATCTCCAAAGGCGTCGCCTAGATTACAAAGGCTTCGCAAAGGACCAAGGCCTCAAGTCCCTATTCTGAGCGTTCCAGAAGGAGAAGTGCACCATCAACCTGTTGCACGTCAAGTGTTTTCAGAAGCCACTCCAACTGTGAATATCTCCGTGTCTGAAGCCCACTACTAGAAAAAGGGCTATAGATGGGATTGACACTAATGGCGCACCAGACAGGCGGTGCGCCATTAGTATATACTAATGGCGCACCACCTTCTGCTACGCCATTAGTGTTGAAACTACTAATGGTGCACCTGGCCCAAGGTGCGCCATTAGTATCAAAAAAAATTTTGAACTAGTGCGCCTGTCCAAACATACTAATGGCGCATCCAGACGAAGTGCGCCATTACTAGTTGTAACTAGTAATGGCGCACCTGTCGGAAAGTGTGCCACTAATGTTGTTTTTTTTATTATATTTTTTATTCCTTTTTTTTGCAAAACTACTAATGGCGCACTTCTCCACCGTGCGCCATTACTAGTTTAAACTAGTAATGGCGCACTCTGGAGCAGTGCGCCATTAGTATGTTTTTTTTGCAAAACTACTAATGGCGCACCACCAGAAGGTGCGCCATTAGTAACCTGGATTACTAATGGCGCATTTGTGGTTGGTTCGCCATTAGTAAGTGGGCAGCAACAAGATATTTTGGACAGCCTCTCCTACCCACACTCACTTTCCCCCCACTTCATTCTCTCCACCGCCTCCTCCTTGTCTCGGGTGCCTCCTCTTTTTCACCTCATTTCCACCATAGATTCATTCAAATTAAGTGGTTAAATTACCTTGTTTTGATAGGTAAGTAAGGGGGGGAAGATATATTTATGTTGTTCTCCCTACAAAAATGTGCACATGCACTTTTTATAGCCTAGCTAGATCTATGTATGTTCATGGTGTTGCATATGTTTGTGGTGTTGCATATGTGTTTGTGTTTGGAGGTGTACCGGTATTTGAAATGCGATAGTTGCCAATATTTTGCCGGAATATTGATTCATTTCCGTTTCGGCGAGAATTTTGGCATTAAGCATTCTTTTTGGTCCTATTTTTAGGGAACGTCATGCCAAAAATTTTCTTGGTTCTAAAATATCGTTTTGCTCTACCCCGCAGGCGACCATGGTCCGCACGATGACCGAAGGCATCGTGAATAGTTTTTTGAGGTCCGCGAAGGCCGAGATGCTTCAAAAGAACGAGACGGAGATAAGATGTCTGTGTCGAAGATGCAAGCTGAAGAGCCTTATTGCGGACCCGGATTCCGGGCAGGTGCGGGACCACCTGCTCTTGCGTGGTTTCATGGATGGCTATTGGTGGCAAGGTGATGAAGATGACTACGAAGTCATCCATGGGGGCCGGGCAAGAAATGAGGAAGGGCAGCAAGACAACCACCGTGGCTCGGGCGGGCGAGAAGACGAAGAATCCCCAGGAGATGATCACGACGGTGATGCTGTACACAGTCATCATGTAGAAGATGCAGGACATGATGATGAGGAAGATGCCGGAGCAGACGACGGGCATGATCATGAAGATGATG
The DNA here is from genome assembly GCF_002162155.2 of Triticum dicoccoides. Lineage (NCBI taxonomy): Eukaryota > Viridiplantae > Streptophyta > Magnoliopsida > Poales > Poaceae > Triticum > Triticum dicoccoides. The sequence continues at coordinate 666,013,859 of NC_041393.1, forward strand.
ATGCCGGCGGAGCAGACGACGCTGGACCATCCATGGGCTGGGTGCAGGACCCTCATATTCAAGAGCTGCTTCTCAAGCAGACGGATAACGCAAGAGCTGCCGCCCGAGAGAAAGCCAAGATGGATCAACTTGAGTTAGACGCGGTTACTCCATTGTATGAAGGATGCAGGCCCGAGGATACCCACCTGAAAGTAACGCTCATGGCTCTGGAGATGAAGGTAAAACACAAAATGACTGACGCATGCTTCGACGAGAACATGTCATTCTGGCACGAACGTCTTCCCAAGGGGAACAAGTGCCCGACCAGTTTGGAGGAGGCGAAGAAAATCGTGTGTCCTCTCGATTTACCGCACGTGAAATACCATGTCTGCATGAACAATTGCATCATTTATCGGGACGAGCACGCGGAGTCTACCATATGTCCGGTGTGCGGCATCACTCGATACAAGAAGAGGAAGAAAGCTCCTCGAAAAGTGGTGTGGTACTTTCCGATCACTCCTTGTCTGCAGCGGTATTTCGCGGACCCTAAGGTAGCAAAGCTCTTGCGTTGGCACGCGGATAGGGAGGAGAAGAAGCGAGAAGATGACGCAAATGATCCGGAGATAGATAAAAAAGACAAGATGCTGAGTCACCCTAAGGGTGCGAGCCAGTGGCAAGCATTGAACTTCGAATACCCAGAATTTGGGAAAGATCCAAGGAACATTGTGCTGGGCGCGAGCACCGATGAAGTCAATCCGTTTGGCAGCCAGAGAAGCACACATAGCACCTGGCCTGTGTTTGTGTGGATGTACAACCTTCCCCCCTGGTTGTGCATGAAGAGGAAGTACATTCACATGAGTATGCTAATTGAAGGGCCGAAACAACCAGGGAACGACATCAATCTGTATCTGGGGCTGCTGAAAGTGGAGCTTGACACGCTGTGGAAAACGCCAGCCAATACGTGGGAAGCCGCAGAGAAAGAATATTTCCCTATGAGAGCCGCACTGCTCACGACGGTGCACGACTATCTCGGTTACGGATATCTCGCGGGGCAGGTAGTCCACGGATTTTCTGGATGCGTAAGGTGCATGGATGACACAACGTATCGCCAGCTAGATAGAGATCCCGGGTCTTCGAAAACCGTGTTCATGGACATCGAAGGTGGCTTCGCGACGATGACCCATGGAGGAAACGCAAGGATCTGTTCGATGGTGAAATCGAACCCCGAAAACGCCCGTGTACGAGGAGCGGCGAGGAAATAGACAAGCTGTTGAAAAATTGGAAAGACTGCCCACTGCCGGGAAAGAAGCAAAATGCGCCAGAGCCAGGAAAGAAGCGAAAGGCGCCAGAGCCGCTGCTGAAGGTATGGAAAACGAGGTCTGTTTTCTGGGACTTGCCGTACTGGAAGATCCACCGTGTGCCTCACAGCCTTGATGTCATGCATATCACGAAGAACGTGTGCGAGAGTCTGCTTGGTACCCTGCTCAACATGCCAGAGAGGACCAAAGATGGGCCGAAAGCAAGGGCAGACTTGAAATCAATGGGCATCAGGCAGGAGCTTCATGCTAATGATGATGATGATGATGATGATGATGAGGCGAAGCAGGACACAGAAAGTCGCCGCAAAGGCAAAAAGGCCAAGAAGACCGGAAATGACTACCCTCCCGCGTGCTTCACTCTAAGTCAGGAGGAGATCGAGCAGTTTTTCACCTGCCTCCTAGGAGTAAAACTTCCTTACAGTTACGCGGGGAAGATAAGCAGATACCTAGACCCAGCGAAGCAGAAGTTCAGCGGGATGAAGTCTCACGACTGTCACGTGCTGATGACGCAGATACTTCCAGTTGCAATCCGTGGGATCATGGACGCGCACGTCCGTGAAACGCTATTTGGCCTATGCAACTTTTTCGACGTCATCTCTCGGAAGTCGATTGGCGTGAGGCAACTCAGAAGGCTACAGGAAGAGATCATGGTGATACTATGCGAGCTTGAGATGTACTTCCCGCCCGCATTCTTCGACGTTATGGTGCATCTGTTGGTCCATATCGTGGAGGATATCATCCAACTCGGGCCGACATTCCTGCACAGCATGATGCCGTTCGAAAGGATGAATGGTGTCATCAAAGGATACGTTCGGAAAATGTCATGTCCAGAGGGAAGTATAGCCAGGGGCTTTCTGACCGAAGAGTGCATCTCCTACTGCATGAATTATCTAGGCATCGAGAACCCCGTTGGTCTGCCCGTCAACAGGCACCTCGGCAGGCTCGCTGGATGGGGTCACCGTGAGGGTCGCCGCGAAATGCATGTCGACTTCGAGGGTCGACTCGCCGACTTTGAAAGAGCAAACCTAGTCGCGCTACAACACATAGACGTGGTCGATCCTTGGGTGGTAGAGCACAAAACCTTTATTGAGAAGACGTACAATGACCGAGGCCAACAGAGGACGGATGGAGATATATTCAAAGAGCACAACTCATGTTTCACGCGTTGGTTCAAGCAGAAGCTTCTGTCGTACCCTTTACATGAGGATTCTTCCGCGGAAGAACAACTCATATTCGCCTTGTCACAGGGCGCCGAGCACAACCTGATGACCTATGAGGCGTACGATATCAACGGGTACACATTCTACACCAAGGACAAGGACATGAAGAGCGATGGTTATCAGAACTCCGGGGAAACGATGGAATCCTATACCGGTAAGGACAAGGACAAATACTACGGAAGGATCGAGGAGATCTGGGAGCTGAGCTACGCTGGAGAGAAGGTGCCGATGTTCCGTCTCAGATGGGCCAAGAGCGTCCTAAAAGAAGACCGATATTTCACGACCATGGTTATACCCGAAGCCAAATCCAAGACCGCGGGCGCGAACGTCACCGCGAAAAATGAGCCATGGGTACTGGCTTCCCAAGTGGACCAATGCTTCTTCATTACCGACCCGCCAAAGCCCAGTCGTGTTGTCGTGAGGAGAGGCAAAAGGAAGATCATCGGAATGGATGGAGTAGCCAATGAGCAAGACTTTGACAAGTACGGCGACCCGAGGATCGAACATGACGACGATGATGAAGTAGCAGCATACACCACAAGAAGAAGCAGGACCACCCTACCTAAAGGACGTCCGTTCCACAGAAGAACTCCATTTGCGAAAAAGAAGGGCAAGAAGAATGTGAACAGATAGCTAGCTAAGATTGATTGTATTTAAATCGTAGCCTTCATTTCTCGATTGTATTTCATGGGCACTTTTTGAACTATCATGAATATTTTTAAATTTCATGGACACTCGATCTCGATCCCCCTCCATCTCGATCGCTATCCCACCTCGCCAGATCCGGTCCCCCTCGCCGCCGAGCACCCCTCGGTCCATCGGCCGCCGCCGCCGACCCCCCGCACCCTCGATTCCCCTACTCAACCGCCATCGCCGACCCCCCGCACACCCCTCCCCTACTCAACCGCCGCCGCCGACCCCC
>NC_041393.1:666017534-666050000 GCF_002162155.2 Triticum dicoccoides
CACCCCTTCCCTACTCAACCGCCGCCGCCGACCCCCCGCACACCCCTCCCCTACTCAACCGCCGCCGCCGACTCCCCGCACCCTCTCCCGCTCCACCGGCATTACTGTTTGATGATATTTTCTAAAAAAATATTACTGTCTTATAAAAAAATATTACTGTTATGATTTAAACAAGTTTGAACATATTTAAACACAAATAAGTATCAAACAACATTTTAAATGCATAAAAAAATTGTGGAGCCTGGGAATCGAACCCAGGACCTCCTGGTGTGAGAACTAGCTGCTGACCAGTCGAGCTAGTAGAGGGAACTTGATGTGGATCAGGTCAGGTGGAAGATAACCTGTTGGCTCGAGCAGAAATCAAAAAAAAAAATACTAATGGCGCACCAGGGCAAGGTGCGCCATTAGTATCGATGTACTTATGGCGCACCGAGGTGTGGTGCGCCATTAGTATTGTGCCGCCCCCACCATCCATACTTCCTCCCCGGCCCTCGATCCCCTTCCCCTCTCCTCTCCCTCGCCCTCGCCCTCGATCCCCTTCCCCTCTCCTCTCCCGATGCCGCCGCCTCGACGCCGCCCCGACGCCGCCCTGACGCCTCGACGCCGCCCCGTCGTCCTCGTCTCCGCCACGCCACCTCTTCCCCCTCCGCCTCGTGCCCTCCGCCGCGCGGATCCCTCGCCGCCGGCCGCTCCCCCCCGGCGGCCGCCCTCTCCCCGCACCTCGGATCGCAGCAGGCGGGTAAGCTGACCCTTCTCCCCTCCCCCCCTCTCCTCCACAGCCACCCTAGTTTGTTTTCCCCTTCTCGCATGCTCTCCGGTGCCCTCTGGCCTGCGCCATGCACCTACCGTACGTCGCACCGATGCCATGCCGCCATGCCTCCCAACCACCACCAGCTCCCCCCCACACCGCGCCGTGACCCTAGATAGCCAGCTCCCGCCGCACGTGTGTGTGCGCCTAAACCCTCTGCCTTGCTCCGGCAGCCATGCCGCATTGGAACGCCAGATTTTGAATCCACGGTGAGAGGCCGGCGTGTGCCAACTTGACCCCACTTGTCATAAACCGTCCGCTGGCTAGCTCAGCGGCGACAGAAATTAATTTCTGAAATTGCAGAGAGCCTTCTATGGTTTGGAAATTCATAACCAACACATATGAACTGAAAAAATAAATGCAATCAACATGTTTACAAAAGTATCGCCTATCCGTTCATGTCATTTGCATTCATGACAAAAACACTATTATAGCTCTTGAGGTTAACTAACTTTCATGGGTATTTTTAGTAATTACTAGTGCATTTCTGTGCGGGGTCAACATATTATACCTTGCAACACTCACAAAGATAAACAAATTTGAGACCTCCAGGGGGAGCCAATTATGTGAGAGGATAGCTAAAATGGCTAGAACCCTGACTTGGGGGTAACCACTCAAGAAAATGTGCCGCAAATGATATGAATGCAATCCATCAGGGAGATAACTTCCTGAATGGTAATCACCCATGGATTTCCTCCCGGAATGAAATTATAGTAACATCATCTGTACCTGAAAAACGTGGTGAAAGTGCATTGTTGCCCAATGGTTGTCTTGGTGCAGATGACAATAGGGTTTGTGAGGGTTAAAGTCGATTACCTAGTTTATCTCATGATATTGCCTCTCGGTGATTGGCTATATGAGGCAGGAACAGATCGGTGATTAACTATTTCTTTGTAGTTGTAGAAACATTTTTTTGGTAACTCTCATATAATATGATGAGTCACTCTATTTCTCTTTCATTGGCACATACATCAATTTCAACTAGATCACAATCATGTGCCGTGCAATTCCAGATCCCCGGTTAGCTTTATTGCTTATTTCCAAATTTACACAGTACTAGTCTGTTAATACTTGTTTTGAGGGTACTTTTACTTCTTCTTTCCTGAGTTTTATTAGTGTACTTTTACTGTCCTCTATAGGTGACGTGTGAACCGTTGCTTATGCCAATCGACTTACCGACTACCTATTTAATTGGTTTTCTTTTAAATCTTATAGTTCCTGTTGATTATAAACTGGCCGGCCGCGATCAATCAGTTGGTATTGATTTTGTCAGCAGACTTTGAGGTCAGTTTAACCTGTCATTTTTCAACAGTACTCAACTATTTCAATCTATCGTTATTTCTGTCAGTAGACTTTGAGGTCAGTTGGTATTGATTGCATTGGGCTGTGGGGATTTTGAGCTGTTTTCTGACTTGTACTGTAAATGGATTTGGTTTTCTGACTTGTTCAAGCAATGGGTTTGGACTTGCAAGATTCAGTTCACAAGTACTTGTGGGCTAGCTTTGGCTTTTAGCCTAATGAGGTCTCTTACTTGTGACAGTTCAGTTGTCAGTGTAATATGTTAGAAACTGCTACTATGTCTCTAGAGGCCTCGGCATATATTGTTTCACCTCTTCACATGCCAATGTATTTTCCATGTTGTGATGGAGGCCTTTTTTGCCTTGTCCACCTGAGAGGCCCTTGATTTTGCTGGAATGTCGATTAACTTCCGTTCCAGTAAATTCGGGTACTCCATATGTCCTATTTTCAGCAAAGGTCATGCTGAAATTTTCCGTGAATTTTAGCATGACTTTGCTAAAAATAGGACATATGGGGTACTTGTGACTAATGCATGGGCCGGGGTACTTGTGACTAATGATGAAAGCTTAGGCTTTTAGGGTGCCTCGGCGTCGAAAAACCCTCAATGATAAAAGCTTAGCTTTTAGGATGCCTCAGTGTCGACAAACCCTAAATGATGAGACCATGATCTTGTTCCTTGACAATGACCAACTTTTTGACCAAACTTTGTTCCTATTTAGAGAGAAACATGGCCAACAACGATCAGGCCAGTGGTTCGGGCGGCAAGGCATTCTAGGAGCTGTCCCAGGAGATGGAGGAACAACCTCACTTGTATGAGGACGCCGCCTTCCCCACTGATCCTGAGACCACTGATGGTACCGCCGAGGATGACCCCACTGATGCCACCACTGATGGTGCCACCGAGGATGCCACCACTGATGATGGCGGCGCACGCACAGATGGCAGCCAACAGAAGAGGCAACGGAAGGAACGGCGCCCGACCGTGCTCCGCACCCTCAAGGAGGAAGTTACTGAAGTGGACTCCGCCGGGAATCCAACGGCGCCCGAACGAATAGTCAAGGGGTACTCGCTTCAGCTCGGGTGCATTCTCCGGAGCACCGTCTCGATCAACACCGAGAACCTGAGGCATCCTGACCGAGGGAATTTGCGCAACCTCCTCTTCACGAAGCTGCACGAACGATACAAGTTCCCCGCTGCTTTTGAAAACACAAGCCTCAAAGGGAATAAAGTGAACAATGCTGCCCTCACGAAGATGAGCAAGGCCCTATCTACTTGGAAAAGCAATGTGAAGAGAATGATCGAGAAAGGTGAGAGTTATGAGAAGATCGAGGAGAAAAATCCTTCGATCACCGAAGAAGACTACAACGACTTCAAGATCAATTGCTCGAGCACCGCAAACTCCCAATCAAGTCAGTGGGGGAAAGAAATGCGGGAGCTAAACTTAGGGGAACACAAACTCGGTCCCGGCGGTTACAGAGTGGCGGAGCCTATATGGGACAAGGAGGACGCGGAGCGTGCCGAGCAAGGCCTACCGCCCCGCTTTGAGAAATACAGCAGTAACAAGCAGACCAGGAACTTTGTCAGGGCCCGGTACAAGGAGGACCCGATAACAAAGGAGCTTACCACGGATCCGAAGACCAGGGCGCTTGAGCTTGTTCTGGTAAGGAATACACCCCCGCGTAATTAGCTCCATATGGTTGCATTCTAATTAATGAAGCCAAATTTCTAAATGGTTCACATTCCTTCCACAGGCGACTGAAAGCAGTAGCGCGGGGTCGACTACGAGCAACCCTTGGGACACCACTCTAAATAGGGCGTTGAATGTAATGAAGAACAAGGATAAGCTCAGTAAGCCGACGTCAGCTGGTCGTGTGGCCGGCAAAGGCTTGTCCATAGAATGGGGGTCATACTATACCGCTGGTGTGCGGAAGGAGAAAAAGACCAGCTCGGAAAGCCAGGCGCGCGAGGTTCAAGAACTCAAGGCACAGGTGGCGCAGATTCCGGAGATTGTCCAAGAGCAAGTGGAACAACGACTCAGAGCGACGATCACCGCCATTGTGCCTACCTTGATCCAGGGGTTGAGTGCGTGGATTGTGGGCGGCCAACAGGGGCAGCCCCCGATTCCTAGCTTCACGGCCAGCAACTCGCAGAATGCGATGGCGGGGCCATTGGTGTCTCCGGCGGAGGCGGCATTGGTGTCTCCGACGCCGGCACGGGAGCTTAATGCACCTGGGTGTACGCGGGCCGGCACCTCTGCAGCAAGCGGCCCCTCCGTCAACTGCACGCCCTCCGTTGGCAATGCCTCGACATTAGCCGAGCTCGACGCCATCATCACGGTAACTAATTAAGCCTCTCTCGGCCGAGGACTTCATCTCCTTGCCTTTGACTAGGCATCCCTGACGCCCTACATGTTTTCGCAGGGCGCCGCCGACGTTCCGTGCACTCTCTTGCACTTCGTGAACAACGAGTTGGTCGATGTCGCCAAGGGCCAAATCGTTCAACCGGGCAACCCCTTGTTCCACGGTACCCAGATGCCACCCAACTTGTTTAGGGTTCAACTAGTTCTGGTGCTGCCAGGCTGCGACGAGTTGTTACCTCCGATTCGACCCACCGGGGCCGACGATGATGACGTGATGACCCTCAGCGCCTGCCTGAGCTGGCCCCTGCTTTGGCCGAAGAGCCAGATTCGTTTGGGGGCGGGGGACACCACCCCAAAGACAACACCGCCAGTCGTGCCGGCGCCAAGTCGGCCCCATGGCAAGACCGCCGCAACGGTGCCGGACATCCCTATGCCACTGGATCCAAACATGCATATGGCACAGGATCAGAACGACTACGACGACGATACATTTGGCAACGTCGATCAGTACTTTGCCGAACATGGGTACGATGGCGGCTTCATGGGGGCTCCTTCTCAAGAACCCAACCCAACAAAAGACGTGCGCGATCTAGTTGGTACCACGGAGAAGCCAAGTTGCAACAGGCGTCGTCTGCCGTTCAGCTCTCAGGAGACGCCTCCAGCTGCCGACTTCACCGAGCCTCAGATAGGCGAGGTGCGAAATATTATCAGCCCAAACACACTCAAGAAGGCGGTCTGTGAGCAGAAATCGGTCCCATTACAGGAGAAGAAGAAGGCACGCAAAAGAAAGACTAACAAGGGTGCGAGCCAGCCGGCACCGAGTACGATCCGTGCTCAGGACGGGCCACCTTCACCTGAGGATATCTCGAGGAGGGTGCATGTGGCGGGTAGGGCGATGCTACCGACAAATATGCTCAATGCTACAACCGGTGCTATGCGGAGTCTGCATGACAGTGTTCTTTCTTTGGAGAAGCGGTGTCTCAGAGAGAAGGATGTGGCATACCCGGTTTTCGCGGCCAAGGTGCCAGAGGGCAAGAGCTTTGTGGATAACTCCATCGGGCGTACGATCGTCCTGCGGTTTGATGACAACCACGCTATGATGAACCTTCATCCGCTGCACTACACCTTCGTTCGGCTATTTTCGCTGAGTATGGAGATGCAGATCATTCGCGACAAGATCCCGGACATCGTGATAGTCGACCCCTTCTACATGCGTGCCAAGATCTTGGGCAGCGCTGGGGACCGGCAAGTCGCGAGTTCTTACCTCGAAGGTGTCATTCTAGCAAACCAAGATAAGGATAACTTCCTCGTGCCTTACTTTCCCGAGTAAGTCCTCCCCTCAACCGGCCCGTAACATATGAATTCTTAGATTTCGATCGTTTTTCTTTTAACATTCTGTGTTTTCTGCAGTGACACACATTGCACGCTCATCCTCCTAAGCCCCAAATATTCCATGGCCACGTATTTCGACCCGGACCGTCAGTCGAACGTAGACTACACAAATGTCAAGAAGGTTCTTGATGATGTTCTCCCCGGCTACAGCAAATCTGGAGGCACCTTCACCAGGCCTATTCATAAGTACGGCAAGCACGTGTACTCCCACAATACGACGTTCTGCTGCGTCAAGCAGCCGCCTGGCAGTCAGAAGGGTGCCTACTACGCCATCCATCACATGCGGGCGATCGTACGGGACCATCATCAACTTCTGCTACCGAGTAAACTCAAAGATTGGGCAAAGAGCGTGTCGGCAATCCAGGACGCGGACCTCCGACAAGAATTCTTTCGCATCCAGTCGGAGTTTGCGGAAATCATCCATCAAGATGTCCTTCGTACCTCAGGGCAGTTCTACCTCAGAAATCAACCGTCCAACAGTGACATCGACACAATGCTACAAATGCAGGCTGACAATGCTCGTTCTTTCATGACTCCCACGATAGACGGCGGCTTCATCCATGCTCCGGTCCCTTGAGTCGAGTCGAAAGCAGTGATGCTGTGTCTAGTTCTGAAACATCGATTGGCTCATGTTGTAATTAAACTTTAATGAACTTGTAGTATTTCTCTTTGGTTTCGAGAGTCGTTCAACTTAGATGTAATCGATGCTATTAATGTCTTGCTTTTCTCTTCCGATCGTTCTGTTGCATACTTATATATTGCTTATGTATTGTCTGTGAATTGGTACTAATGTGTCGTTTGGCTAGTGCATAGCGATGGCGACGTATGTCGTGTACAAGGGTAAGGTTCCCGGAGTCTACGACGACTGGGAGGAGTGTCGGAGACAGGTTCACCGATTCAGCGGTAATAGTTACAAAGGGTACACCACTAGGGCCGAGGCCGAATGTAGATACGCCCGCTATCTAGCGGGAGAGGGGAGGGAGCGTTGGAGGAACCAGATGAAGACGAGTTTCATTGTGATGATGCTCATCGTGATGACCGCAGCTCTCTTCTATGTGATGGTAGTTTAGATGATCGATATCGACTTGTAATGTGAAGACAAACTCGCTACTCGCGGTCTCGAGACTTGTAATATAATGTTCTATCTTTGTGTGGTCTTTTCAATTCGGAGACTAATATGATGAATTGTATTCAGAGACTAATCTTCTATTGTATTCGATAAATCTGTTGTTGATGTGTGATGTCTATATTTTGTCCAATTATACATTTTGTAACCTGTGCAAAAAACAGAAAATAGAAAAATAGAAAAAAACCTAATATTCATACTAATGGCGCATCACACCACAGTGCGCCATTAGTATGCCAAAGGATACTAATGGCGCATCATTAGACAGTGCGCCATTAGTATGCCGAAGTTACAAATGGCGCATCTTGCTGTTGTGCGCCATTAGTATGCCAAAGCACCTGGGTATACATGGCCCCCTGGGAGGCATACTAATGGCGCACTGTTGTATATACTAATGGCGCATCCAGTGGTGCGCCATTAGTATACCAGATACTAATGGCGCACCAGTGGTGCGCCATTAGTAAAATATACTAATGGCGTGGCACTAATGGCGCACCACTGATGCGCCATTAATGGCCAAATTAGGTGTGCCATTAGTAGGCCTTTTCCTAGTAGTGGCCCCAGCTGCTGAAGACAATCTGGCTGCATCAGCCGATGACGAATATCAAGAAGAACGTGTCCCTACTCCCCCCATAACTGAAGAAGTTGTTCCTGAAGTGAACGTGTCTGTGCCAAACCCTCCAGCTCATCAAGTGGAGGTTGAAAATGTTGAGGCTGCCACCACTAACACGAATGAAGCCAATGACGTAGTCATGGCTGAAGCTAATGTGGAGCCTGCACCAAGCAACATACCAGAAGTCAATGCTGCAACTGCTCCTGAAGCTTCCGAAGTGCAGCATGAAGCCACTGTTGCTGCCACTGCTCCTGTTCCGCCACCAAGGCCCTACACAATTGAGCAAGCTTACAACCATGGCGAGCTAATCACAGTAAGATGGCCTGTTCTGGTCCCTCCACCTAATGTCTCTGGTCCTCAGTTTGACTATCACATTGAGCATAGGCCTCAGGTCCAGAAACCAAAGCCAAGACTGCCAAGGTTTCCAGGTACTGCCACATCTGTCGGGTCCTTCAATGCAAATGGCTTCAAAAGCCACAACACCTTCTTTGACAGCTCAAAGAACCCCTACACAAGGCCAATAATATCATCTGATCGTTTCTGGAGTCATCAACAACGAAGCTATTACTCCTGTGTTCTGTATGATCAATAGCGTATTTTCCCTCATATGCGCCTCGACACTGAAGCCATTGCTGGACTGCCATGCTTAGAAGAAGCACTTGACTGCTTTCGTGATGCTGGTCTGCTCAGCTTTGTGACAGACAAAGAACATTGGAATGAAGAACTATTGCTTCAATTCTATGCTACCCTCCACATTCGCGGCTACAACAGAGATACAAAGACATGGGTTCTCAAGTGGATGACAGGAAATGTTCATCATGAAGCCAAAGCTCTTGAAATCATTGAGCTTACAGGCCTATCCACTCCTGGAGAGCTGTATGAACCTGGTTGTCAAAACCACCGCAATGCACTAGAGAGCATCTTCCATAAGCCAGAACCAAACATGAGCCAGATGTTGAGCATGATGAAGCCATTGCCACATGACGCTGAATACCCAAAGGAGTTCTTTGTTAATGATCTTGAGTATCTTCCATGCACTATATATCACATCATCAGGCGGACTCTATGGCCGATCAAAGGACATTCATCAGCTGCAAAACTTGAAGGAGCCATGAAGACATTTTTCTTTTACATCCTCAATGGCATCAGCTTCAATGCACAAGATTTATTCCTCAGGCAACTAGATGCATCTGGATCTGACCTTTTCGGACTGAAATTCTATGCTCCATGGGTCATGCGCCTCATCAAGCAACATTCTGCTATCAACTATCAGCGCTCTGCTCGCAATCATGTGATCTTCCTACCAGAGGTTGATATGTCAGTTGAAGCCATATACCCTGAGCCTGCCAAGAAGCCTCTTTGTCTTCACAATGCTGAACACCAAAGCTTCAATCAGCCTATGGAAGGAGTCCAAGCTGTAACTCGTGTCTATCCAATGGCTGGACACACTCGTCTGCCTCATTGTGCACCAACTGAAGCTACTCAGAGCACAATTGCTCAAAGGCCTAGGAAGCGCTCTCGTGTCCTAAATGCCCGAGAACTTCTTGTGGCACTGCATCAGAAACAACATAAGCATCACTTTTGGCTCAAGCGTCCAATGCAAAGCCTCTTGGTGGACGTAAATCGCATTCGAAATCTTGCCACCAAGAATGCATTTGTCACTCACGAAACTTGTCGGCGATCATGGAAGAGTTTGACCCTGCTTAGTGCTGAAGCAGATCTTCAAGACGATGGCTTCACTGAAAGATTCAAGTTTGACTCCACTCCTCCACGGAATGTTATCCTACGAAGAACTCCATCTCTTGAAGACTCTGACTATTCTTCCTCCGCGGAAACTGTGCATGCCAATATGATCGATGATGAAGACGATGCTACTTCACCGCCCCCTACTTCTGCACGGATCGACACTGCGCCAAGTTCGTCTGCACCGCCAAACAACAACGACAACCCTACTACTTCACCTACTCCTCATGAGGACGAGTAGATGCTCTATGTCTTCAAACCTTTTTGGTCATTACTGACAAAAGGGGGAGAAGCATATGAGTTTGATAGTCTTCAAGCGGGTTCATATGGGCGGGTGCTTATATTTTGCCTAGTGTTTACAACTCTTTCTTTTGATACATTTCGTTCTTTGAGTTGTAACACTTAAACTCGATGGTCGTCTGCTACTTATTTGCTCTTTCATGTGCGATGATAACTTCCGCACTTAGATCATTCTGCACTTAGATCATTCTGCGGACGTCCATTTTCCATTATGCATGTCATTCTTTAAGTTATATCATTTCATGCATGATGAATTATCTTCATAAGTTGAAGAGGATCTCCACAAGTACAACCTGCCATGTGCATTTGCATTCCAAAAGCAAATTACTTATATGCACATCTTCAGGGGGAGCCCTTGCCACTTATGAAGACAATACCCTATCCTTTACAATTTCACATATTTCTTTCCCGTTGAAAACTTCAACCAGTTTGTCATCAATCACCAAAAAGGGGGAGATTGTAAGTGCATCTAGTGCCACCCCTAGTTGGTTTTGGAGTATTGACGACAAAGTTGGTTGAGGGACTAATGCGTTTGTGAGAATTGCAGGATAACGCAGATAGTGTCCCTCATTGATTCGGTTTACCTACCGGAGATGACCCCTAAAAATGTATGAAGACATTGAAGACAATGGTGGTGTGTGAACATATTCACACTGAAGACTATGACATGAGAAGACATTGAGTGAAGACTATGGAGCGCGAAGACTGAGTTGTTTCGTTGTTTCCCTTTCTTCTTTCTTGAGTCATAGGAACCACCGTACTGCTAAGTGGGGTCCAAGTGAACAAAGTCAGAGTGACTGATGTGATGCTCAACCCAAATCCTATGTCTTCGAGCGAAGACAATGAGAGCAAATCTTATCCAGAGTTGGATGAGTCAGCGTTGCTTGTAGCCCAAGTAAAGTTGCCGTGTGTGTTTGAAATCTAACCGTTGGAACACCTGTCAGTTCCTTAGTGACCCAGGGTCATTTCGGACATATCAGGTCGGGTTGCCTTGTGGCTATAAATAGCCCACCCGCTACACCATAAATTGGTGGCTGCTCAGAGTTAGTTTACGCTTTTGTCGTTTTGAGAGCAACCCACCTCGAAGCCTTTGAGAGAGAAATCCTTGCGAGGACAAAGCCCAAACACCCAGAGCCCAAGAGTGTTAGGCATCACTGAAGTCTTTCTATCTGTGTGACCTGAAGACTTATTACACTTGAGGACTGTGTATCCTCCAGCCGGTTAGGCGTCGCGTTCTGAGCATCCAAGAGTCATTGTGGATTGCCGGTGAACGAAGTCTGTGAAGATTCGGAAGTCTACCTTGAAGACTTACCAGAGTGATTGGGCGAGGACTGTGTGTCCTTAGCTCAAGGGGAATAAGGTGAAGACGCGGTCTTCTGAGTTGAATCTCAGCCTCCCTAACCAGACGTACAGTTGTCACAACAACTGGAACTGGTCCAACAAATCCTGTGTCTTCAACAAGTGACTGGTTCTATCCCTTCCCTCCCATTACTTTGAATTTGTCTTCGTGAAGTCATTGCTTATTTATCTTATCTGTTTGACTTCATTGCTTGACTACTATCGTTGATTGGCTTCATACAATCTTCCATTCTGATCCTTAGTACCTAGCTGCTATTAGTCTTTGTACATTCACAATTATTGCATACTTGACTATGGCTTGCTTGTTGTAGTTTATCTTCCGCTGCATATCAATTAGGTCATTTCTATTGTTTGTCTTCAAAACTTCCACGTTTTGAAGACTTGGATAAAAATCACCTATTCACCCCCCTCTAGTCGATAACTAGCACTTTCACCCCCGACCTCCCACCGTAACCGGGAACTCCCTGAAATTTTCCTCGCCCTCGCTTCTACCACGGTTTTTTCCATCATGGACGGCCCAAAGAATGTCATGCAGCTGCGTCTCCGGTCCGCCCAGGACGAAAAGCCCAGTTTCTGTCATGATTTTTTGTCATAGAAGTAGGAGCCCACCACATCTATGATGATACCGGGTTTTGTCACAATTATCGTCATAGAAGTGTCATACGTATGACAGAAAAAAATTCGTTCGACCCAAAATGTCACGGATGTGTCTTTTTTTGTAGTGTAATGATCTAATGTTTGAAATTTTGCTATGATGTAATGTTTGTAATCATTTTTTGTTTAGAGCTAGATTTGATTTCTGATGGTAAAATACTTTGCACATTGTAACTTCCTTCTATGCTAGTTACTCGTGGCATGTTCTAAATAGGTAATGGTGTTGCTAAAAAGAACATTATCTAGCCGTGCTTGTCGACCGTAATGTTAGAACTTCATAGTACACTAGTTGTACATAGCTAGACATCGCCTAGCACCCCACTTCACAAATGTCTCTCCTTCCTGCCCAATCACCGCCACCTCGATCTCTTAGACTGCTGCAACGGCCTCACCCTATGTGGTCGATGGTCTTGATAACCCGCAAGTATACGGGATAGTTGTAGCCTCTTTCAATAAGTAAGAGTGTCGAACCCAACGAGGAGCTAAAGGTAGAACAAATACTCTCTCAAGACCTATCGGCCACTCATACGACTCTACGCACGCTTGACTTTCTCTTTACCTAGAACAAGTATGAAACTAGAAGTACTTTGTTGGTGTGATAGGGTAGGTTTGCAAGATAATAAAGAGCACGTAAATAAAAAGCTAGGGGCTGTTTAGATAAAGATGCAATAAAGTAAGTATTAGTAGAGAGCTTTTTGTTACGATAAAGTTATTTGTCCCTAGGCAATCAATAACTAGACTGGTAATCACTATTGCAATTTTATTTGAGGGAGAGGCATAAACTAACATACTTTCTCTTCTTGGATCATATGCACTTATGATTGGAACTCTAGCAAGCATCCGGAACTACTAAAGATCATTAAGGTAAAACCCAACCATAGCATTAAAGTATTAAGTCCCCTTTATCCCATACGCAAACAACTTACTTACTCGGGTCTGTGCTTCTATTCACTCACGCCACCCACCATAAGCAAATCATAAACATATTGCAAACCCTACAACGGGGGTCCCTCACGTTTGCGCGATACGGAGAGCACCATAGGACAGCACCAATAATAAACATGCAACTCAAACCAATCACGATCATCAATTAACCCATAGGACAAAACAGATCTACTCAAACATCATAAGATAGCCATACATCATTGGGAAATAATATATATAGCATTGAGCACCATGTTTAAGTAGAGATTATAGCGGGTAAGAGAGGGGTTACACCGCTGCATAGAGGGGAGAAGAGTTGGTGATGAAGGCGGTGAAGTTGTTGGTGAAGATCGCGGTGATGATGATGGCCCCCGGCGGAGTTCCGGCGCCACCAGAAGCAAGGGGGAGAGGGCCCCCTTCTTCTTCTTCTTCCTTGAACTTCTCCCTAGATGGGAGAAGGGTTTCCCCTCTGGTCCTTGGCTTCCATGGCTTGGGAGGGGCGAGTGCCCCCCGATTGGGGTGAATCTTTTGCCCAGATTTTTCTCATAAAATTAGCTTTCTTGCGGCAAAATAAGAGCGTCAACCGCCTTATGGGTGGCCCAGGAGAGTGCCAGGTGTGCCCAAGGGGGGAGGACACGCCCCCTATATCCTGGCCACCTCGGGCACTGTTTTACGTTTATTCTTCCTTTGGAAAATCCCAAATATTCCAAAATAATTCTCCATCCGTTTATATTCCGTTTGATATTGGGTTTCTGCGTAACATAAAACATGCAACAAACAGGAATTGGCACTGGGCATTGGATCAATATGTTAGTCCCAAAAATAGTATAAAAAGTTGCCAAAAATATATGAAAGTTGAATAATATTGGCATGGAACAATCAAAAAATATAGATACGACGGAGACGTATCAGCATCCCCAAGCTTAATTCTTGCTCGTCCTCGAGTAGGTAAATGATAAAAAAGATAATTTTTGATGTGGAATGCTACCTAGCATAATCTTGATCATATATCTAATCTTGGCGTGACTATTAATACACGAGTGATTCAAAGCAATAGTCTATCATTTGACATAAAAACAATAATACTTCGAGCGTACCAATAAAGCAATCATGTCTTTTCAAAACAACATGGCCAAAGAAAGTTATCCCTACAAAATCATATAGTCTGGCTGTTGCTCTATCTTCATCACACAAAGTATTTAATCATGCACAACCCCGATGACAAGCCAAGCAATTGTTTCATACTTTAATAATCTCAAACTTTTTCAACTTTCACGCAATACATGAGCATGAGTCATGGACATAGCACTATTGGTGGAATAGAATATGATGGTGGGGGTTATGTGGAGAAGACAGAAAAAAGAGAAAGTCTCACGTCGAGTAGGCGTATCAACGGGCTATGGAGATGCCCATCAATAGATATCAATGTGAGTGGGTTGGGATTGCCATGCAACAGATGCACTAGAGCTATAAGTGTATGAAAGCTCAAACTGAAAACTAAGTGGGTGTGCATCCAACTTGCTTGCTCATGAAGACCTCGGGCATTTGAGGAAGCCCATCATCGGAATATACAAGCCAAGTTCTATAATGAAAATTCCCACTAGTATATTAAAGTGAAAGCATAGGAGACTATCTCTATGAAGAACATGGTGCTACTCTGAAGCACAAGTGTGGTAAAAGGATAGTAACATTGCCCCTTCTCTCTTTTTCTCTCATTTTTTTATTTTTTATTTTTTGGTGGGCTTCTTTGGCCTCTTTTTTTATTTGGGCTTCTTTGGCCTCTTTTATTTTTCATAAAGTCCGGAGTCTCATCCCGACTTGTGGGGGAATCATAGTCTCCATCATCCTTTCCTCACTGGGGCAATGCTCTAATAATGATGATCATCACAATTTTATTTACTTACAACTCAATATTACAACTTGATATTTCGAACAAAGATATGAATCTATATGAATGCTTCCAGTGGTGTACCGGGATGTGCAATGATCTAGCGTAGCAATGACATCAAAAAACGGACAAGCCATGAAAACATCATGCTAGCTATCTTACGATCATGCAAAGCAATACGACAATAAATGCTCAAGTCATGTATATGATGATGATGGAAGTTGCATGGAAATATATCTCGGAATGGCTATGGAAATGCCATGATAGGTAGGTATGGTGGCTGTTTTGAGGAAGGTATATGGTGGGTGTATGGTACCGGCGAAAGTTACGCGGCACAAGAGAGGCTAGCAATGGTGGAAGAGTGAGAGTGTGTATAATACATGGACTCAACATTAGTCATAAAGAACTCATATACTTATTGCAAAAATCTACAAGCCATTGAAAACAAAGTACTATGCGCATGCTCCTAGGGGGATAGATTGGTAGGAAAAGACCATCGCTCGTCCCCGACCGCCACTCATAAGGAAGACAATCAATAAATAAAATTGTGCTCCAACTTAATCACAAAGCGGTTCACCATACGTGCATGCTACAGGAATCACAAACCTCAACACAAGTATTTCTACTAATCCACAATCACCCACTAGCATAACTCTAATATCACCACCTTTATATCGCAAAACTATTGCAAGGAATCAAACATATCATATTCAGCGATCTACAAGTTTATGTAGGATTTTATGACTAACCATGTGAATGACCAATTCCTATCATCTCTCTAAATAGATATAAGTGAAGCAAGAGAGTTTAATTCTTTCTACAAAAGTTATGCCCACACTCTAACAATTATAAGTGAAGCAAAAGAGTATTCTACAAATGGCGGTTTTCTATATGAAGAGAAACATGCAATCCAAACTTCAAATGATATAAGTGAAGCACATGAAGCATTCTATAAAGCCATACTCAAAAGATTTAAGTGAAGTGCAATGAGCATTCTATAAATCAACCAAGGACTATCTCATACCAGCATGGTGCATAAAAGAAAAGTGAAAACTAAATGCAAAAGGCGCTCCAAGACTTGCACATATCGCATGAACGAAATGAATACGAAAACATACTGATACTTGTTGAAGAAAGAGGGGATGCCTTCCGAGGCATCCCCAAGCTTAGATACTTGAGTCTCCTTGAATATTTACTTGGGGTGCCTTGGGCATCCCCAAGCTTGAGCTCTTGCCTCTCTTCCTTTTCCTCATATCGAGACCTCCTCGATTAGACACTTCATCCACACAAAACTTCAATAGAAAACTCGGTAAGATTCGTTAGTATAATAAAGCAAATCACTACTCTAAGTACTGTAGCAAACCAACTCATATTTTGTTTTTGCAATGTGTCTACTGTAATATAACTTTTCCATGGCTTAATCCACTGATATAAATTGATAGTTTCATCAAAACAAGAAAACTATGCATCAAAAACAGAATCTGTCAAAAAGGGAACAATCTGTAGCAATCTGAACATTCACCATACTTCTGGTACCCCACAAATTCTACCAAAATTAGGAAAAATAAACAATTTGTACAGCAAGACAGTGCAAAAGGAATCAGAACAATTTGACGTTCTAGTTAAAAATGTAAAAAACGCGCACTACAGCCAAAGTTTCTGTCCTGCACCGTACAAGCCAACAAGCATCGTAAACATCCTAAAGGCAAACCTTGGCACATTATTTTTATAATACAATGGAATTGTACAAGGGGATAATTATTTATGAAAAGTTTCTGTAATCAAAATCATCATGTGTAGTGGTAAAAGGCAACCCATCAATATAATCCTTAATAAGCACAAACTTCTCCGATATAGTGCAATAGCAACAACTTCATGTTTAACATAAGGAACTATAGCAAGTTCATCTCCATAAGCATAATTCATATTGGAATCTTGGCCACAAGCATAGCAAGCATCATCAAAAAGGGATATTTCAAGAGAATCAACGGGATCATAACAATCATCATAGCAATCATCCTTCGATAAGAACGAAGGGGAATTAAACAATGTATGAGTTGAAGAGTTACTCCCATTAGAAGGTGGGCACGGGTGATCAATCCGCTCTTCCTCCTTTTGTTCTTCGCTCTCCTCATCATCTTTTTCATCAAATGAGCTCACAGTTTCATCAATTTCTTCTTCCATAGCTTCCTGCAAAATATTAGTCTCTTCTTGGACAGCGGAGACTTTCTCAATAAATTCATTAATATTGTAATTATATTCATAATTTTCATAGCAATATCTAAGTATAGCAAAATTTTCTGTTCTATAAACTGAATCATCAAAATCGTCAAACGCTTTAAACATAGATTCAATCTCATAAGCACCCATAAAAGCAACAAATTCTTCTATTTGTTCCACATTATAGTAATCATAGATACCGTTAGCATAAGAAGCTAAGGTTTAATTATCATTAAATTTGCATGAAAAGGGAAGGTGTGGAGCCTTCATCCTAGAGCAGCAAGTATAATCATGTATCAAGCATAGTTGCCTAGCATACCACTTCAACATTTGAATTTGATCCCATAATAGTTTCCCTTTTTGTGTCAAGCGATAATCCCTAAAGTATTCACGTTGATCCAACGTTACTCCCATTATAAAGTTGAATGGGGTTTTCTCAGGATTATCAAAGTAGTACAAAATATTTTTCACATGATCATCATCGAGGGTTTTAGGAGGTTCCCCATCTCCATGAGTAGCAAGTACACCTAATTTTTTTTGGTATTTCGTGTTCCATATCCATAACTAAAGATAAAGAACAACTTAGAACAGCAAATAAAGATTACTTAGTGATAAAGCAAACAAGCACACACGAGAATATTCACCCCACGCTATGACTCCCCGGCAACGGCGCCAGAAAAAGGTCTTGATAACCCGCAAGTATACGGGATAGTTGTAGCCTCTTTCAATAAGTAAGAGTGTCGAACCCAACGAGGAGCTAAAGGTAGAACAAATACTCTCTCAATACCTATCGGCCACTCATACGACTCTACGCACGCTTGACGTTCGCTTTACCTAGAACAAGTATGAAACTAGAAGTACTTTGTAGGGGTGATAGGGTAGGTTTGCAAGATAATAAAGAGCACGTAAATAAAAAGCTAGGGGATGTTTAGATAAATATGCAATAAAGTAAGTAATAGTAGAGAGCTTTTTGTTACGAGAAAGTTATTTGTCCCTAGGTAATCGATAACTAGACCGGTAATCACTATTGCAATTTTATTTGAGGGAGAGGCATAAGCTAACATACTTTCTCTTCTTGGATCATATGCATTTATGATTGGAACTCTAGCAAGCATCCGCAACTACTAAAGATCATTAAGGTAAAACCCAACCATAGCATTAAAGTATCAAGTCCCCTTTATCCCATACGCAAACAATCTACTTACTCGGGTCTGTGCTTCTGTTCACTCACGCCACCCACCATAAGCAGATCATAAACATATTGCATACCCTACAGCGGGGATCCCTCACGCTTGCGCGACACGAAGAGCACCATAGGACAACACCAATAATAAAACATGCAACTCAAACCAATCACGATCATCAATTAACCCATAGGACAAAACAGATCTACTCAAACATCATAAGATAGCCATACATCATTGGGAAATAATATATAGCGTTGAGCACCATGTTTAAGTAGAGATTACAGTGGTAAGAGACGGGTTACACAGCTGCATAGAGGGGAGAAGAGTTGGTGATGAAGGCGGTGAAGTTGTTCGTGAAGATCGCGGTGATGATGATGGCCCCCGGCGGAGTTCCGGCGCCACCGGAAGCAAGGGGGAGAGGGCCCCCCTTCTTCTTCTTCTTCCTTGACCTTCTCCCTAGATGGGGGAAGGGTTTCCCCTCTGTTACTTGGCTCCCATGGCTTGGGAGGGGCGAGAGCCCCTCCGAGATTGGATCTATCTCTCTGTCTCTCTCTGTTTCTGCGTTTCCAGATTCTGTCCCTTCACCATTTCTTTTATATCCGGTGATCCGTAACTCCGATTGGGGTGAATCTTTCGCCCAGATTTTTCTCATAAAATTAGCTTTCTAGCGCAAAAGAAGAGCATCAACCGCCTTACGGGTGGCCCAGGAGAGTGCCAGGCGCGCCCAGGCGGGAGGGCGCCCCCTATCTCCTGGCCACCTAGGGCACCGTTTCGCGTTGCTTCTTCCTCCGGAAAATCCCAAATATTCCAAAATAATTCTCCGTCCATTCTTATCCCGTTTGGATTCCGTTTGATGTTGGGTTTCTGCGAAACATAAAACATGCAACAAATAGAAACTGGTACTGGGCACTGGATCAATATGTTAGTCCCAAAAATAGTATAAAAAGTTGCCAAAAGTATATGAAGGTTGAATAATATTAATATGAAACAATCAAAAATTATAGATACGACGGAGACGTATCACACTGCAAGGGTGATGATTGCCATTACATTGTGTGCAACCCCGCAAGCAAGGATTGTGTCATGCTCGTGGACCGCGCAAGGCCAGCATGTTTGCTGATGTACGTTTAGGTTTCAATCCGACACTGTCTCCCCACTTCCATGTGTTTGTGTTGTAGCCCAACGACGGCCATGGCCGTTTTCTCATTGCAGTGGTGGTGTATTCTTGAGAAACAGGAAAATGGAGATGGTTTTGCAAAGAAAATAAATTGAAGGGGAATATTTGGCTTCATGGCCTTCAGTACCAGTCTACTATTTTCCTCAACGGCTGCTTGCATTTTCGCACCTACGTCACTAACTCATCACCTTGTCTAGCAGCGGTGGACACCGAGGGGGAAACATGGACAACCTTCCCTATCCATGGTCATCTGTATAGTGGTTTTCTTCAGCGGTCACAGGGCTGCTTACGTTATTCCAATTTTCAGATAGATGAAAATGTTGTTGTGGTTCGGCTAGTAACTTTTTGTTCTCAATGACTATGACAACAAGGAGTGGATGTTGAAGCATAGCGTTGAAATTTCAGACATATCTGGATGGACAGATCTTTATAGTTACAATTTGATCCGGAGTGTGACTTGATCTTCTTCGCCACAGGAGGGACTATAGTCGGCATGTCAAACTGATCTCAAATGTTGAACATGATGATCCGCCATATCTGCCATATGTCCCATTGTATGAAGAGTTGCACTCATTTCACACGTGACATCAATATGAGATTGGTGGCGCCTTCATTAGAAATGAATCGGTAGTCGGTTGTTCGTATTATGGAGCAGAAGGCTTGAGGTCCGTGCTCAGGCGGGCCAAATCGGGGCCGGGGCGGATCGGAGCTGATGCTTCGAGTAGGAGAGGTCGGGCTTTATCCGGGATGTGCTCGCGGATGGTGTTCGTGCTCCCTTCGCGGGTACGTTGCTCAGTGGCGGTGGTCGTGATATTGTTATGTCGGTGCGCGGATCGCCATCAGTATCCGCGGACATGGCGTCGTGTGAGCTCGCCTGGCCATGGGCTCTGGCTGGTTCGCCGATGGCCATCGACTGTCTCAGAGTTGTGCCCCCCTAGTCCGCCAGGTATTGGTTGGGACACAGGTATGAGTGCCTCCTACGGTGGAGGCGCCTATCCAGACTCATGAACTCATGCCGGGCTAATAGTAGATGGAGTGCCGCCGCTCTTCGTACCATGATTGGCTGCGGTGTGATGTGTGCGGCCGGGGATATCTCGCGACAGGGATATAGGGGCGGTGGCCCTGGATGGCGGTCCGCATGGTTGCTCTTTGGCGGGCATCATTGCGGTTGTGGTGGCTCTCATCCTGAGTTGTGTGGGCAACAGGAGGTTTTATGGCATGTAGCTTAGACGTGCCCTCTCTCGGAGGGGCGGCGTCCTAATCCGGATCTGGAGGTCTGACATATTCGCTCTCCTCCTGGCAGCCTCGTGGTGGCATGGGTAGGTTGCCGAGCGAATGCTCCGTGCTCAGGCGCCGATGACAGCGACACCCGTGGGTGCCGCGCTCTTTTTGAAGACGTCGTTGTGGTTCTTCTCTCTATGTCAGGGCTCCGAGCGAAAACCTTTGTCCCATGTGGACTCGGCAGCGGCGACGCTCTGCGCCGTTCTCTCTATTGGGGGCGGTGTCGTGGAGCTTAGGTGTGGTAGGTCGTAGCGTGAGGGTGTTTAGTTCATCCGGTGCTCGTTACTGGCAGCGTAGTCGCGTGCGTTATATTTGTGTCGGATATCTCATGATCGACTTTGTAAGTGGGTTACCTCACCATCTTATATCATTTGGTCATGTACTTCTTCGGTTGTTGTTTTATTTATAAAGTGGGACGAAAGCATATTTCGAAGGAATTTGGTTCTCATTTTCTTCAATGATGTGTGTACGGCTTCTATAAAACACTGATGACAAACCGAGGTCGTGCTCAGCATGACAATAGACAAAACTGACATTGAAGAAGTGACTATCCATGGTCGTACCCTTCTTGGAGGCATCGCTTTGGAGGCCTGGCTTTGTTGTTGTCCGGTTCACCTCTCTATTGTTGTCGGTGGGGTGGTGTGTCGGTGCCCGGCACCTTTGTATCTTGCCTTTGGTGTGTGCGTTGTTCGGTCTATCGGTTGTAATCGGAGATGATGCTTTATATATAAAGCGGGGGAAACCCTTTTTCGATAAGAAGTGACTACGAGGTGGGGAAGGGCAACGACGCGGGGAGAAGTTGTATAATGAAGGAAGGGATCGACGAGAGTAGAGGGTCCACGCGGGGAGAAGTTTTATGTAACAAATATTGTCATTGGAAACTTCTTTCAAAAAATACTGGATATAATGATATAGTTTTTAGATAATTAAATTGTCCTTAAATTTTAATACTAACCAAATCTCAATTTTTTTCATCGTAGACGGACATGGTATGATTATGCCGCCTTCGCGTGTGTGACCTGGAAGGCTGGAACCCTTACCATATCATCACCGACCATCCAGATTCAGTTTAGCCTATTTGAGTCACGGAACGGACGGTCCATTATCTGACGAACGAAGGAAGGAAAAGGAAAGCTCCATTTGCTGTAGGTTTTTCTCCCCTCCTCGCTCGCCGCCGCCGCCACCGCCACCGCCACGTATCGTGGGAAGAAGGTCGCGCTTCACCTCCTGCCTGGTACCCGGTGCAGCAATCATCCCAGGAACCTTTCCTCGATCTTCTTCCTTCGCTAATCCATTGTGTATGTGGCTCTGTGCATGCAGAGGTCTCTGACCAGCGTGATCGATCGAGGGACTCAAGCGGCGGATGCTCTCGCGCGTCGCGGCGAGGTCGCTCCGGCGCTTCAGTTGTGTTTCCAGGCGCTGTCTCAGCGTCGTCGGCCACACCGACCACCGTGAAAAGCCCTCCCAATCCCAACCACTGGCCGGCTTCTTCTACAACAGCACGAGCAAGAACCGCTTCCCGGAGACGGAAAATATCCTGTGGAGCATAGGCTTAGGTGCACCCCCTTATCTGGCCATCCATCTCTGCATCGCGATTCGTGCAAGAACTTTTCTCTTTTTTGTTTCTTCCAAATAAAACAACATATGAACTTACAACTTTTGCAAGATAGCAAAACATTCTTACTACAATGAGAGAAAAAACTTTCAGATTTTTTCGTCCATCATAAGTATTAAAAATAACATTTTTTAATAAAGAAAATCTCATTTTGTATATTAATATCCGTCAAAAAAATCTATAAGTTTTTTCTCTCATTGTAGTAAGAATGTTTTGCTATTCTGCGAAGTTTGAAGTTCATATGTTGTTTTATTTGGAAGCAACAAAAAAGAGAAATTTTTATGCAGTAAGTTAGTTGTCTAGCACGGATCTCAAAGTTATATTGGAGGGTATGGATAGAGGGTGTCCATGAGCCTAAGCTCTAAAAATCCGCGTCCGAGACGGAGATGGCTCTCCACTTCGTCAATGCCTCAGGGGAGGGCTGTCCCTTGATCTACCCCTCTTTTGCCTTCCTGCCCAGCCGCCGGCGCCTCCGTCTCTGGGACTGCTGCAACGGCCTCCTCCTCTGCCGATTGTACGACACAGGCGGCAAATTCTGGTACGTCGTCTGCAATCCCGCCACGGAGCAGTGGGTGGTTTTACCTGACCCTGACCCCGGCCAGGAAGGCAAGGTGGGCACGGCGCGTTTGGGGTTTGATCCGGCCGTGTCTTCGCACTTCCATGTGTTTGTGTTGCTGGTCGATGCTGACCGCCACATCACCGGAGTCGACGTGTACTCGTCCGAGTCTGGCGGATGGATTCACAAGGACAAGGGATGGGACAACAACGTCAGCCTCGCCGATCCTCTCTCACCGACCGTCTTTCTTAACGGCCATCTGCATTTCCGCACTGTTTACGATCAGTGGCGTATTGCTGCGGTTGACACCAAGGGTGAATCATGGTCGAGCTTCGATACCCCTTGTGGTCTTTCTAGTGATTATTCGAATCTTGGTCTCATCCAACAGTCACAGGGCCGCTTGTATTATGTCAGCTTGAACAATGAGTATTGGGATGGCGCTTATATTCAACTTGAAGTTTACGCTCTCAAGGGCTACACCAACAAAAAATGGACATTAAAGCACAGAGCCCAAGGCTTAGATGAGTTTGGAGCGGTCACTCAGGATTACTTTGAATGGACTGCGATTGATCCAGATTGTAACTCGATCTTCTTCATACATGGGTCGGATAAAACTTTAAAGCGTTATGATATGGATCGTCAAGACGTGACGGAGCTCGCCACACTTGGAGAGGGCCGTACACCATATTTGCCATATGTGACGTTTTACTCAGAGTTAGAATCTTTGCGCAAGTGACATCAATATGAGACCGCTGCTGGTCATAGGAGGTGGTTCTTTGGTAGGAGTCAATCTTTTAAGCCATGGAGCACAGAGTTAAGCATGTATGCTTGAATTGGTTCTCAAATTTTCTAATTAGAGCGCTCTACCTTCTACGTGCTTTTAAGTTTGGAGCAATGTTGGTTCTGTATTGAGGCAACTACATTGGTCTATCTTAGATTATTTATCTGAATTTGCACTTTGTTGGCACTTTGTTTACGCGTATAAATGGTTCTGGCTACCTCTACATGTTTGGTTGACATTTACTATTTGAGTGAACGTGCAGTGATCAGTTAGTAAAAAAAACAGATGGATTTTATGTAGTTGAAACTTATTATATCCCCAGTATACAGTTTCCCTCCAAAAAAAACCTTATATTCCTAGTATGCAGTTTGGAAAAGTATAAGCATCTTACCTACAGAGACCTAGTAAACGACATTTGTCTGCTAATGATCTAATGTGTGAAATTTTGCTATGATGTAATGTTTGTAATCATTTTTTGTTTACAGCTAGATTTGATTTCTGATGGTAAAATACTTCGCACATTGTCAATTCCTTCTATGCTAGTTACTTGTGGAATGTTCTAAATAGGTATTAATGGTGTTGTTAAAAGCATCATCTAGCCGTGCTTGTCGACCATAATGTTCAAACTTCATAGTACACTAGTTGTACGTAGCTAGACATCATCTAGCAGCCCACTTCACCAATGTCTCGGGGAGATGCAGCCCAACGCTAGACACTACTCTCTCCTTCCTGCCCAACCACCGGCACCTCGATCTCTTAGACTGCAGCAACGGCCTCATCCTATCGTGTGCAATCCCGCAAGCGAGGAGTGGGTCATGCAGTCGGACCGCGGCAAGGCCGGCATTGGTGATTGATGTACGTTTGGGTTTCGACCTGCCACTGTCTCCCCACTTCCATGTGTTTGGTTAGCTGTTTGTGTTGTTGCCGGATGAAGGCAATGACCGTTTTCTCATTACAGTGGTGGTGTATTCGTCGGAAACGGGAAGATGGAGATGGTTTTGCAAAGAAAACAGATTTTAGGAGAATATTTGGCTTGATGGTCTTCAGTACCAGTCTAATGTTTTCCTCAGCAGCTGCTTGCATTTTCGCGCCTACGGCGATAACTCATCCCGTTGTCTAGCAGCGGTGGACACCGATCGAGGGGGAAACATGGACAACCTTCCCTATCCCTGGTCATCTCTATAACGGTGTTCTTCGGCAGTCATAGGGCTGCTTGCATTATTCCAGTTTTCAGAGAGATGAAAGTGGTGTTGCGGTCCGACTACTAATTTATGTTCTCAAGGACTATGACAACAAGGAGTGGATATTGAAGCATAGTGTTGAAATTTCAGACATATCTGGAGGGACAGATAATTATAGTTACAATTGGATGGCGATTCATCTTGATCTTCGCCCCGCGCGCGCGGGGGCTGGGGGGTTGGGGCGGTGGGGGTGGGGTGGGGGAGGGGGGCGACGGGAACTGATCTCCAATGATCTGCCATATCTTATGTACGTCCCATTGTATGCAGAATTATTACAATCACTGCACATGTCACGTCAATATGAGATTGGTGGTGTGGTGCCTTCATAAGAAGAGAATCAGTATTCTGTTGTTTGTACTATGGAACAGGGGATTTGACTTTGGTTCTCACATTCTTGAATGATGTGTGTACCTTTTTTAGTTTGGAGCTATGGAAGTTCAGTACTGTGGCAGCTTGTCTGATTTCCCTAAGATTAGTTTGGAGCTATGACCATTCTGTAAAAGACATGATAAGTGATCAAGTAAATAACCCCTTTGCCTGCTAATGAAATAATGTGTGAGATTCTTTGGTGCTAGACATTTATATTCGGATGAACACTTCGGGTGATTACATTGTCACTACCTTCCATGTTAATTAATTTTGGCTTGGGAAATGGTGCTGGCATCACCTGCACCAATCATTGAATTAATTAAGGAGCAAAACTGTTCTTGTAAAAGCATTTGACGGACCTTGAACCCCTTGTACCAAAGGACCATTGGTACGACGGCCTCTCCATGTAGCAACCTTTTCAGGTTAGCAACGATGTCTCTTGAGTGCTAGTCCGGTGTGTGTGGTCTTCGCCGGTTTCCCTTAATTAACCGATGCATGTATGGTTTTTGGGTCCGGTTTCTCTTATTAACCGGACCAACTCTCTTCTTCTATATGCAAATGCGGGAGCTCCCCGCCCTCTGACGAGGTTTCCTCAAAAAAACGATGTCTCTTGGATTATAGTTTGGGACACGGCTGCTCCATCAAGTGCCAAAGCCTTTACTTCCATTGACCAAAACCATGGGAATGACCGGTGTTAAACATATATTGTACAGGCTGGTTGGCGTGACCTTGTGGTCCATGGCATAGTTAGTTAGGAGGTTTAAGTGTTCATGTTTATCTCTTTCTCTTATCTCAAAAACCCTCCTGTAATATCTCTGGTGGTTAGCCTCGACGCTGCCTCCTCCTGTACCGAACCCCCTCGATCAATATATACTTTGCGGGTCTCCATGTATGGAGATTGAGACGCTTCCATAATCTTCCACATGGTATACAGAGCAGGCCTCTTCCACGACATCTAGCCCATCTCCTTCCATCCGTTTCTTCCCCATAACCACCACGCCGCACCCATGTCCACCTCCTCCGCTGTTCCCTCCTCTGGCATCAACTACAACACCTCAGAACCTCTCAGCCGGACGAACTATGTCCTCTGGCGAGCCCAAGCACGATCCCAGATACTGGGCGCCGGCTTGTTTGGCTACATAGATCGGACTATCGAGGAGCCTCCAAAAACAATCATCAGCAAAGATAAAGACGGCAAAGATCAGGTAGTTTCCAACCCTGCTCACAATCCTTGGCTCGTCCAAGATCAGCAAATCGTAGCATATCTTCTCCGCAACCTGTCCAAAGAGGTGCTTGTTCAAGTAGCCTCGCTTGAGTCATCACATGTGATTAGGACCGCGCTAGCAAACATGTTTTCTGCGGTCTCTCTGTCTCGTGTCAATAACATCAGCTCGGCCCTCACGAACGCCCAGAAGGGGTCACAGTCGGCCTCCACCTTCTTCGGGCAGATGCGTGCCCTCTCCGACGAGCTTGCGGCGGCAGGCAAACCGATCGGGGAGGACGAGCTCATCTCCTTCATCGTCGCCGGGCTTGATATGGAGTATCAGCCCATCATCTCTGCACTCGACGTCCGCACCGAGCCCATCACCGTCGACGCACTCTTCTCGATGGTGGCCAACTTCGATCAACGTGCTGAGATGTTCAGCAGCGCTGGTGGCTTCAAGTCATCCGCGAACGCCGCTTTCAGGGGGCGAACGAGTGGCGGCCGAGGCGGCTACCGCAACCAGAAGCAAGGTGGTCGCGGTGGCGGCTACGCTGGTGGTGGCGGCCAAAACCCTAGTAGCGGCTATCCTGGCACGGGTAGCGGCGGCTACCACCAAGGCGGCGGTGGCTACAACAACCATGGCGGCGGCGGCTACAACACCCACGGCAACGGCAGCGGCCAAGGCAGCGGCCACCGTGGTGGCGGCGGCGGGGGCTTCTACAACAACAATGGCCCTCCGCGCCACTACTACAACAACAACCAAGGGGGCCGTTTCATCGGGTATGAGGAGTATGAAAACAAATGCCAGATCTGCAAGAAAACTAACCACATTGCCAAAGAATGTAAGTGCCGTTATGCAGAGGATAATTCCAGGAAAAGGCGTGTTGCAGCTGCGGCAGATGCCTCATATGGAGTTGACTCCAACTGGTATCTTGACTCCGGTTCAAATGAGAACATCACCTCTAAACTAGAGAAGATGACCATGCACGAGAAGTATCACGGCCAAGATCAAGTTCACACCGCTGAAAACGGTCCAGGTATGATGATTAGTCATGTTGGAGAGTCTATTATTCAAACCCCACACTGTGATATTCTTGTAGATGATGTACTTCACATTCCTAATGCATCCAAAAATCTTTTGTCTGTACATCGCATTACTCTTGATAACGGGGTTTTCATTGAATTTCATCCCTTCTTCTTCTTGATCAAGGATCAGGTCACGAGGAGGGTGCTTTATCGCGGTAGATGTGTGCAAGGCCTTTACGCACCGATCCCCAAAATTTCCAAGTCCAATAAGCAAGCCTATGGAGTCTCCAAAGTGTCTTCAGAACGATGGCATAATCGTTTAGGCCACCCATCTTTTTCAATTGTTTATCAGATTCTTAGCAAAAATAAGCTCACTTTTGTTGATGAGCATGATCGTGAAACGATTTGTGACTCTTGCCAGAGAGCAAAGAGTCATCAGTTACCATACCCTATATCCACAAGTGTGTCCACAAAACCTTTGCAACTTGTGTTTTCCGATGTTTGGGGACCGGCTCCCTCCTCTGTTGGTCGCCATACCTATTACGTGAGTTTCATTGATGATTTCAGCAAGTATACCTGGATATACCTTCTTAAAAAACGCTCCGATGTTTTTCAAGTTTTCCTTAACTTTCAAGCATTGGTAGAACGACAGTTTGACTGCAAAATACTTGCTATGCAGTCAGACTGGGGAGGTGAGTACGAAAAACTCAACTCCTTCTTCCAACGAATAGGAATCTCACATCATGTCTCTTGCCCTCATGCTCACCAACAAAACGGTTCAGCAGAACGCAAGCACATGCACATTGTTGATGTTGGCCTCTCCCTTCTTGCTGCCGCGTCTATGCCACTAAAGTTTTGGGATGAGGCTTTTCTCACAGCAGTACACCTCATAAATATTTTGCCTAGCCGTGTCATCAATCACGAAACACCCACCGAATGCCTCCTTCACACCAAACCCGACTATTCACATCTTCGAGTGTTTGGCTGCGCATGCTGGCCAAATCTCCGTCTCTATCACAACAAAAAACTTATGTTTCGATCCACACAATGTGTGTTTATAGGCTACAGTGCACAACACAAAGGCGTTAAGTGTCTTGACGTCGCCACGGGACGTGTGTATATCTCTAGAGATGTAGTCTTTGATGAAACAGTTTTTCCCTTTGCAAAACTCCACCCAAATGCCGGTGCATTGCTCCGCAAAGAGATCCTTCTCTTGCCTTCTTCCTTATCTGGCGTTGATCATGGGGGAGAGAATAATAGTACTAATCAACTTGCCTCTAATCATCATATTTTTCCTGAGATTACTGCTGCAGAAACTAGCTCAAATGGCGAAAATCCAAGGCAAAACGGGCAACATTATATGTGCCCCCCAGCTGGAGACATGGACGCGCACCGAGGAGGATCTGCCTCGGGATCCTCGCGGCAGGAAGCACCATCCTCTCCGGGATCCGGGCGGACAGGGCGGCCAGCACTTGAGTGCGCCTCGGGCCTTGAACGCACGCGCGGTCGCGAAAGCGACGTCGCTGCCCCGCACCAATCGGCTGGTGACACATGGCGGGAGGACACCCGCGCGGCCGGGCCTCGCTCGTCCGATTGGCCCGCGCCAGATCCGTCGGGGCCCGCCACCTCCGACCGGCTGCATGCGCCAGAGTCACCCGGGCCCGCTGCAGATTCGCCCGGGGCAGCCATCTCGCCTCGATCGCTGTCGCCAGCAGGTGCGATAGGATCCCCCTCGGGATCCAGTTTGTCAGCACCTGATGCAGATGGATCCCCTGCGGTTTCGCCTCCTGTGGCCTCTCCTGTGGCGCCACGCACAAGGCTACAGAAGGGAGTAACTACTCGTTTAAATTACAAAAACTTCTCTAAGATTGGTATGTCTTGCACAACTGGTGAGCCTAACAGTTTAATGTCAGCACTTGATGATCCAAGATGGAAGGCAGCCATGGAAGATGAGATCATGGCGTTGCGAATAAATAAAACATGGCACCTAGTGCCACCACGACCAGGCAGAAATTTGATTGATTGTAAGTGGGTCTACAGAGTCAAGAAAAAATCTGACGGCACCATAGACAGATATAAGGCAAGACTTGTAGCGAAGGGATTCAAGCAAAGGTATGGCATAGATTATGAGGATACGTTTAGTCCCGTAGTTAAAGCTGCAACAATTCGCCTTGTATTGTCAATAGTTGTGTCCAGAGGATGGAGTCTGAGACAGCTAGATGTCCAGAACGCGTTCCTTCATGGTGTTCTGGAAGAGGAAGTGTACATGAAGCAACCTCCTGGGTTTGAGGATAAAAGTGCACCATCATAAGTCTGCAAGCTTGATAAAGCCTTGTATGGTCTGAAACAGGCACCCAGAGCATGGTACTCACGATTAAGCATGAAACTTCAGTCACTTGGTTTTGTTCCATCAAAATCTGACACCTCTTTGTTCATTTATAATAAGCATAGAACATCCATATTTGTTTTGATATACGTTGATGATATCATTGTTACTAGTTCTTCTGATGGAGCTGTGACAGCACTGCTTAAGGATTTAGGCTCTGAGTTTGCTCTGAAGGATTTGGGAGATCTGCATTTCTTCTTGGGTATTGAAGTCAAGAAACATAGCAATGGTATTCATCTATCTCAAGCAAAGTATGCCATTGAACTGTTAAGTAGAATTGGTATGCAGAATTGTAAATCCTCACCAACACCCTTGTCTAGTTTAGAACCCTTGTCCTTGACAGAAGGAGAACCGTTGCACCAAGAGGACATCATTGGTTACAGAAGTCTAGTTGGTGGACTTCAGTACTTGACTTTGACTCGACCTGACATCTCTTTTGCAGTTAATAAGGTGTGTCAGTATCTTCATGCACCTACCACAGCACACTGGACAGCTGCAAAGCGAATTCTCAGGTATATAAGCAACACTACACACTTGGGTCTCACACTCAGCAAGTCATCTTCCACACTTGTCAGTGCATTCTCAGATGCAGACTGGGCTGGTTGTTTGGATGATAGAAGGTCAACAGGTGGCTTTGCCATTTTCTATGGATCCAACTTAATATCATGGTGTGCAAGAAAGCAAGCCACTGTTTCTAGATCAAGTACAGAAACAGAATATAAAGCACTAGCAAATGCAACAGCAGAAGTCATTTGGGTTCAATCCATGCTCAGAGAACTTGGGATAATTCAGACTCAGCCACCGTGCTTATGGTGTGATAACCTTGGTGCTACATACTTGTGTGCAAATCCAGTTTTCCATGCCAGAACAAAGCACATTGAAATAGATTTTCATTTTGTGAGAGAACGTGTTGCCAACAAACAACTTGAGATCAGATTCATACCATCCAAAAATCAGCTTGCAGATGGATTCACTAAAGCTTTGCCAGTGAAAAGTTTTGAAGAGTTTAAACGTAATCTCAACTTGTCATAGTTGTGATTATGGGGGAGTGTTAAACATATATTGTACAGGCTGGTTGGCGTGACCTTGTGGTCCACGGCATAGTTAGTTAGGAGGTTTAAGTGTTCATGTTTATCTCTTTCTCTTATCTCAAAAACCCTTCTGTAATATCTCTGGTGGTTAGCCTGACGCTGCCTCCTCCTGTACCGAACCCCCTCCATCAATATATACTCCGCGGGTCTCCATGTATGGAGATTGAGACGCTTCCATAATCTTCCACAACCGGCAGATACCTGAACAAATTAAAGTTGGCATATTTTAGGTTACACAATCAATCGTCTTGAAGGATGAATGTTCAAAGAGATAATAATAATATTACCAAGTGGGTTCAATCGACTGTCGTTCTTCATTCAGATAGTTGAGAAGAGCATCGTTGTCCATCATAAAAATAAAACGGGTGATAGGTGCTAATCTAGTGTAGAAGTGGTGTGCTTTATCCGCATATTTGCCCCCCTGAAATGAATGTAAGCAGGCAAAGAAGCATGAGAAGCCGTTGATATCATAGGGTACTTTGGCTTGTTACAAAGCTAATTAATTAACCTACCGAATGTCTGGAAGCAAACTGTTCTTGCTCCCAACAAAATCTTTGAGCCATCTCGATGATTGTGCTCACTGGACTCTGCTCACCGTGGTCGTAGTCGTATGCCGAGGGTTTTGAGACATAGCGAGCAAACTGTGACACCTGTATGTATACAATGAAGGTCATCACGAATTTAGGAACATGATGATTCCAGATGCACAAATAAATTCAAGAACAGTTTGGCGCGCACACAGACCATAGCTTCTTGGACCAAATTCCTCTTGAACGCACAGAACAAAACCTTCCTCTGCCTTGGTTTAAGGCCGTCGACCATCGAAGGTATTGCCAGGGCTGCCTCTGCCATCGGCACCCGAGAGGATCGCTCCGGCTCCGGCCCGTGAGAAGAGGCTGGCTGTTTTGGCCCGATAGAACGCCATCTGAAGATGAAGTGCCGGAGATGGCGAGCGACAGATGGCAGTGCTCGTTACTTATCTCAGAGTCCAAACCCGTCATCTCCAATACCAATCGCGCACGGTTACAAGTTCCCGTCCCCTTTCAAAAGCTCCTTGTCACTGCTTTCTTTGTAATTGAGGTTTTTTCTTTTTCGTTTGGATGAGACGATACAAAAGATTTCTCATTTTCATTTTCATTAATTAAGAAGCGAGTATGAGTTCTCTGGTTAATTTGCAAAATATTGGTCTAAATCTTTTATAACCCAACCCCTATTATCATGAACATGGACACCATTGACCGACCAGGACACCACCAACGTGAACAACATAAAGCTACGGAGAAGAAAAGGACATATGTCGAGGGGTAGCCAGCATGATCGTCATCACTGGTTGCCCAAACAATTTAGAGCTCCGCCAACGAAGTCATCCAGCCCAAACAATTTGCACGAAGCCCACGACAACCCATGCCAACCGACAACCACATGAACCAATGACCGGCAACGCCGACTTTGACGATGAGCTTCACGAGGGGAAAATGCAAGGCTTGCAAAGACCGAGTCTAGCGCAAACAACCACCGAGAGCATGTCATCATCACCACCGGGACTCGCTCCACCGCAGCTCCGCCTCCATTGTTAAGAGGCACACAACAGAAGAACACACCGGAAAGAAGAGCCCGAGCCCAAGATGACGGTGTGCTATACCAGAGGTGGTCCATGGATAAGAGGTACGTCAATGGGCCAGACTCAGGACCCAGGAAGCCTAGCTATGAGCGAGGGCCCTTTGTTCGACAAGAGGCCAGACTTCTGGAGAATCATCATCTTAGCATGCAAGTCAAGGATCCCTCGGCCGGTTTAGGGTCAAGCAGTGGCGAGCTAGCTGAGTATGGCCAGGGGCCAAATACAAAATAGGAATGTTTTTTTGTGTGT
>NC_041393.1:666050196-666050846 GCF_002162155.2 Triticum dicoccoides
ATTAGCACCTAATAATAATTTCTTCAGGGCTTGTTCGGTTACACCCATCCACGCGAGGTTCGCTGCACAATCCACGTGGGTTAAAGAGGATCACCCCCGCCGGGGTGTAACCCCGGCCCATCCGATTCATGCGAGTTCAATTAAGCCCGGCATGGGCTGTTCCCCGGCCGAAACCCCTCCAATCCCCACAAAATATCTGAGGATAAAACAATCGTCTCCCCACCCGACATGAAGAAATCTCAACGGCGGCATGGCCCAAAGCAAACTCGGCGTGTAGTAATTGCCTGCGGGGAGATGTGTGAGCGAACATGATCTGTTAACGGAGGGATTGAGGAGATCTAGGGGTTTAACCCCTACATGGATTCGGTGATCCCCACTCCCTCACCCAATCCCTGGGTGGATTGAATCCTCTAGCGGGTTGGTCCCCTAAGTGCCGAACAAGGCCTGATGGATTTTTCTAAAATTTTTTTGGGGGGGGGGGGGGGGGGGCATGGCCCCCCTGTAACACACACAGCTCCGCCGTTAGGGTCGAGGTCAGTTAGGAAATTTGTAAACCCTTGCTCTCGCCCCCCTTCATAAGGCGAGGCTAGGGGTCAGTTTATCACAAAACCAAGGATCACATGCTATTTTGAAATTCTTCACCATCCTTG